>NC_137620.1:4608967-5023967 GCF_963280865.1 Gymnoscopelus braueri | reverse complement strand
CACACACACACACACACACACACACACACACACACACACACACACACACACACACACACACACACACACACACACACACACACACACACGACAGGGGTGGGTCAGTAAATGAAGTGTAGGTCAAAAGTGTGTTTATAAGGTGGTCCACTCTGTTGGTCTGCCTCATTAAAACCCATCACCTCTACAACACCGCTCCCTGCCCTGCAGAATAACATGTATAACAAACAAACATAACACTCGCAGATGTTCCCATTTTGGGCAATGCAGCAATCAATTATCATACCACAGAAAAGGGCAGACAACAAATTATGCAAACATATTCTCTGCTTGAGAATGTACACTCTGTATGCTCAAAATAAACCGTATTTGCATTACATATCCATCATTATCATAAGGAGTTTGTGTGCTGTGTTGTTTGTGTGCATATGTGTGCGTCTGTACGTGCGTGCGTGTGCGTGTGTGTGTGTGTGTGTGTGTGTGTGTGTGTGTGTGTGTGTGTGTGTGTGTGTGCGTGCGTGTGCGTGCGTGCGCGTGCGCGTGCGCGTGTGTGCGTGTGTGTGAGTGTGTGAGTGTGAGTGTGAGTGTGAGTGTGAGTGTGAGTGTGTGTGTGTGTGTGTGTGTGTGTGTGTGTACTTGTACAAGCATCTACTGTATTCATGTTACATCATATGTGTGCATTGTGTGTGCAGGAATGTGTGCATGCATTTATGTGTTCATTGTAAGAAAAAACTCATTGTAAAAAATGTGCCTTGCCACAGCTCATGCCTCGTAATGCAGTAGCTGATTTGGTGGTGTTGTTTTTTATAGGCAAACAGCTTCCCTCATCCAGAGAGTTGGACGTTAAAACAAGCAGCCAGCAGGTGTGTGCAGTTTTATTGGAGCGCAAAGCAAATAAGTGGCTTTGTTAGGCAATACATTTGCTGCTGCACATAGACATAGCTCAAATTAAATGGTCCTTGTTTTACGAAGGTGAATAATGTAAAATGTAAGAGCTTGTAGACTTGATTTGAGATGTGAAAATAATAAGATGTGAGAACTTGTGGAACACACATTTGAACTTGTACATTGACATTTTCCCTTGTGTAAAATATTCACAAGCACGTAATCTGATTTGAAGTCACAGAAAGAAAACAAAATCCCAAATGTGTAGATTGACTGTAGTTGTAATGCAACATTAACACGTATTTTGTTATTTTCCAGCTCCATTACAACTACAATTCAGAGTTTACAATGTCTCAAATGAGTCGCTGCAACAACACAAGTGAGCTTTCAAGCATCACAAATGAACAAATCTGCTCTCCTCGAATTTTGCAACCGGTGCAACAGGGAAAATCCCTTGTATGAGTGCGGAGGTGAGAGAGCAGGATATGTTGTAAAATGAAATACAGCAGCTTGTACTGTAACAGTAGCAGAGATGAGTACTACAGAAAAATAAACAAGAAAGTAAATTAGAACCAATAATAACATTCAAACAATTTCCAACATGAAAGACAACTGTACGGAATCTGCTACAACTCAATTGGTCATTGCTGATTTTCAGCCAGCACTTTATGGAGGGCTTGAAGATACCAATAGAGCTTAAAGGGATATTTCACTTTCAAAAAAACTTTTGGTCATTTTATCGTCTACTCAGGCCTTTGTGAGCCCCCAAGACAGTTTTTAAGTTGCTCGATTCAGTATTTAGATATTTGATATTCATTTTATCAGACACGCCCCCTTCCTATACGAACCTATTGTAACTTCAAACTCCATTTTAACCATGTTAGATTCATCAAAAACACCCGTCATTGGTTCTGGTGACTCACCCTGACCTCCTGATGCGTGAGGGGGCCGTGTTTTTCTGATTATTTTTTTCATTTATTTTATTGTATTTTTATTTTTTTTTCATTTTCCCCAAAAAATATTAAAAATAAATGAAAAAACGGTCTGGGGGGCTCACAAAGGCCTGAGTAGACGATAAAATGACCAAAAGTTTTTTTGAAAGTGAAATATCGCTTTAAGGCTTGTACTGTAATCTAAGTAAGTGGTGGAAAAAGTACTGAAATGTTTTACTTAAGTAAAAGTATCAATACTGCAATGTAAAAGTACTCTGTTACAAGTAAAAGTCCTGAATTCAAAATGTACTTGAGTAAAAGTACAAAAGTATTGATACCAAAATGTACTTAAAGTA
Organism: Gymnoscopelus braueri; assembly: GCF_963280865.1. Taxonomy (NCBI): domain Eukaryota; kingdom Metazoa; phylum Chordata; class Actinopteri; order Myctophiformes; family Myctophidae; genus Gymnoscopelus; species Gymnoscopelus braueri. The sequence goes on along the minus strand of NC_137620.1, from coordinate 5,021,797 downwards.
CCAAAAGTAAAAGTACTAAAATGTTTGAAAATAGCAGATCTACAAGCTCACAACGAGTCGCGTTGTGAGCTTGTAGATCGGCTATTTTACATTTTCAAATAGCCCATGTATAAACTAGGGCTAAAGGGGTTAATGTATGTTTTATAATATAATAATTTATATCTGCAAAGTTACTAGTAACTAAAGTTTTCAAATAAAAGTAGTGGAGTAAAAGTACAATAAATGGAGGGGTTGGTGGTGTGGATGTGGGGCTCTGGCGTTCAGCCTGTTATCCATGTCTTCCACATAAACCACTGTAGAGCTGCCAGACTAACGAGACAAACAGATCCCAGCTGGCCTGTTAACCAGGCCCCAGATTGTTGACTAAAGTTAGAAGTGCGAGGCATCCTTGGAACTTAAGCAATTTGCATTTAAATGCAGCCATGAAGTTGTCAGTTTTCTCCTATAGTGCCCTGTTCTTATTCGTCCTTCGTAACAAGAACTTGTGTCTCTGAGCCGCACTAGAGCTGTTCATTAAAGTAAATCACCCCGCAGACTTCACTGCAGAGAGACCCGAATGAGTCCCCGTCTGGTCGTTCGCCGAGTTTAAGGTTTTTGATGTTGTTTATACCAGAGTATCGAACAGGGACACAAATGACCAAACCGGGGGAGGTGAGTGAAGTACCATACGAGCTCCTCGCTCAGTGACACGGATAGGCTCCCTCCCGCTGAGTAGCTTGTGGAAGGAAGAACACACACACACAGCTTCGCTCCTTTTTACCCACAGCGGGGGGTCTTGTCTCCCTGTAATGTCTCCACCGCCTTGCGAACTATAGCAAGCTGTTCCCTCTGCCTCATTACTTCATCTGTCAGCCCACGGTAGAAATAGAGATGAGAGGAGGAAGAGAGAGAGAGAGAGAGAGAGAGAGAGAGGAGAAAAGACGCGTTGTGTGATCAAGCTCAAAGGACGGAGGGTCAATAAAAACAGATGAAAGAGATCGCCTCACAACACGGACTACAGACGCACCAGACGAACAATTCACTACTTTGTGTCACGGGGAAGAAAGCGGTCAGGTCTCCATTTCATCTTTATTTCTCACTATCTGTCCCTTTCTTTCTCTCTCCTCTCTTTTTCGGTTCTCTGCTCCTGCGGTCACATTATTTCAGTCACATCCGGGGACCGGTCACCCTTTATTCACCTGTGTCGAATAGATCGAACGGATTATGGCTGCAGTTTGTGTGTGTGTGTGTGTGTGTGTGTGTGTCAGGGCATTAACAGAATAATGAAATATTCAAATATTCGACTATCAAACCACTATTCGACCACTGTACATTAAAGACGATTATTCGAAAAAGAAAAACATTTTTTAACTTTATTTATTTGTTTTAGATTTTATAAGTCGAATGCAAAAAAAAAATCACGATTTGTGAATGCCCTATTGAGTGTGTGTGTGTGTGTGTGTGTGTGTGTGTGTGTGTGTGTGTGTGTGTGTGTGTGTGTGTGTGTGTGTGTGTGTGTGTGTGTGTGTGTGTGTGTGTGTGTGTGTGTGTGTGTGTGTGTGGTATTAAGCTTTTAACAAGGTTGTCGTCCCTGTTTTTACCCCGCAGAGGAGGAGGAGGAGGAGCTCTCGCTTCTCGTCTCCTCTGTACAAACTGAACCCAATAAACCCAATGTGTCATCCACTGTCTGCAGTGTTATTGCTGGGGAACGTAGAATGTAGAGAGAGTGGATGTAGAGGAAAAACAGCTAAATCAGATGAGAATTAAAGTGGCACAGGCCAGGGCATCATTATGAGATAACAATGCTGTACTGATTATACGTATAAACACACACGCTGCATGCACGCACGCACGCACGCACGCACATACACACACTTTCATGTTACTCATGATAAAGAACACCCCCCCCCCCTCCCGCAATACATTGACATAACACGTTTATATATTTGAATTCATGAGCTTTTTATAACTTGTCTCCTGTCAAAGGTTTCACAGCAAATTGTGGCGGTTAATTAGATACTACATTTCCTATACAAATCAGTTATCTTCGTGTCGGTGTGGCGGTCCCCCACGACGCTGTTGTGAAATGATTGAGCTAATGGGTTTTCCGTTGCACACAAACGCCTCCTCAACAATTAGGGTCATTATTTCCTCCGCTTGTGTTTTTGTTTAACCCATTAATACCTGGAACTGTGTCATTTTTTTATTTGAGCTAAAAAGCATTATTTTACACTTTAGGCTATTCAAAAATAGCAGATCTACAAGCTCATAGCGCGGCACCGAGTGCCGCGCTACGAGCTTGTATATCTGCTATTTTTGAAAAATCATGAAAATGTGTGCATATCTTTGAACATAATATATTGTTTTAAAGCGAACATTTTTAACTCAAATCTTTGCTTCTGGGGGTCCCTGCAACAAAATATTTTGATGGGGGTCCGCGGCCAAATACATATAATTTTGGGGGTCCTTGACATGAAAAAGATTGAGCACCACTGATATAGAAACATACGTTTTTCAGAAAACTGTTGAGATTTAGGAGACATGTAGAATCGGCTTCAGGTCTCAATGGGTTAACCCATTTAAACCGGTAAAGTATCCGTGTCATTTTAGACTTTAGCTATATTATAACCACTTTAACCATTATTTTATACTTTGGCTATTCAAAAATCATGAACATTGGTGCAAATCTTTGAATACCGGTTTATTTATATTTAAGAGAACATTTTTAACTCAAATATTTGCTTCTGGGGGGTCCCTGGAACAAAATATTTGGAGATGGGGGTCCGCGGCCAAATACATATAAATTTGGGGGTCCTTGACATGAAAAGGTTTGAGAACCACTGACATAGCAACATACATTTTTCAGAAAACATTTTGTAGAATCGGCCTTAGGTCTTAATGGGTTAACCCTGTGGTGTGAAATGGCAATTAGCGCAGACAAGTGACAGATAAGTGCGGGGGGAAAAACGCGGACTATCGCCCTCCATGGTGAAATAATATGACCATGGTTCCCAAAAGAAAAAAGGAGTGTCTGGAAGATGCATGGATAAAATACCTTCTCCCCACCATGGACACTGGGGGTCTCTGCTGTGCCACCAGCTTGGCCAGGCGCTCCAACAAATGAAGCATCATACAATACTATGCAAAAAAAATCATATAAACAGTTAGAAATTCATACTATAGTGTTTTTTTTCTTTAAAACCGATAAATAGGAACCAACAGTATACTATGTTACTTCCATTGATCCAAGCTGGAACACAATTGGTTGATTTGATTGATTTAAGCAATATTATGCGTTATTGTGATTATTGGCACGCCAGTGATGCAGTCAGGAACGAGGCGGAGCAGAGTTCCGCAAGCATCAACTGAAGTGCCAATAATCACGATATAGCACACCCTCGAGTGTAATATTGCGATTATACAACAGTTACCATCAAAATAAAACATATCAAAATGTATTCATGTTGTTGTGGGACATTTCTCTCTCAATATAACAACCTTTCTGCGAGTGTGTTATCTGTGTTATCCTGGAAATACATGGGGTCCGTCTGACAGACAGACAGAAGACAGACAGAGCCCTTGTTTGGGCTACTCACCCACGCTAGACAACTTTTCATAGACTGGACACATAGAGAAACAAAACTTAACTGTTAGCTCAATCTCATTGTATTTAAGATAGAAAAAAGAAGTAAAAAAAGAGAGCCAGATTTAGCTACTACGGCTGCAAACGTCCCATGCAAACTGCTAGCCTAGCCACTTAGGCTCTGCGAGACTCCGTCAGCCCAGCTGATTTTTATATTTTGATTAGGTGTGCTGTCATGCTCGTTTGAAGCACAGGTAGATCAGAACTAATCAGATTGCTTCGTCGGAACTACCTGCTTATTATTTTTTTTTAAATAGCAGATCTACAAGACCTCAACGTGTCACATGAAGAACAGGAATAATCCATGTTTCACGATGCGACGCATTGTGAGCTTGTAGATCTGCTATTTTCAAAAGATTTTAATACATTTCATACAATTGAAAAGTTATGAAATGGGAAACTTTTGTACTTTTACTCAAGTACATTTGGAATTCCGGACTTTTAAATGTGAGTACTTTTTCCACCTCTGGTAAAACACGATATCAATGCTTTGCGGAGATGCAGAGCAGAAGAAACTACCAGGATATTTGCGCGGGTTAAACTTCACAAACAATATAACTAAACAGAAAAACATGTTTTTTTTGTGGGAGTGAGTCTTTAATGCGTTTACTAGTCAGTGGCAATGGGAGACAGAAAAAGAGAGAGAGGATGAGGATGACAAAGGTCACGCATGGCTTCTGTACCTGTGTGAATATCTGTGTGTGCAGCTCCGTGCAGAATGCTAGAACACACACAGTGAAGTGTCAGGTTCTGTCTCAGGCGCCACGGGGGCGTAACATTCATCTGAACCAGAACAGGGAACCAGAAGAGTGTGTGTCTGTGTGCGTGTAGTGGCAGTGGTGTAAGTAACACTTTTTCATTTACTCAAGTACTGTACTTAAGTACAATTTTGAGGTATTTTTACTTAGCTGGAGTATTTTCCATAATTTGACTTCTACTCCACTACTGTACATATCAAAGGCAAAGATTGTACTTTTACTCCAATTATGTGAAAACTTTATTTACTAGCTGCTTTGTAGATTTTGATTATAATTACGAAACCACTTCAGACCAATATATACTGGGAATTTGAAAATAGCAGATCTACAAGCTCACAACGCGTCGCTTTGCGACGCGTTGTCGCAAAGCAATCAAAGGATTGTTTTTATACGAAACTTGTGAAATGGGACATTCTGCATTATGAGTACTTTTCCTTTTGGTATATTAAGCGCATTTTGATGCCAATACTTTTGTACTTTTACTCAAATAAATGTTGAATACAAAACTTTTACTTGTAACAGTCTATTTCTACAATAGGGTATTGATACTTTTACTTGAGTAAAAAAAAGGGAGTACTTCTTCCATCACTGCTGTACGTGCGTGTAGTGGTGCCACAGAGATGCTAACAGAGAATAAGTCGTGACAGGCTGCAAGGTCTCTGCCTTGTGGTGGAATGTCTCCTTCTCATCCTGTCTGCCCCCTCACCCTTTCTTTCTGCATTGATTTCTCCCTCTAAATCTTGTCGCTGTTCATAATACATTTGCATGATCCCAGAGATTAGACACACGGTACACCATAAATAACTTGTTTTGCTGACAAGAGTTTCATTTACTTAAGTGGCAAAAAGCCACCTTCCATTTATTGGAATATGATTCAGAGTCAATGCCGGCGTCAAGAGGATGAGAACGTAATGCATTTACTTATTTCAATGAATAAAACATTATTGTAACTGTTTTATGTAAAGCTGGGGTTGTCACTGGCTGTGAACAATTATGTATGACAGTGCACCAATGTAAGGGTCAGTTCTCATCACAGCGGCTGCTCTGAGATGGCAGGTGTGTGTGTGTGTGTGTGTGTGTGTGTGTGTGTGTGTGTGTGTGTGTGTGTGTGTGTGTGTGTGTGTGTGTGTGTGTGTGTGTGTGCGTGTGTGTGTGTGTGTGTGTGTGTTACGGATAAGAGTGCTAGGAGTGTTAGTGTAGGGATCTGTGTTATGTGTTTGTTATAGGTGTGCGCGCGCCTGTCTTGTCCTCGTCCTTCGTTTGATCCTATGCTGATTCGGGATGCGACTCCTTCTCCAGGATTGGTGGGGAGCGCTTCAGGCTCAAGCTCTGCACTCTACACCAACGCTCCCCTATTGGCGCATACCACTCCACGGCTCCGCGTCATCATCCCTCCACTCTTCAAAAGCCATTCAATGTCTCCATTCTACGCCGCTGTCAGTCCAACAGACACTCTATGCACGACAGTCTAGTGACAGCGTGCCCAACGGAGTAGTTCAGCTACCACCTTAACATACAGAGTATTTGTACCCAGTCTAAACCTTCATTGTACCCATTGCTACTTAAGTAAGTGCACCTTGTGAAATGTGATCTAGGGCAGGTAGTATAAGTAGGTATTTATTTCTATTCCACTGTTTAGCACCAGGTAGAGGGCAGGTTCCATTCACATTGTATTTATGTTTGATTAGGTAAGAGTAGGGTAGCCAGATAGTTAGGTTTACTTTTATATCTGTTTATTACTAAGTTAGGAAGTCAGAGTTGGGGGTTATTTCAGTGTTTAGGAAAGCGACCTTTTGTCTTTTATTTGTTTCTTTGCTTTGGTTCCTGTCCGCGCCCTGATCACTCAACAGCACTGGTAGCACTGTTTATTCATTACTTTTGCACTGATTGTATGCCATACTTTTGACTACTGTTAATAAAAGCTTAAGTTTGGCTTGAACCATCTTGCCTTGTTGCGTTCCTACTCCCCTAGACCCGGTGGGTCGTAACAGTGTGTGTGTGTGTGTGTGTGTGTGTGTGTGTGTGTGTGTGTGTGTGTGTGTGTGTGTGTGTGTGTGTGTGTGTGTGTGTGTGTGTGTGTGTGTGTGTGTGTGTGTGTGTGTGTGTGTGTGTGTGTGTGTGTGTGGAGGGGCGGGGGAGAGAGAAAGAGAGAGAAAGAGAGGGAGAGAGAGAGAGAGAGAGAGAGAGAGAGAGAGAGAGAGAGAGAGAGAGAGATGTTATCGTTCATCTCTGTGGATTCTCACATCATTATCGTTACAGTTATAGTTGTGGATGGTGCTTTACACTGAGGCTGGAGGGAGGGGTAGCTTTTTTAATTTTCAGGGGGTTAGCTTGGGAGCAAAATGCTATCCCTAATAGCCCACTCGCTAGCTTTCTGTCTCTGGCTGAGATTCCACATAAAACACTAGATGGGACTTTTTCCTCATTTGAAGGATGCAAGACTAGATTGAACAGATTATTATGACTGCAGTGTGTGTGTGTGTGTGTGTGTGTGTGTGTGTGTGTGTGTGTGTGTGTGTGTGTGTGTGTGTGTGTGTGTGTGTGTGTGTGTGTGTGTGTGTGTGTGTGTGTGTGTTCCCTTCTCTGCACTTGCCGAGGGCCACTTCAGTATAACTCTTTTGTCCGGCAGGAACCAGCTCCAAAATGTTAATTTTTCAGAAAAAAGAAAAAAAATGTAGTTAGGAGGTTTTATTCATCATTGATAAGAACAGCTGAATGGACCTCCAAGCTCACAATGAGGTTGGAGGTCAAAAGGGGGTGGAGCCTGGAGTCAGCAAAACCAGCTAACTCCACCCCCCTTTGCTGGAGTTAGCTGCTTTTGTCAGAATAACTTTTTACTACTTTTTATTACTTTTCTGTGTGTTGGTCAAATATTTTTTTTACCAACACACAGACGTAAAGGGTGTTAAATAGCACTGATTTATGGAAAAAATATGCAAAAGCGGAGCATTTTAGTTAGCTGGTCAGCAACGATATAGCTTTGTTTATCCCGCAGGCATGTTATAAAGCAAACAAAGCCAATCTGCTGATTAGCAGGCAGCAAAAGAGTGCCACTTTTAAATGTGTCTGATAGGGTGTCAATTCTCCTCTCCTCTCCTCTCCTCTCCTCTCCTCTCCTCTCCTCTCCTCTCCTCTCCCCTTCCTCTCCTCTCCTCTCCTCTCCTCTCCTCTCCTCTCCTTTCCGCTAGCCTGGTATGAATACCATTTTCGGTTTTCTGATCCGGTCTGGAGCGGAAATAACTTTACGTCATCAGGCAGCCGGAACACACGACCGGAACATAGAGTTAAAAATAATAGAGAGGGCACCGGAAATCCTCGCCCATTCACTTGTATGGAGTTGCTCACCCAGCGCATACTTAGTTTTCAACCCTTCTTCTGGGTTGGAAAATGTGACGGGCGGGGCCTAGTTGGGGCCTAGCCCTAACCCTAACCCATTGGTCGAAAGTGCTTTCCCTCGTTCATGTGTCTGGTCCCAGCCGTAATAAGCTGCAGTAGGCCTACCTATGATTGGCCAATGCGCTTCACTGCTCCCTCTCGGTTCTGGGGGCTTGGACCGGAACCTCCGGCGCCGTGCACCTCCAAAAGGATTCCCCTAGTTTAAAATGCGTATAATTTGGTATAATCCTTTTGTTTCTTTTGGTATAATAATCGTTTGGCACATCCACCTTTTATTGTAACTCTAAATCTAAACTAATTGATTCGCATTATGTGGGGAACAAAACGTCAACCAGAACACACCACCGGAACACAAATTATTATTTTATTTGTTTCTAAACCCGATCACACGACTCAGTTTTACAATGAATGCCAGGCTTTCCTCCATGGTGAAAAGCCTGGTGACGTGAGGTTCCCTCTCTGCTACCATTCTCCTCTCATCTACCATTCTCATCTACCATTCTCCTCTCATCTACCATTCTCCTCTCATCTACCATTCTCCTAGCCTGGGGGACCAGACGAATCTGCGAGTGCAAAAAAAATTGCACTCTGCGATTTTGCGTCGAGGGCCATTGTTTTGATCCCGCCCCTTGAGGAAAAAAAACGTCCTCATGGAAGCACCAGACTCATATCCACACAGTGATATAGTCTGGCTACGCCAGGCTACCATTCTCCTCTCATCTACCATTCTCCTCTCATCTACCATTCTCCTCTCCTCAACTTTCAAGAATAGGTAGCTGCAGACACACATTGTGCTGGAGTGTGGGTTTGTTGACACTGGTAGAGGACGTACGTGACACCAAGCTGTAACCGGTTAATCCAAGGCTGACATTACACGCCTCGCCTGGACGTGGCTCATGGCTGGCACCATCTCAGTTGCACATCTATCGTACAAGTGCTCAAATCAAGTCTACAAGCTCTTACATTTGACATATATCACCTTCAATAAAAAAAGGAACCTTTAATTTGAGCTCTGTGAAGCAAATGTATTGCCTCGCAAACCCACTAATTTGCTTTACACTCCAATAAAATTGCATACACCTGCTGGCTGCTTGTTTTAACGTCCAACTCTCTGGATGAGGGAAGCTGTTTGCTCATAAAAACAACACAATCAGCTATTGCGTTACGAGGCATGAGCTGTGGCAAGGCTTGCACACTTTTTCACATGAGTTTTTTCATACTACGCAGTAGTATGATCAAGTAGGACATTAATTTACAAAAAAAACAAAAAAGTTAGAATATGGAAATAAGAGGTTTCTGCCCGACTGCAATGAAGTTTAGTGCAAATATAAATAATAATTTTGAGCATACAGAGTACACTCTCAGCAGAGAAGATGTTTGCATAATTAGTTTTCTTGCCCTTTTCTGTGATATGAGAATTGATTGCTGCGTTGCCCAAAATGGGAACATCTGCAAGTTTTATGTTAGTTATGAATGTGTCCTGCTGGGCAGGGAGCTGTGTTGTAGAGATGATGAGTTTTTAATGAGGCAGACCAACAGAGTGGACTGCCTTATAAACACACTACATTTACTGACCCACCCCTGTGTACTGAGTGTGTGTGTGTGTGTGTGTGTGTGTGTGTGTGTGTGTGTGTGTGTGTGTGTGTGTGTGTGTGTGTGTATGTGTGTGTGTGTGTGTGTGTGTATGTGTGTGTGTGTGTGTGTGTGTGTGTGTGTGTGTGTGTGTGTGTGTGTGTGTGTGTGTGTGTGTGTGTGTCTCCGTCCGTCCGTCCGTCCGTCCGTCCGTGTGTGTGTGTCCGCACGCGAGTGCGTGCCTGCATGCGTGCGAGCATGCGTGCGTCTGAGAGAGATAGAGAGAGAGAGAGAGAATTGTTCTGAATGTTTTGCTCTCTCTCTCTCATATGGTGGGCATATACAGTATGCACCAGTCAGAGTCTAGTGGTGGGGATATGTATGTCCTTCAGAGTGATGCCCTCTAGTGGTAGGGATATGTATGTCAGTCAGAGACCATTTATAATAATAAATACTAATAATGATAATGATAATGATAATCAATAATAATGAAATAATAAACCTTATTTAAATAGCACTTTTCTTAAAGTTTCAAAGTGCTTGTACAATAAAATAAAACATAAAAACATTAGAATAAGATAGTAATGCAATAAACCAATAAGTGACATGCGGGCTTAGGGAGATTAAAAAAGGTTTTTTTAAAACCGGGAAAGCATAGCGTTGGCTATTCAGAAATAGAAGATGCACAAGCTCACAGTGCGGCACTAAGTGATGCGCTGTGCATGTACATGCATGTGTGCATGCATGAGCTTGTACATCTGCTATTTTGGGAAAATGTTGAACAAGTGAACAACTGATTTATAGAAGACATTTGTAGAATCAGCCTCAGGTCTGAATGGGTTAAAATATATTTTAAAGTGGTTAGTGAGCAAGTAGGGGTATGTGTGTGCCAGTCAGGGGGGGTTGACAAATGGTCAATGAATTTGTCCCGCTGAGGCAGAGAGCGCTGGGCAGGGCATGCTGTCAGAGATGGATGGTAGGAGGAACTGCCTTTTACATATAGACTGTTAAATCATGGCTGTCAGGGGGGCCAGGATGAATGGAGATCTAATCTCTAAAGGTTCCTCCTCTCCGTTACACTGTTTGTTTTAGTGGGAAATGGAGAGATCCATCAGAGATGGAGAGAGAAAGGGCAGGGAGAGTGGAGACAGGCAGAGGGAGAAAGCAGATAGCCGAGATGGACGGACCCTCAAATTGGTTGTGTGATAGGATACTTTAGTTTTTTTACGTTAACCACTTGAACCCTAGCATTCCTATTCTGAGGAGAACTTTAGACAAAAATAGCAGATCTACAAGCTAACAACGCCTCGCGCCCGTCCGTCCGCCCGCCCGCCCGCCCGCCCGCTCTCTGGTCCACCGGCATCCTTTATGTAGTGGGGTTCCCTGCTTCATCTCTCTCTCAGCTAGGGGTCCTTAGCCTGAAAAACGTTGACCCCTGTACTAGGTTATACAATGTGCCTTATACACTCACATTCACACACAAACCGCCCAGCAGTGAATGTGAGTACTGTGCGTGTGTTGCTCAAAGATACTTCGACGTGCAGGAGGGCCAGGGATAGAACCCTTCCAATTCCAAGATGGCTGCTCAGCATACTCCTGAGCCACAGCCGCTGCATGGCTAGTGTTTGAGTGTGTGTGTGTGTGTGTGTGTGTGTGTGTGTGTGTGTGTGTGTGTGTGTGTGTGTGTGTGTGTGTGTGTGTGTGTGTGTGTGTGTGTGTGTGTGTGTGTGTGTGTGTGTGTGTGTTAGAGCATCATTCTTAATGTTTTTTAGTGCATAAGTGCAACCCTTTAGGAACACATTACATTCACCTCTCTGCATTCAGTCCAACTAGGTGTCTTCAGACATGGAAGCCTGGGGCTTTAAAAGCCATTCTCTCCATTGTGACATGCCATGCTGAGATCCTGTACTTTATTGTACATGACCATTCTTAGTCCATACATATCTTTGCTATGGGGCAGAAACCCCTTATCTCCATATTTTTACTTTTAGTGTTTTTACATTTTTTATTAATGCCCTAATTGATCATGCTACAGCGTCACACAAAAGCATCAAAAGTAGCAGATCTGCAAGCTCGAAACGCGGCTCGAAACGCGGCTCGAAACACGGCACGAAGCGGCGCGTTTCGAGCTTGTAGATCTGGTACTTTTGATGTTTTTGAAATTGAATCACATTCTGTTATGACATATGAGGTTTATGAGGTTTTATTATTTTAAAAACATTTTAAAATTGTGAAAAATCGCTGATCTACAAGCTCACAACGCTTTGAACCATAATAATTAATGAATTGAGCTCGGACTGAATGGACCTGACATTCTTGTTCCAAACGCACGCTGCAGTTTCACCCTGTGTTGCAACGAACATGACATGCAATAATTACACCTAAACAGTTTAGCCAGAAGGAAGGACTTTAATATTCAGCATTAAATGACTTAGTGCAGCGTGTATCTTGATGCTCTAATGCCCTTGCTTTGAAATGAAGTGACTTCCCGTAATTGCTAAATTCAATTTGTCTCAACCCGGTAGCGCTGAACCAGCGAGTGAGGACACAGACCTGAGTCGTGAGAAGTTTTGAAAGGGTCGTGGATAAACTTTGATAGAGGAATGTTGTGATTTATTTCTGCATTACAAAATTCACGGTCAGTGGTGAAAAGTAACTAACTACAGTACTGTACATGTAGGTACTTTTACTCAACTTTAATTATTTGAAAACTTACTAGTTACTAGTAGATTTGTATTATTATTACAAAGCCACTTTAAACCTATATACTTTGGCAATTTGAAAATAGCCAATCTACAAGCTCAATGCGTCCTTTTGTGACGCGTTGCGAGCTTGTAGGTCTTTTCAAAGGATTTGTATAAATGTTATGTTTATGATTATGCATAACAACTTATAACAAGGTTTATGAAATATTATAACTTATAATAATATCATTGCTGGTCAGAATGCATTATAAACTCAGCGGAACAGCACATAACTACCAGGTAATACTATATTAAAATGCACCATAATCACATTTATTATGATTTATAATGTATCATAATGCATTATAATGCACTTATAATGCTTCTTAATACTTGTTATAATGTTTATAAGTATGTATAACAACGTGTAACAAAGACACTTTATAACTAACTCAGTTAAGGTAGTTATAATGTGCTGTTCCACTGAGCTTATAATGCAATATGACCAACACTTATAATATAAGTCATACATGATCATAAACATTTATAACTAGTGTTATAATGCCTTATAAGTGCATTATAATGCATTATAGACCTAACCTTTAAGTAACGTGTTACCCTTACTTTCTAGACAAAAGCATCAGTAAATCATTGTATAAACATCATTCTCGGCAAAAAAAAGTGATTCTCAAATACACATGCACGCAGGCACGCACTCACGCACACACACATGCACACACACACGCACGCTCCCCCGAGCAGATGGAGACATCTTTGATATGTGTGAAGTCTCATTCCTTTAAATGTGTTTCATCCTTAATTCCAAGGATTAAGTTTGAAAAACACATTTGAATGCAGGCTGTTGGCTGGTGATACAAATCAGTTTCATGTTTCCTTTGATTCATAGAAAACTGGAGAAAATCAAAAGGATTTGTTCCGTATTTATTTATTTTTTATTGGCATCGAGTAAAATGCTTGACAAATCCGTAGCCATCAGTCCTGTCGGGATTTAGCCATGAGCTTAAAAATATGTTCGCACAAGGCCTTTTTTTCTTTAAAGAAAAGGAAGAAATATATTTTTTTCTGGCTTCTAGTGCCCCCAGTGAAATCCACAGTGTTAATTCAACGCTGCAGTGTAAAAACGGAACTCCTATTTTGGGGAAACAGGCGAGGCTGTATATTATTTTAAATATTGACTTCTACATTATATTCACTTGAAACCATGGCCACATTTTGAAATATGACTCTGACATTCTAGCATGGAGACAGCATGGTAATATCGGTGTTTCTTTCTTAGTAACACTGACATCTTTACAGATGGGAGTCTGTGGCCTGTTTGCGAACCACTGCTTTAATTACATTGTGTTCCTTCAGCTGATTGACTGGATAGCTCATCTCAGGTAAGTTTTCAGTCTGGCCGACTTTCCTTTCCCTTTTCGCCAGATCAATCTTCTTCTGTCACCTTCTTTTCCGACCTTCCCTGCATCTCTCCTCGCTCCGGTCTTCTGCCGCGGCTTGCAAATTGCTCGTAAAGTCCCCTAACAAGGTTTTAAATCTCCTCTCCAGCTTTACTGGGACTGTGGAGGTTTCACAGAACTATGCGGCGTGCATCGCTAATCAGATGAACCCGCTTCGTTTAACCCTTCAAGACCGGGAACTAGATTTGAGCTAAAAGAGCATTATTTTACACTTTGGCTATTCAAAAATAGCAGATCTACAAGCTGCCGCGCTACGAGCTTGTAGATCTGCTATTTTTGAAAAGTTGTGAAAATGTGTGCAAATATGTGAACATTTTAAAGTCTTAAAGTCTTTTAAAGCTATTTTTTTTACTCAAATCTTTGCTTTTGGGGGTCCCTGGAACCAAATATGTTTAGATGGGGGGTCCGCTGCCAAATACATATCATTTTGGGGGTCCTTGACAATTATATAAAAGTTTGAGAACCACTGATATTATAGCAACATACGTTTTTTTGAAAACTGTTGGGATTTATAAGACATTTGCTTCAGGTCTTAATGGGTTAACTGCACACTGAAGACACTGTGCTGCGGCAGTGTACCAATAAAATAGACAATAAAATTCTTGGAAATATTTGATGCCTAGTTGGCCATGACTAGTTTTCACTTAGGTTGACATTCACTAGCAAGGACCACACTACCAATCAATAAGAGTTTTTTATTGAAGAGAACCGATTAAACGAAATGAATGGAAAGGGCGACGGACTTCGGACTGAGTCGTCGCTGCAGAGTCGTCGATGCCGAGTATCCGAAGCAGAGTCTCCGATGCCAAACTTGTTGAGTTGGGAAGCTTCGAAGGGGACCCTCCGTAGCTCCTGGGCACTACGAACCCCCCCAGGGGCCTACGTAGTGAAAAGAGTAGAGAGAAGAAATAGGGAAAGTAGTGGGGTGGGTGGAAGGGGTGCAGAATGCGAAATCGATTGCGGGGGAGAGAGGGTATGTGGCTTTTATGGGTAAACGGAAGCAACTTCATTGTCCTGCTCCTAAACTTATGCTAGGAGCACCATTTAACCCCCCCCCCCAAAAAAAGTTCATCACACGTTCCTGAGAGACTATAGCAACCAAAGTGTGTCAAATAGGCCATATTGGAAAGGGCCTCTTCCTTCGTTCACAGGTGTTACACAGGTGTGTACCAATGAAGGCTCTGTTCCATTTAGTGTAGCAGTGTATCAGTGGTTATCACACTTTTTTAAATTTTATTTCAAGGACCCCCGTAACTCTGAGAGTGTACGGGTCCATTTGGTTCCATTTGTACACTCTCAGAGTTAGACACCCGTAAGGGTCCATTTGGAACCCCCTCAAGGAACCATGAGGGTACCTGGACCACACTTTGAGACCCACCGGTGTAGCAGAGTGTTTCCAGTGAGCCAACATGCACAATATCAGCACCCTGACTTTGTTTGACCAGAAAGGAACAGAGCCTCCCTTAGTATCATTGGTAACACCTGTGAAGGAAGCCAATTTTTTTCCCAAATATGGCTGCTGTGTATAGAGCCTATTGTACCACTGTATAATCATGTTAAGTGAAAAGGTAATGTTTAAATGTACCTGCGTTTGTAATGTCTAACGGCAGCTCAAATGCAGTTATAAGTCATCTTGCATTGGAAGATGTGTCCTCCTAATGCAGTAGGTAGGTAGTGAGAGTGAGAGGCATATGGGAGGGGGTGAGGTGATTTTAAAGAGCCAGGGAGGTGACAAGGTGTTTCATCCAATCTGCCAGCTGCTCAAAGAGCAGCCATCCAAGTCTCAACAGGAGCTGCAAGTCTGGCCGGAACAGCATCACGTCACACAACATTAAGACATAATACATGCCGTGCGTGCGTGCATGCGCCAAGTCATATAAATTCAATTCAATTCAAAGGAGCTTTATTGGCATGAGAAAACATACGTTTACATTACCAAAGCAAGTGTCAAAACATAATAAACACAATTTAAGAAAACAATGGGGAAAGTATGTACAGTTATGCTATGGTATAGATTGCGATGTGATATACATGTTTTATAGGGTATAACGTTTTTTGAAACAAATCTTTTGCAGTCACTTTTGGGACAATTCGCAGCATTTTTCCTGAAACTATTTAAATAACTACTCCTACATACTTACACCCAAACACCATTATCATGTTCAGCTTACTGTGGAATCGTGTGCTCGTACATGAATCTTTGAAAAGTTTTGTAGTTTTAGAAATATTTCAATTTAAAAGTACAGAAAATGATAATGGACGATTTTGGTACATCACAACTCCTTCATACTTTCACCTAGAAACATTCACAATTTAAAACTTACTGTGGACACACATGCCTGAACTTAACTTTATTTTTAAATGTTTTGTCGTTTTTTTTATATTTAACTTTTAAAACTGATAAAACTTTGGACCCTCCCTATTCCTTCATACTTTCACATACGAGCCCACAACAAATGACTTTTCTTAGCACCAGCTCGTGTTGTCTTTCTACTTTGTCACAGTATGTGAAAATACAGCTATTACCATGTTCTCAGGTTTGATTGATTGAAATTTTTATTAGGCAAAAGAATGTAAAACAGCACAGTTACATTTATAATACTTTTGTCTAAAAGGTCCGACCAAAAAATTCCTTGCGGACTTGTTTCCGTTGGGGTCCTTGAATTAATTTCATAGACATATACAGTATAGTAGCAACCAAACAGTTCAAATCAACATAAGAAACAGAGAAAAAAATACCACTATGTACAAAAAAAGCATCATGAAAAATAAAATAAAAGTATATACAAAAAAAAGGGGGAGGGGGGTCATTTGTCTACAGGGAAACTGGTACTACTAGTCCGGTAATTAAAGTAAAAAAATCCACTTAGGTTGGACCAAATTGTATTATTTTGTTTCTCAACTGATTTTGACTGGAAATTAGGTCTACTAGCCAGGATAAAAAATCTACCCTGATCTGCTCACTGCTAGTACCCCAAATGTGCCTTAATCCAAGATGGCCGCCACCACAGGTACCGTATGCCAAAAATATGCATATCTTAACACCAAAACAAGTGTACAAACGGAAGGCTGAAACCATTAACCCATTAAGACCTGAGGCGATTCTTAAAAATCTTTTCTAAATCCTACGTTTTTTTTTTGAAAAATTTTCAGACCAAGGTGTTCATTTATTATGGTATTATTTGTCCATATGAGACCTAAAGTGTCTAATCCTATGTTTTTCAAGTCAAGGAGTTCATTTATTATGGTATTATTTGTCCATATGTGACCTATTTGCAGATAATTGCAATCATACTATAAATTCTGTGCAATATTATATTATTCTAGTTCATTCATTATCTGGCTGCTTCAGGACATAACAACTACACAAAGTCCCTTGTCTTGTACTTAAACAAGATGGAGAAGCTTCAGGATACTCATCCACATGTATACAGCAAGTTTGTTGATGGCCTCTTTGTCCTGAGAAGAAGCGAGAACTACTGGGCAGGTATATACAGTGACCTGTATATTGAACAAATTCTCATGAGGAACATTAAGGCGGGCCCAAACAGGGCCATGAGAGAAGTGACCGGCCTTCAAGACATCAAGGAAGCAGTGGTCCACAAGGACAGGGCAGCTGCTAGGATGACCAGAGATGCCAAGGATGTGCAGATCATCCTGAACTACTTCTCTGAACGAAAACCTTTCTCCCAGGATTCGAGGGATCTGCATAGTCTGTCATCTGGAGTCGTAGCTGACAAGTCTGTGAACGTAGAAAGAGCAGAGTCAGTTGGTCATGCCATACTGAAATCTATGCAGGGCAAATCGGTAGCAGAGCACACGTTCCGCAAGAGAGATCAGGTCACCACACTTGCTGCCTCAACTTACATTGCCATTGAAGGAGAACGCCTGGAGATCGACCCGAAACAGTTGTTCCAGCGTCTTGTTGTGGCAGGACTGTTGACACAAGAACCTTGTTCACATACGAGTTGTCAGCTTACCCCACAGCTTGACAACAGTCTCCTGATGCGTCCGCCAGACAAGGCCAGTCTCCAGACAGGCCTGGTAAAGAAGGTACCATCCTGTGTAGTAAGTCAATGTCCAGATGATGTCGTGTACGTCCTTGATGGTGGTGCACTCTTGCAACGGCTGCCATGGCCCAACCAGACAACATATGCCAATCTATCCAGTTTGTATGTGCAGTATGTACATGCTGTTGTCGTATTTGATTGTTATGGAAGTGGTCCCTCTACCAAGGATGAAGCACACCAGAGACGTTCCAGGTCAAACAACATCGGAGCAGAAGTTGACTTCAAGCCAGAAATGCAGCTGACCATGAAGAAGAAGGCATTCCTCGCAAACCCCAGGAATAAGCAGAAGTTCCTGTACTTCATTGGCAGTGAGCTGGAGAAAGCTGGAGTTGAACTCTACCACAGTGCTGGTGATGCTGACTACGACATTGTGTCAACAGCATGTACCATGGTCAAGAGGAGATCAGTGGCAGTGGTTGGGGACGACACCGACCTGCTGGTCCTGCTGCTGCACCATCTCAGTCCCAGCCATCATGTCATCTTCCTACAGACAGCCAGCAAGATCCTCAACATCCGGATCCTACAAGATAATCTAGCCCCTAACCTTACTGCATCATTACTCTTCCTACATGCCATCACAGGGTGTGATACGACGTCAAGGCCGTACAGCATAGGGAAGGTCATGGCAATGAGCAAATGCCATCAGCTCAAGGACCCCGCCAGCTTATTCATGAAGCCAAATCAAAGCCACGATGATGTCAACAAGCATGGCCAGGCCGCTCTAGAAGTCCTGTACAACTGTAAGCCTGGGAATAGCCTTGACTTTGAAAGAGCAGCCAGGTTCAGTAGCAAGGTGGCGTCCAGGTTGGTTTATCTGCCTCCTGAATCTCTCCCACCTACTTGCGATGCAGCCAAGTACCATAGTTACCGAGTGTACCACCAGGTACAAACCTGGCTAGGCAATATTCTTGATCCAACCAAGTGGGGATGGTTGCTCCACAAAGGCCAACATGTGGAGAATCTCAAGCCAGTGAGGATGCAGAGGGATGCTTTACCAGCAGCCTTGCTGAAGCTAGTCAAATGCAACTGCCACGGCAAATGCGACAAAAACACCTGTTCCTGTCGCAAGAATGGACTGCTGTGCACCCTGGCTTGTGGTCAGTGTAAGGGAATCACCTGCACCAATGTTGAAGTGAACAGTGAAGAGCTTCTAGATGATTAGACTGTCTGGGTGTTGAAATCACCTGCACCAATGATGCAGTGAAGGTTCTACATATCTCTCTACATGTCTCTACATGATGTGGTTAAATTAAGTTGGAGTAGATTATAGGTATTTTGAGTTTTCTAGATGATTTAAGTTATGTGTAATGCAATCAGGAGGTCACAGTCAAGCTTTGAAAACACCTGTGCCTTTCAATGTGCCTTTTATTTTCTTTATGTTTTACTTACTGCATTTAGTTTTGTGATATCACCTGTAAATGGCAATACAATTTAAGTTAAGTTACCAAAACAATCTCAGTCTTATTAAAAATGCTTCTAATCAATTCCCTGACCTCAAAAACATAGGATTATACACTTTGTTTACATTCATAGCTCTATTAGTTTGGAAGATGTGCCAATTCTTTGAATTAAATACTCACAATGGCGGCCATCTTGGATTTAGGGTATTAGCAGTGAGCAGATCAGGGTAGATTTTTTATCCTGGCTAGTAGACCTAATTTCCAGTCAAAATCAGTTGAGAAACAAAATAATACAATTTGGTCCAACCTCTGCCCTTTAATTACTGGACTATACCTCCTCTTATGGCCTCCAGAAAGATGAGTTTTTAGGGCTGTTTTGAATGAGCCCAACGAACTGCATTTTTTGAGGGATGGGGTTAGGCTATTCCATACCTCGGTGGCCGTGGTGTAGAAGGAGAATTTGCCCATGTTTGTTTTATGGGTGGGTGGTACCAGATTGTTGTTTACGCTCCCTCTAGTTTTGTGACTGTGGGTGTCACTAACCTTTTGGAGGTATTTTGACAGATAAGCGGGTATAGGGGGCATTTCGGGCAAATCTGCATTTACAATTTTGAAGACCAGTCCCATTTTTAGTTGTTTAACCCTGTCTTCCACCCTGAGCCAGCCTAGGCTGGTAAAGTGAGTGGGAGTGAGGTGGGTCATGGGCCCCAGTCCGAGAAGTAGTCGAATCAGTTTGTTTTGGGAGGTTTGAAGCTTAGTCTTCAGTGACACTGAGGTGTTGGAGTACCATGTACCAAGTAGGAGCAAGAGGAGTACCAAGAGTAGCAAGAGGAGTACCAAGAGGAGCAAGCATAGTCATAGTCAGGTTCCTTTCATATAACTTGTAGGGAAGTCGTAAAAGAAAATGCAATAATTTTGACAGTGAATTACAAATGCAAACAAAAGGCTTTGCTATTTTATTTCTGTAGTCAGTACAGTCTGTTCTTCAATCTCACATATACATCACAACTTCAGTGTTTCAATGGGGCTGGTATGACTGAAATGGATGGATATACAATATAAATATATATATATATATATATATATATATATATATACACACATATTTTAATAGCACAGCATTCTGCACAATGTATTTCCAGTCTTCATCAGGTCTTTCAGGTCTTTCGTTTCAGTCAGGATGCTTTCAAAACTGGTCTGTATTTGGTCGCGTTCTTTAGTCAGTTTGTTGTTCCTGGCCAGTAGTTGCTCTTTTGTTTCAGTCAGGATGCTATTATTGGTCTTCATCTGGTCAAAACTGGTCTGTATTTGGTCGCGTTCTTTAGTCAGGTTGTTGTTCCTGGCCAGTAGTTGCTCTCTCTCCACCATGTTGGACTGATCTGAATGGAACCACATTTTCAATAAACATATTTTACTCATATAGAGCGTCGCAGTTCCCGTCCACTTCCTGTTTTTTTTGGTGCCGGAAGAAAAAACTCAATGCATTTTTCCATTGACATTTCCAAAAATATTTATATCTATTAATTTAAGCCTCGAATCAAGCCATCACGAGATGACATGAATCATGACCATAAAACGTTTTTTTCTGTGATTTTTTTTAATTTTATATTTAATTATATGATATACTATATTTAATAAATACCCTTTGTTTTGCCGTTTTCAAAAAAAAATAATCACAGAATCAAACGTTTATGGTCATGATTCATGTCATGTCATGATGGCTTGATTCGAGGCTTAAATTAATAGATATAAATATTTTTGGAAATGTCAATGGAAAAATGCATTGAGTTTTTTCTTCCGGCACCAAAAAAAACAGGAAGTGGGCGGGAACTGCGACGCTCTATTGCAGTGTATCTCAAATGCAGTTTGAATGTTCTCCCAGTGTCCACACTGACCGCTAGCTCAGGAGTAACTGAGTAACCTTGCAATAACTTGATACTACAGCTACAGTACTGTTGTTAATACTTTAACTACTACTACTACTACTACTACTACTACTACTACTACTACTACTACTACTACTACTACTACTACTAATAATAATAATAATAATAATAAATTTACATTATTATTATTATTTTTATTATTATTATTATTATTATTATTATTATTATTATTATTATTATTATTATTATTATTATTAAACACATATAAATAAATGAACACATTAACATATATCATTAATAATAATAATAATAACAACAACAACAACAACAACAACAACAACAACAAAAACAACAACAACAACAACAAAAACAACAAATGTTATGGGGCATCATATAATGTATTACAAGCAGTGGCGTAACGGAGGGGCAGCAAGTGCTGCGGTGCGGGGGGGCCACCAGCAGGGGGGGCCCCGCCTGCACTGATACAAATATTTTTACAGCAAAAAAAAAGAAAAAAGTTGATTTATATTGGTCAAATAGAACCGAATTAGACCCAAATTAGACCGAATTAGACCCAAATTAGACCCGAAATTTTCCGCGCGTGTGCACTTCGCGCAAGCGCGTGCATGTGCGTGGGCCTCACGTTAAACTCCCGCGGGGATTCTGCGTTACGCCACTGATTACAAGCTCAGTGGCATTGTGGTTAGAATGTCTGCCCAGAGATTGGGAGTTCAGGGTTTAATACCCGACCTCCCTGTTTGCACTCAGCATCAAGGGTTGAATTGTGGGTAAGTCCCTGCGACATACTAGTGTCATGTCCAGGGGGTGTACTTGTACATCATGGCTGGGGGATGTACTTTACATTAAGCTGCCTCATGCTACAGAAACAGCAGTTAGGCTCCTGACCTATGGGCTACATGGCTCGACAAGACTACCCCCTTACTTATATAGATACAATATATAAAACATTGTAAATTAATTACATTGTTATGAAACTTGACTTACGGAGATAGAGTGGGATACCAATGTTGAGGAGAGCAAGAAGCAATCCCAAACCGACCGCAACACGCCTGTACCGTCTTATGACTATAGAGGAGATATACACACACACACACACACACACACACACACACACACACACACACACACACACACACACACACACACACACACACACACACACACACACACACACACACACACACGGATGGAGTTTGATCAGCTGTTGTTTGTGATTTAGAGTTTTAGTGTTTATGATTACAAAAAAGAATTCCCAATGATGTTGTTTTTATAATGCCAAGCTGAAAATTGTAACAAGGTGTTACGTAAAACAGCAACAAGTCATGTTAATATATGATAGTTAGGCCTACGGTAGTGCAATGGTAAAGTAACTGTTCACCACCACGCAGTCTAGTGTTTCCACAATGGTGTTTTTCTATACTCTATAGTCTATACGAACACAACTGGCCATGTTCGGGAAGGGAAGCCAGGTGGGGAGGGTGAACTTTGTCTCTGCAGATACTCCTACAGGTTTAGTTGGGGCATCACCTGTCAGAGGTAAATGTTGAATGGGAGTCATAGGTGCAACAGCAGTGGCAAGCAGTGGGAATAATTAATTGGCATAACAACTAATTCTGGAGAAACAGGAGTAAAAAAATATTGTAGACTAAATTAAGTTAATAGTTTAACTAATGTAGATGTGGTGAATATATAGCCAATGTGCTAATATAAATCCTCAGATGGTTGCTTGTTAACTTTGTAACATTACTTGTTGCAAATTACATTACGTAATTGTTACTTTGAGTTCTGCTTTAGCTTTCTTAAGATTGAAACAAACTTTAGCTGGCTACTCTTAACAGCAAACAATAAAACTATAAAAAATGGTTTAGCGAGCAGCCGAACACATCAATGCTGGTGCCTGTGAGACCTAAAAAAAAGCCTAGTCCAGTGTTTTTCAAAATGTTATGTCCAAGGCACACCAAAGTGCAAGTCAAAATCTCAAGCCGCACCCGTATTCAAATATATGCAAAATAGCCTCTATCAATAACGAGCCACCACATTCTATTATTTCACTAAATGTCTACAAGCTAAAAAAATGTGTGGACTTGTTCATCAGCTACTTTCAAATAGCCAATATATAGGTTAAGGTTTAAAGTGCTCATGTAGCCTATTCACTTCATTTGGGCTTGTTTTCATAGACCTGGCTGCTTATTTCTCTCACAAAATCTGGCAACAGTGGTTGACACACTGTTTGGGGACCAACCACTGGTTTACGTACTGTACTTTATATTGTGTGTGAAGTAACGTACATCCTCACTTTGTCTCTTTGGTAGTTTTAGTAAGTTAAGTTCTAGGCATTACACAGACACATATTATAGTACTGCCCATTAGTGGGAAATGTAAACAATTAGGGCTGAAGCTATTGATTATTTTGTATTATTTATTATTAATTAAATAATCGAGAAGCACATTTTTTTTCTTTTTTATATATCACAAAATACATTCTGATAGATTTGCTATATGATTAAATCGATACACCCCTAAACAATACCCATGCAGGTAAGATGTTTATCCCATCGTTGATGTTCTATATAGTTTTAGTAATGTTTCTTACCAGATTTTAGTATCTGCTGTGGATCTTTCTCCTGAACTATAGGCCTCATGGTCATATAGTCGCCATCCCGCTCTTGGAGCTCAATGTTTTCACAAAGTCCAGCCACAGCCATTTCTACATTTATGACTTTAATTCTAATTGCATGTATTTGACACCTTCACAATACACTGAACGATTGAGCAGTGTGGTCTTTCTTTTATCTCTGTTCTGCTCTTCCTCTTTTGTTTTGGTATGGTCTGCCATCACATTTAAAATAGCCTGTGACGTAAAGGAGCAGCATCCTGTGTAGAACGTTCTCAGAAACAGTGACATGTATTCTGAGCGCTGCTGAAAATTATCATATTTGCAGGCCAACTCAAATGGATAGTGTACTCAAAATAATATATGATCATGTTTCTTTATATACAGAACTGTATGATCTAATAGTGTATGAAAAGTCCCTTCACTTCTGCTGCGGCTTAATGTTTGCTTCATAACGCTCCATACTTAAAGCAGCACTGAATCAAATGTAATTTTGTCCAATCTGTATGGTAGAGTATGTTAATAGAATATAACTGATAATAACAATATAGTTTTGTCTCCCTGCTCTTCAATTGAGACATTTAGATCGTGTCAAAGGTCATGTCTCACCATAGACACAGGATCTGACATGAATTTTGACCTGAATGTCGAGATTAAATGTATCCCCTGAGCAAGCAGGCAGGCTCTAATTACTGTAGCTCAATTCTTACTGAAATAATGTATCTTTCTAAATGACCAACGAAGAAGAGAGAATCACATCATTACTTCACTGGCTGTTTTGGAGCATTAGCATTTTTGCGATTGGATTAGCCACAGATGTAATGTGCTCTACCATCAAGTATAACCTAAAAAGAAAAAAAAGAAAGAAAGACAGAAAAAAAGAAAGACACTTTTAACCAATACCTTGAATATTTAATATTCTTGATAACATGGGGAAGCTTTTTTTTTTTCTAAGGGCATATGCATGCCTAGGGCCCCCTCCTCCTTCTTCTTTTTCTTCATTGCATCATCCTCATATGTCCAACTCAGAGTCGTGCAGCCACACTCTCGTCTCTGGTCCCACTTGGAAGTGGCTGGCCTCCGAAGGTGGTCTGTACAGGGGACAGGTGGTGATTATATCCGGCCTCTGCTCAGGCTCGCCACACTGGCCCTGAGTGATTAGTGAGCCCGCCTGGGCAGCCAGAGGCCCTGGTTGTCGCAGGTCAACCTACACCCAAACCCGCCTGTAGAAAAAAACAGGGATGGGGGCTGGGAAACAAGCCTAAAATACCTTCAATGATGTCACTGAGCAGCCTGAAGGTACCCAAGGACCCACCCACCTCAGACATCAGCAACACAATGAAAATCCCATAACCATAATTGTGTGGGTAAAAATCACCCCACGTTAGTGTTCTAGGGTTATGGATCTTGAAAAGAATGTGAAAATATTGAAAGATGTGAAACATTTGAACAACACAAATCTTTTATGGGGGTCCGGGGACAAGTATTTTCAGATGGGGGTCTGCGGCCAAATACATAATTAATTTGGGGGTCCTTAACATGAAAGGTTTGAGAACCACTGTTCTGAAGAAGAAAAAATATATATATATTGTATTGTTTCCTTGAGATATGATGACGATGGCAATATTTTATGAACTCCCAAAGGGTAAATGCACATTGTCACACTGTTTTGAATGCTCCCAAAGTAAATTGTATAATGTTTCATTGTTAAATTGACTTTGGGAGCATTCAAAACAGTGTGCGTGACAGCATTTATTTTCTATAGTAACCTGTTCCTTTTCAAAAGGTAATGTAAGATCAAACCAGGTGTAGGGCCCGACAAGGTCAATGCTTCTCCCTATGCATTTTTCGGGCTCTTGGACAATGCTGCAGTAGTAGCATGTGAATTACTAGTGGCAATTGACCACTTTTTATGTAATGTGTCCAATATACGAAAATAAAAATGAACTGAACACTTCAAATGGGACGTATTTCCAAACAGTACTCATGCTGCTTTCTGTGAATTTCTGTCAAGTCAAATCATGCTACAGAGAGATGGAAAGAAGAAGCACAATCATTTGACGGTAGGCTACTTTTCACAGTGGTTAACGTCCACAAACTATTACACTGAGACCAGTTTTCAAGTGGAGGAAACAAGACAAGTCACATGAGAAGAGTTCGAAAGCCACAGAGTGAGGCGGGGACGCTACTGTACATCCGCCACTGTACATGCTGTGTGTGTGTGTGTGTGTGTGTGTGTGTGTGTGTGTGTGTGTGTGTGTGTGTGTCCCCTATGCAGAAACAAGAAGACGCACTTCTTCACACGCACGCACGCACGCACACACGCACTCATATAACTATAACTCATGCCCTGTTTGACCTACAGCCATGACACTTCGATACACATAATTATGCTTCTCCTCATGCCGAACAACTTTCGTGGTCTGACTTTTGACCTCTGACCTTTAGATCTCCCACAATTTTGAATTAGATGAAAAACAGTCTCCTGGGATTTTTGTAGCCTGGGATCCAGCCTGGATCTCACTTCGCTTATCATTCTGGCCAGTGGTGGCTTATCCAATGGGCTTGAGGTGCTGAAGCACAGGGCACCAACCTTGGGGGGGGGCACCAAACGGGGAAAAAAAAAAAAAAAACGGCGAAAAACGCAGATATTTTAAAGGAAGGCTGCTAAAGGAGAGCTACGACATTGATTAGGATTTTTGAACAATCTGCACGAAACATTTTACACATGAACTTTGGACCAATATCTAAAATGCCAGTGGAAGAGAAGTTTGTACGTGAAAAAAAATAGCTTTTATGAGCCAATGAATATTGCAGTTTTATGAAAATTATTCGTATGCCCCTAACACATACATGCAGATGTGAGTACTTTTTCCACCACTGCCACCACTGCTGGGGAACGAGACTGATATACATGAGGGGTGTTTACAAATCAGATACAGCTGGGGCAAACAGAAACATAGAACCAAGAATACTAGACCAGGGAACAAAATACATATAAAATACAAGACCTAGAAACTACAATCAATAACAAAGTCTGTGACTGTGACACGTACAAGATTTGTGGTGTTAAAAATGTCCCCCAAAAAATCAAAAAGTAAAAAAAAAGTTCAATATTTGTTTTGGAAAATAGCTGGTACAATATAGGGCTAAAGTGTTTAAACTGATTTTGGCTCGGGACCCCCAAGGAATCCACTCAAGGACCCCTAGGGGTGTGGACCACCATAACTCTGAGAGGGTATAAATGGAACCAAATGGACGCATTAGGGTCCATTTGGTTCCATTTATACACTCTCGGAGTTACTGTCCCTGTAAAGGTCCATCCTGGTATCTGGTATCCTGACCTGAAAATGTATTTTCTGAAGAGCTGGAGAGACATGGAGATCCCTGTTACTGAACAAACACTCTATAGCAATGATTACTATCACAATATAGAGCTTTAACCGTTTAACAAAAAATGAATTTTGTTTAAAAGCCCATAAATATCACTCACAGCTCCGTCCAGTGCTTAATTCGTAAATGATTAGGTGCCAGAGCTCATGAATCCGGCACCGGCACAAATTAAGCCCTGCCGTTTACTTAACATAAATCGTCTCTTCCGGGGGGTCTCTGGCACAAAACATTTTTCAGATGGGGGTCCGCGGCCAAATACATATATGAATGTGGCTGTCCTTGATATGAAAAAGTTTAAAAATAAATAAATAAATAAATAAATAACACAGAGTCACATTTATTATTTTATTTATTATATTTGGAACACAGTTCTTATATGACGCAATCTAAGATTCCTCCATGGAGATTTTCAATAGAAAAAAATACTTTTAACCCGCTAACCCTGTGACCCAGGGGTAGCGGGAGCGACGTCAGGATTCCAGTCCTCTAATAGAGGTTTACCGTGACTACTGTAACGGTGTCTTTACATATATCTATACATTCATCTTTACCGACCTCCCTAAAGAATCGATCAGACGACTGCAGGTGATTCAGAACTTGCTTGTGTAAATCACATTGAATTGCCCTGTTGTTGAAAAGTGCTTTACAGATACAATAGGCTCTATGCACAGTAGCCATATTGGATGGAAATTGGGCCTCTTCCTTACTTCCTTCAGAGGTGTTACCACTGATACTAATGAAGGCTCTGTTCCATTTAGTGTAGCACAGTGATTCTCAAACCTTTTAATTCCAAGCCCCCATAACTCTGAGAGTGTACAAATGGAAGCATTTAGTTCCATGTGTACACTCTCAGAGTTACAAACCCGTAAGGGGCCATTTGGAACCCCCCCGCAAGGAACCCACTGGTGTAGCAGAGTGTTTCCAGTGAGCCAACATGCACAATATCAGCACCCTGACTCTGTTTGACCAGAATGGAACAGAGCCTTCATTAGTATCATTGGGAAGTGGGAACACCTGTGAAGGAAGTAATAAAGAGGCCCAATTTCTTTACAATATGGCTGCTGTGCATAGAGCCAATTGCCTTGTAAAAAAAACTCCCCAAAAATATCACTCACAGCTCAGTTAACTCAACTGAATGGACTGTGACCTGGCTGAGCGTCTGAACGGGTGGACGGCCAGGCTGCTAGAGGAGGAGACAGGCTGGGACAGGATGTCCTCCATCTTCTTTTGGTAGCGCTCCTGGACCTTCAGACCCTGCTGATGCTCCCTCTCTGTCTGAAGCGTGTCTGCGTCCAGCAGACCCTGTCGGTGCTTCATCTGGGCCAGAAGATCCTCCTGGTACGTCTCACACCTCTGCTTGTGACTGCAGGGTTTCAAGGACGGGTTAGAGAAATACTTATTATGAAACATTCAGTCGTATCGCCGTGATTCATTGGATATTTACTGAATATTCCATCATTGTTCATCATCACGTCCAATAAAACAAAAGACTGAGTTTGATTGTTGGAAGCCGTGGTGTAAAGTAACTAATTACATTTACTCAAGTACTGTACTTAAGTACAATTTTGAGGTACTTTTACTTTACTGGAGTATTTCCACGTGTCTATACTTTTACTTCTACTCCACTACCTCAAGAGGCAAATATTGTACTTTTACTCCACTACAATTATTTGAAAACTTTAGTTACTAGTTACTTTGCAAATATAAATTATTATGTTAGAAAACATGCATTAACCACTTTAGCCCTATTTTATACCTAGGCTATTTGAAAATCTGATCTACAAGCTCACAACGCATCGCATCGCGACGTGTTGTGAGCTTGTAGATCGGCTATTTTCAAACATTTTAGTACTTTTACTTTTGGTACTTTAAGTACATTTTGATACAATACTTTTTCACTTTTACTCAAGTAAATTTTGAATTCCGGACTTGTAACAGAGTACTTCTACATTGCAGTATTGATACTTTTACTTAAGTAAAACATTTGAGTACTTTTACCACCACTGGTTGGAAGCATAACAGAAGGCTCAGGCCTGCAGCCTGGTGGAGCTCAGGCCTGCTTCTGACGGTTTAGCAAACACATCAACCTGGTTGGAAGTGAGAAAGTCTCTTCTGCCTTCCAGTTTGTCTAGTAGTGGGAACTCTTTGTATTTATATTATTTTTGGTACACATACATCTGTAAAGAGTTACGGTGCTTGTTTACATACCATCTTTTATAAGTGTTAAGGTGTTTGTGACGTACCATCTTTTCTGTTCCTCGTCCAACAGTTTGAACTCCTGGACAGTTCTGTTCAACTCAGTCGTCTCTTCATCCAACTGCAGCTGCTGTTGCGCGCTCTGATCCACTATGACACACACACACACACACACACACACACACACACACACACACACACACACACACACGCACGCACACACACGCACACACACACACACACACACACAAACACACACACACAACCACTTAAACCCTCTAGACTTAGAAAACTGAACCTTAGCAAGGAAGCATACTAGCACCTTTACTGTTCCTGACGTGATATATGTATACAACAATAACATATACATTATGTATACTAGTCCATACCCGGTCGACGCATCCGTGGGGGGATATGCGCACATGATCTGGCAACCCGTAACCACGGCGACATTCTTTTACACAAAAACGCGAATAAACAGCTGAGATAAATAATTATTATATAATATGAACATGAATATTAATATAATATTACATGTGTGTTGGAGCTGTAGATGTGGTGTCTCCATCATTATATATATAATATAATATGAATATAATATTACATGTGTGTTGGAGCTGTAGATGTGGTGTCTCCATCATTATATATAGTATATAATATGAATATAATATTACATGTGTGTTGGAGCTGTAGATGTGGTGTCTCCATCATTATATATATAATATAATATGAATATAATATTACATGTGTGTTGGAGCTGTAGATGTGGTGTCTCCATCATTATATATATTATAATATAATATGAATATAATATTACATGTGTGTTGGAGCTGTAGATGTGGTTTCTCCATCATTATATATAGTATAATATAATATGAATATGAATATAATATTACATGTGTGTTGGAGCTGTAGATGTGGTTTCTCCATCATTATATATAGTATAATATAATATGAATATGAATATAATATTACATGTGTGTTGGAGCTGCAGATGTCGTGTCTCCATCACATCCCTCATCAGTCTGCTCCTGGCGCGTCCTTCCAGCTGTTTCTTCTCCTCTCTCTCGCTCCAGATGTGCTGCAGCTCTGCTCCTATGAAGCGCTGCGTCTCCTCCTCCTGTCTCCTCTGCTCCTCCCTCTCCTCCTGCAGGTACTGACGGTACCGCCTCTCCTCCTCCTGGAGCTGGAGCTAAACACGCGGACAGTGGTGTAAAGTAACTAAGTACATTTACTCAAGTACTGTACTTAAGTACAGTTTTGTGGTACTTTTACTTTACCTGGAGTATTTCCAATTGTCTATACTTTTGCTTCTACCCCACTGCATCTCAAAGGCAAACACTTTAGTTACTAGTTACTTTGCAGATATAAATTATGAAATTGTAAAACATACATTAACCACTTTAGCCCTATGTTATACATAGGCTATTTGAAAATAGCCGATCTACAAGCTCACAACGCGTCGCATCTATTATTATGTTGCTTAATGTATGTTTTGTAATAATAATCAAAAATCAATACAAAGTAACTAGTAACTAAAGTTTTCAAATACTTGTAATGGAGTAAAAGTATAACATTTGCCTCTGAGATGTAGTGGAAGAAGTAATGTAATGACATTTTTAAATACTCCAGTAAAGTAAAGATTACAAAAATAATATGTACTTAAGTACAGTACTTGAGTAAATGTACTTAGTTACTTTACACCACTGGTATTATTATTATTATTATTATTATTATTATTATTATTATTATTATTAGTAGTAGTAGTAGTAGTAGTAGTAGTAGTAGTAGTAGTAGTAGTAGTAGTACTACAGTTACTTTACACTACTGAGAATACACTGTAAGTAATGATGATGTCACCTTCTTGTGGGCGGCCTCCTGCCGGTCGTCGGTGTCCTCAGAGACGAGCTGCTGGAGGAGACACATGTCCACAGCCAGCTGGTCCTGCTGCTCCCTGGACACACGCCGGCTCTTCAGGCGTAAACATCTGTCCAGCTGCCTGCGGCGTTCCTCCTGGTCCTTCTGCTTCTGGAGACGAGCCTGTTGCTGCTCCGCGCTGTGTGTCTGTCTCTGTCCTATCTGAGGGACAACACAACACACTGGCCCTCATTTATCAATGGAGTGTAAAAAATGGCGTATATTTTTGCCTATATTTCGCCTTACACCAAAGTCCAAGTGACATTTATCAAGCGGTCCTATACAGCCAATCCTAGCGTACATTTGGTCGGAGCTTTGATAAATCTGACGGCTGAAAACGAGCGTCATTTAAATAACACTCCCTTAAATATTCTCGAAACGCCCCGATTTTACGACATGAAGAACCAGAATACGACCAAACAAAGCATGGAAAGACAATAAGAAAGAGTTTTGCCGGCTCGCCTCGCCTCGCTGCCTGTCAAGTCACACACACACACACACACACACACACACGCACACGCGCACACACACACACACACACACACACACACACACACACACACACACACACACACACACACACAATGGACCTCCAGAAGGCCTTTGACACCGTTAATCACCCAATTATGATCAATAAGCTCAAAGCAATAGGTTTTGATGATACGTCAGTGAACTGGATGAGATCCTACCTGGAAGGGAGGGAGCAAGTGGTGGAAGTAAACGGCACCCAGTCCCCCCCCTCCCTGTGACTTGTGGTGTCCCACAAGGAAGTATACTAGGACCTTTACTGTTCCTGATATATGTGAATGATATGTCATCAGCCTGCGACTGCAAACTGTTCCTGTTCGCAGATGACTCGGCCCTGCTAGTCTCGGACAGGGACAGGCTGCAGGTTGAGAAAACTCTCAGCTCCGAACTCAACAAGATCTGCATCTGGCTCTCTGACAACAAACTCTCATTACACCTGGGTAAAACTGAATCCATCCTCTTTGGGTCCAGTCCTAACCTTAGCAAGGCAGAGAGTTTCACGATCAAAGTGGGTGATGATGTCATCAAAAGAAAGGATGAAATTACCTACCTAGGCTCCATCTTGGAGGCAAACCTCTCTGGTAACAAAAACGCCGAAAAAGTGATCAAAAATGTCAAACAAACAACACGCTATTTGTGGAGGATTGATCGTCTAGTCAGTAGGAATACTCTGAAGATTCTTGCAGGGGCCCTCATTCAAGGTCATTATGATTATGCATGCACTTCATGGTATCACAACACCTCCAAGGCCTTAAAAACAAGGCTCCAAACATCCCAAAACAAACTTGTAAGGCTACTTCTTGGCCTCAATCACAAAACCCATCTAACCCCTGCTCATTTTGCTAGGATTGGATGGCTTAGGGTTGAGGACAGAGTACAGCAACTTGCTATGGGCCTGGTCTTCAAGATACACCACAACATTGGGATCCCCCTGTATTTGTCAAAATACTTCCAAAATGTTAATGAAGTCCATGATCATAACACCAGAGGCAGCTCCACAAATCATGTTCAACCCAGATTTGGCTCAACTAAGGGAATTAACTCGTTCTCATGCTATTCATCAAAAATGTGGAATGCCCTACCAAAAGGAGTAAAGGAGTGTAAAACCCTACTCACTTTCAAAACTGCCCTAAAGATACACCTTCAGGAGGCTGCAATTCGAAAATGGCCCCTGTCTAAGTCTTAACCTACCCCCCCCTACCCCCCCCCTCCTTCATTTTCCTCTTTTGTATAAATATATATATTTTTTTCTCTCTTCATACCAGTAGCCTGAAAGCTGATTGTATGACATTCTGTATAGTAGTGTGTATATCTGTCTGCCTCTTATATGTCATCATGATTTGTGTGCATGGGGTTCTCATCTTAAACAAGCTTAGTGCTTAATGAGAGTTCCAGTTTAGTAGACCTTGTATTGTGAATTTGTACTTCCATGTACTGTTATGTACTGTCATGTACTATTCTCATGTCTTACTAAATAAACTACATCAATCAATCAAAACACACACACACACACACACACACACACACACACACACACACACACACACACACACACACACACACACACACACACACACACACACACACACACACACACACACACACACGCACGCACCTACTTGCAAGCCCAACTGCATAACGGTACAATCTTTGTCAATCAAGAAGGCTAGTAGCTTACATGAATGACAGATTATGATACCACATTGCCATGAATGGAATACGTTTGCATATTAATTTATTTAACCCATACCGAGCAGTGCGCGTTCGAGTTACACTAAAATAAAGCAGTCATGTAGGCTATTACCATTTCCCAGTGAGACTCGGACGGGCGAGTCCTGTGCCGTGCCGCGTTAATGAGAGATAGATAGTCTGGAGAGAACATTATTGGATGAAGGCTGGTGTGTGTTGGACCGTGGGTTAAATGTCCGATCTCTCTGTGGCCATGAAAAGATAACAGCGGTGCTGCGGCACTGGTCCAAACTCCCGAAAATGCTCTCGCATAAGCGCTCGTATATTTTGAAAACAGCAGATCTACAATTGTAGATTTGCTATTTTCAAATAGCCAAAGCAGCCAGATCTGCAATCTTATCTGAATGGCTGTTAAAACAGTTTGTTTAAATGAGTTTATAAAATGTTATATTTTCAGGGATTATTTATTAGTGTGATATATATATATACATTTTGGAGTGGATACATGTGTCCAGATGCCTGTCAGACGGTCAGACAATGCTGCTCCGCAGGTCTAGGATCATGGAACAAACAGGTGTAGCCAAAGTCAACAACTGCCTCCGACCTGACGTGAGATCTGAGCGTGCCATGTGCTAAACTCAAAGTCAGGATATATTGATAAATGACGAACGTTGCGGTGATCTCGCCGTACGTCCATTATTTGGTCTGCACCGCGTTGATAAATGAGGGCCATTGTCTGTCTCTGTCCTCTCTGAGGGACAACACAATGTTTGTACACAACACAGCACACTGTCTGTCCTCTCTGAACAACACAATGTACACCACACCACACCACACCACAGTGGCCACACCACACAACACAACACAACACACATTGTCTCTCTATCCTCTCTGAACAGTATTTAGTCTATTATGCACTATGAGCTTGTAGATCTGCAATTATATATATTTTTAAATCGTGGAAAATGTGTGCAAATCTTTGAATATATATATTTTTAAAGCCAACAATTGTAACTCAAATCCTTGCTTCTGGTGGGGGTCCCTGGAACAAAATATTTTGAGATGGAGGGGTTCGCGGCCAAATACATACAATACATACAATTTTGGGGGTCCTTATAGCAACATAAGTTCTTAATTTTTGAAACTGTTAGTAATTAAACGACATTTGTATAATCCCCCAGAAGCAAAGATTTAAGGTACAAATGTTCGCTTTAAAATATATATTCAAAGATTTGTAAAAATGTTCATGGTTTAAAACCAAAATGCAGATCTACAAGCTCATAGTGCGGCACTCGGTGCCGCACTATGAGCTTGTATATCTGCTATGTTTGAACAGCCAAAGAAATCTAAAAATGACCGGCAGCGGTTCCGGTAGGAGACACACTGAGTCTCCTTTGTGCCTCCTACCGGAACCGCTGCCTACCGGCCCGCTGGTCATCAAATTATTGGCTTAGGAATGTGACAAAAACTAAAAAATATCACCCCATGAATTCAAGTCTCCATAGGGTGACTAATCCATAGAAAAAATATTCTTTGGGGTGAACTATCTCTTGGGTTAATATTTGCAACCAGTCTCTCACCAGAAGTTGCGCCTCCTCTTCTTTGAGCAGCATGGTCTCCCGCCTCCGCTGCTCCACCGCCTCCACCTGAGCCTGCAGCTGAGCCAGCACCTCCTCGTTGCTCCTCCTCTGCCTCCGCCCCTCCTCCTGCTCCCGCTCCTCCTTGGCTCGCCGGTCCGCCTCCCACAGCCCGGCGTAGAGCTCCTCCTCTTCATGCCGCTGCCGCCGCGCCTCCTGCGCGCTCCGCAGCTGAGCGCCGCGCTCCGCGCACACCTGGTCCTGACGGCGCTTGGTCTGCGTCGCGCGCAGCTCCTCGCTTTGCTCCCTGGAAAACGGTTAAAAACACACGTTAAATAATAAACGCGTAGCAACAGAAAAGGTGTCCCGTCACAGTTTTTACAATGTACACCCAGGCTAACTTCAGGATTTCCATCAAGAGCAGCTTGGGGACCCCCAAACGATTAGCTTAATGTGCAACATTGTTTTCTCACTCAACACAACAGTAAACAAAAATATGATTATTTTGGGGGGTCTCCACTTCAAATATGATTATTTTGGGGGGTCGCCGCCTGAAAAGTTTGGGAATCCATGGGCTAGACCACACTCTCTCATCACATCATTGCATCCTATTATGACATCAATCAATCAACTTTATTGTCACGACACAGTTACATGTAAAAGTGAGGTGAAACTCTTGGCCTGGCTTCACGTTTGCAGTTCGAAAGAGTAAGAAAGAAGATGTGAATAAACGAATATAAAATAAGAATATAAAAAAAAGAAGGCTGAATATATATCAGCATGTTAAAATCTATATCCTGTGAATTAAAAGAGGTGAAGTAATGCATTCACTGTAGTGCAAGTCAGTATCAAGCAGCTTGTATTTAAAACAGTTTATTACACGGCGTGGTTGAATGCTTGATTCTCATTGGTCAATCGCTAAATTCAGCAGTGTTGCATTTCTGGATAATGACCGATGAGCTCAATAACAGACCTCTGTCTAAGCAAAGACTCAGAACACCTGTTCATATCAACCTGTCTAATCAAAAATTCAGAACACCTGCTCATATCAATCTGTCTAATCAAAGACTCAGAACACCTGCTCATATCAATCTGTCTAATCAAACACTCAGAACACCTGCTCATATCAACCTCTCTAATCAAAGACTCAGAACACCTGCTCATATCAACCTGTCTAATCAAAGACTCAGAACACCTGCTCATATCAAGCTGTCTAATCAAAGACTCAGAACACCTGCTCATATCAACCTGGCTAATCAAAGACTCAGAACACCTGCTCATATCAACCTGTCTAATCATAGACTCAGAACACCTGCTCATATCAACCTGTCTAATCATAGACTCAGAACACCTGCTCATATCAACCTGTCTAATCATAGACTCAGAACACCTGCTCATATCAACCTGTCTAATCATAGACTCAGAACACCAGCTCATATCAACCTGTGCTGCTTGATTTTATGCTGTATCCAACATGACAGCCATGGGAACAAACATAATGTAATTTACAGCTAAATGTTGCTCTCAAGAATGTTTTTGAAAACATTTGAAGTGAGAAATAGACGATGCAGTAACAGAAAATGTATTCTATTCGATCAACACTTCCTTGTTTTCCGAGGCGACCGTGTCCGCCCAGCGCAACACTTATAGAATACTTTCATGGCTGTAAGCAAGGGAATACTTTGTTTTGTTGTTTCTTTTGGGTCAATTTATTAATTTATTTAGTAATTAGCCGTGTAATAAGAGGGATAATTGATAGATGTTTTGGCTTTTCTGACTTTATTTGACAGGACAGTAAGCTGACAGGAAATGGGGAGAGAGATGGGGAGTGACAAGCAGCAAAGGCCGTCGGGATCGGGATTCGAACACGCAACGTGCTGTCAGGCTACACTGAGCCTAGGTGCCTGGACCGCTACGCCAGAGGTCCAGGCCCGCAGGTCATTATTGAGTAATAAGCCTCCGCTACGTGTCGGTGCCTAATCAGCCTGTCGGGATTTATTTCTCAATAATGACGCATCAATTATCCCTTGCATAACTGCTCATAAAATCACTATAATTAGTATTATCATTATTATTATTATTACCTGTATAACTGCTCCATCTTGTCTTCCACCAGCTGCAGTCTCTCTCTCTCTCTCTGCTCCTTCAGAGTCCTAGCTCTCTCTCTCATCCTGGCCTGTCTCTCCAGCACCGTCTCCTGCTTGGCCTCCAGTTCTCTCTGCAGTTCCTGCTCCTCTGTCTGCAGCATGGAGCGCAGCCTGCAAAGGGTTTATATTATATTAATGATATGATATTAACATAACGTTATATTACATCTGTCTGCAGCATGGAGTGCAGCCTGCAAAGGGTTAATACACTTCTTTGCCATTTTTTAAAACTATTTTTGAAAACATTTTCAAATAGTTTAACTAGCCAATCTACATCGACACGTTGTGAGCTTGTAGATCGGCTATTTGAACAATTTGAAAATGTTTTTTAAAAATAGTTTAAAAAAATGGCAAAGACGTTTAGGGATAACGGGTAAGGCACCGGCAAAAATAGGGCCCTATATTAATGATATTATATTAACATAATGTTATATTATTATATTATATTATATCTGTGGTCATCATCTCATACTGACCTGGTCCTTCTATCCTCAGTGGTCATCTCATAGTGGTCCAGGGCCTGCTGGGTCCTAGTGCCCACCGTCTCCAGGATAAACCTCTGAGTGGTGCTCTGCTCCCAGCTGTTCTTCAGCTCCCAGGCCTGCTGGTTCTTGCTGAACTCTGCTGCCCCCTGGTGGCGGGCGGCCTCCTGCCTCCTCCTCTCCTGGAACAGGAGGTCTGGGGGGGGTCTGGATGAGGAGACTCTCGCCCTCTTTAACGCATTAAAAACCGAGAAAAACATCATCAAACAGACATTTTAGATTGGAATCACTTTAACCATTATTTTATATGTTGGTAGCCTCTATCTCCAGGCTTTTATTTTCCTTCGTGTTTTGCTAAAAAATAAGAGCCTGGACCAGGCTGTTGACATTCCTGGCATAGGAAGTGGGAGTCAACCTTTCATTTCCCCAACCAACCAGAGTGCAGTGGGTGTCGCTCCAACCAATGGGAGCCCACGGATGTTTTCTCCGGAGATTTTGAATCCGCCCCTCTAGACCAGATATCAGACGGGCTAGGGCAGGCTAATACGTTGGCTATTCAAAAATAGCAGCTCAATTGATTGATTGAATACTTTATTATAAAAGCCTATGAAAGTACAGTTCAATACAAGGTCTGCTAAGAGGATTTAAAACCCAAGAAAGCACCATGGCTTGTTTCCATTGGGGTCCTTTGTACTCAATTCATAGAGACATTTAATGACAGACAAATATACGCTACTATGCAAAACATCATATAAACAAAAATATGTACCGTAAAATCTACAAGCAAACATATCTACAAGCTCATAGCGCATCACTTTGTAGTCACTATCACAATATAGAGCTATTTATATAACTCTATATTATATACCCCCCCCCCCGAACTGTTCACTGTACATATTTTTGTTTTTGTTTTCAAACTGTTTATGTGATTTTCTGCATAGTAGGCTATTGTTTATTTGTCTGTCATTATATGTTTCTGAATTGAGCAGTGGTGTAAAGTAACTAAGCACATTTACTCAAGTATTTTTACTCTACTGGAGTATTTCCAATTTTCTGTACTTTTACTTCTACTCCACTACATCTCAGAGGCAAATATTGTACTTATACTCCACTACAATTATTTGAAAACTTTAGTTACTAGTTACTTTGCAAATGTAAATGATTACATTATAAAATATACATTAACCACTTTAGCCCTATTTTATACCTAGGCTATTTGAAAATAGTAGCTCACCACGCGTTGCATCGTGACGCGTTGTGAGCTTGTAGATTTGCTATTTCAAACATTTTAGTGCTTTTACTTTTGGTACTTTAAGTACATTTTGATACAAATACTTTTGTACTTTTACCTTACAGGTCTGTAACTCTGAGAGTGTACAAATGGAACCAAATGGACCCCGATAAGGGTCCATTTGGTTCCATTTGTACACTCTCAGAGTTACTGGGGGTCCTTGAAATGAGAGATTGAGACCCTCTGGCTACAACACAACAAACACATCATAAACCGAGTGTCTCTTGTTAATATAAATGTTAAATGTTTCTTAAAGTCTCTGTCTTCACTCACCAAGGCACCAGAGTAATTAATAATACTAATAATACTAATACTAATACTAATACTAATAATACTACTACTACTACTAATACTAATAATAATAATAAAAATAATAATTATAATAATTATAATAATAACAATAATAACAGTGGTGTAAAGTATCTAAGTACATTTACTCAAGTACTGTACTTATAAGTAAACATTTTTTTAATCTTTACTTTACTGGAGTATTTTACATTTTCAGTAGCCTACTTTTACTTCTACTCCACTACATCTCAGACTCAAATATTGTACTTTTACTCCACTACAATTATTTGAAATCTCTAGTTACTACTTAGACACTTTGTAAGCTTGTAGATCTGCTATTTTCAAAAGATGTTTTATACATTTTGAAGACTTGTGTAACAGGACATTCTGCATAAGGAGTGCTTTTACTTTTTGTTACCGGACTTTTACTTGTAACAGAGTGTTTCTGCATTGCAGTAGCCTATTGATACTTTTACTTAAGTAAAACATTTGAGTACTTTTCCCACCACTTAATAATACTCACCAAGGCACCAGAGTGAGGCGTCGGTCCAATGAATTCCTTCTGAGGTTTTGTCTTCAACATTTTCATGAATTTGTCTACAAACAGCAACACGGATCAAACTGGTCAAAATGGTGCTGGGCTACGCTTTTAGGTTCCCATGGCAACCATCAAACAAGGAGTTAACACGTGGATGACGCCAGCTTCACTCTGTTTACATTCCACGGCCTTTGTCTCCCTCCAGTGGACACGGTCAATATTACAACTAAGTATACCCACACGTCTCATAATATTCAAATAGTTTATTAAACAATTGTTTGCAAATATTATATTTTTGTCATGTCTGTTTATTAGTAGGCCTACATTATATTTTAATTATAGATATTATTTTTTGTTTTTAAAGGTAATTCATCTCATGCAAACCTAACAGCTGTGTGTGTGTGTGTGTGTGTGTGTGTGTGTGTGTGTGTGTGTGTGTGTGTGTGTGTGTGTGTGTGTGTGTGTGTGTGCGTGTGTGTGCGTGTGCGTGTGCGTGTGCGTGTGCGTGTGCGTGCGAGTGCGCGTGCGTGTTTGTGTGCGTGTGCGTGTGCGCGTGTGCGTGTGCATGTGTGTCTTATTATACTTATGAGGACCAAATATCCCCACAAGTAGTAGAATATGAGTAATAGAGGTATTGAGGAACCATTTTCCTGTTCCTCACAAGAAAAATGGTTCATTTATACATATATTTTTACAATTAAGAAAGGATTCAGGTTAGTGTTAGGATTAGACATTTAGAAGTAGGTTTAATGGTGAGCTTTATTTAAACAGCACTTTTCATACATAGAAATGCAGCTGAAAGTGCTGTGCAATGCAGCAAAAGCAATTTAACCCATTTAGACCGGTAAAGAATCTGTGTAATTTTTAGATTTCTTTGGGCTATTAAAAAAAATAGCAGATATACAAGCTCATAGCACGGCATGAGAATACACACATTCAAAACAGGCGGTTACATTTCAGTATCAAAGGCAAAAGCATGTCCGATCAGTCAACTGTCCACACGAGCATGTATTTTTTAAAACGTTTTTAGCTCAGGGGGGGTGGGGGCTAAAAATGTTGATGATTTTTCAAAAAATAGCAGATCTGCAAGCTCATATAGCGTGGCACAGAGGTGCAGCGCTATGAGCTTGTATATCTGCTATTTTTGAATAGCCTAAGTATAAAATAGTGGATTGGTTATAGCTCAAAATCACAGATTAGGAGGCGTGAATGCAGCATCACCTTCATGTTCTTCTGGGTTTTTAACTATAATCTCTAGTGCACTGGTTCCCAAACTGGGGTTGTCCCCAGATGATTAACTTTAAAGGGATAGTTCACCCCCAAAACGTTTTTTTCCCCTATCGATTAGTCACCCCTTGGAGACTTGAATTCATGGATATTTTTTTGATTTTGTCGCATCTCTAAGCCAATCATTTGATGACCAGCAGCGGTTCCGGTAGGAGACACAAAATAGTATCCTTTGTGTCTCCTACTGGAACCGTTGCTTACCGGTCCGCTGGTCATCAGATTATTGGCTTAGGAATGCGACAAAAACAAAAAAAATATCCATGAATTCAAGTCTCTAATAATCGATAGATTTTTTGGGGGTGAACTATCCCTTTAAGTGTAAACCTAACTCTGAAAATGTACAGATTTGACCAGGCGTGTGCACAGTTCATGTGAGCTATTCTCATTGGCTCTATTTTCCCCATCAGCCCTGCAGAGGAGATAAGCTTCCGAATGTCTGTGTGGCAGTGGTGGAAAAAGTACTCAAATGTTTTACTTAAGTAAAAGTATCAATACTGCAATGTAGAAGTACTCCGTTACAAGAAAAAGTCTGGTGTTCAAAAACTACTTGAGTAAAAGTACAAAAGTATTGTTATCAACATGTACTTAAAGTACCAAAAGTAAAAGTACTGAAATGTTTGAAAATAGCAGATCTACA
The DNA here is from genome assembly GCF_963280865.1 of Gymnoscopelus braueri. Taxonomy (NCBI): domain Eukaryota; kingdom Metazoa; phylum Chordata; class Actinopteri; order Myctophiformes; family Myctophidae; genus Gymnoscopelus; species Gymnoscopelus braueri. The sequence goes on along the minus strand of NC_137620.1, from coordinate 4,980,326 downwards.
AGCTCACAACGTGTCACATCGGCAAATGGCCTAGGTTTAAAATAGGGCTAAAGTGGTTAATGCATGTTTTATAATGTAATAATTTATATCTGCAAAGTTACTAGTAACTAAAGTTTTCAAATAATTGTAGTGGAGTAAAAGTACAATATTTGCCTCTGAGATGTAGTGGAGTAGAAGTAAAAGTATAGACAATTGGAAATACTCCAGTAAAGTAAAAGTACCTCAAAATTGTACAGTACTTGAGTAAATGTACTGTAGTTGAGAGTTATTTTTCCACTCTGAATAATTGAGGGGAATGAAAAATGCAGAGGCCATCAAAACAGTTAGTTTCTCTCTGGTGAGACCTGACCCCAGCTATGTATTAAACAAACAAACAAACACACACACGCACGCACGCACGCACAAACACGATTTGGTGTAGAGGGAAAAAAGATGGGGATCAAATATTGGAGGTTAACAAAGTAGGCCTATATAGGGTTTAAGTGGTTACTTTAAGTATGAGTAAGGTCATACCTCTCATACTGTGCATCGGTGTGAATTGTTGCTTGTGTGGACAGTTGACTGATCGGACATGCTTTTGTCTATGATACTGTGTGACTATGTCCATCAGTGGTTCTCAACCTTTACAGGCAGTGACCCCCCAAAATAATCATATTTGAACTGGGGACCCCCCCACCCTGACAAGCACTATAATGTAGGAGTTGAGGCGTTATTCATGTTTATGTTGTACTCAGACTGCAGTCAACCCCAAAGGGAGATTCACTCAAGACCCAGAGAGAGGGGGTCTTTACTTGTGTCAATTCTACACTCATCAAGCAGGGTGGTCTTCAACGTCAACGTGCCCCCATCTCTGCTCCTCCAGCTCGCGTGAAAAATAAACACATCGATCAAGTGCTGTACATTATAGCCGAAAACCCCCCAGAGAGCAACAAACAAACCACTCGCCTTAAGAGGAAGTCAGCATCCATTACTGGTATTGCAGTACTTTGACAAACAGCAACGGGCTCACGAATGCTCTGAACACCCTTCCCCCGAATGCCATACAGCAAGGGTCTTCAAGCAGGGACCCCCCACTGCATATTGGATTCATGTTAAATGTGTAAACCCTCAATACTTTGTAAACTTGACCTTTGGCTCGGTACTTGGTCTGCTCTTTTTTCCCTCTGCACCAAACGTCTCTCCCTAGCCTGGCAGAGGGAGTGTAGCACCTAGGATTACTTAGACAATTGGCACTGGGTGAAAACAATGGGGTTGCAAAATTGTGGGATACATTTTTTGAAAAAAAAATAAATACAAATCACACAAAGATTTGGCGGCCCCCCCCTGCAGTATCTCTGAGGACCCCATAGTGGTCCCGGACCCCTATGGGGTCATACAGGTACAAGCAGCGAAATGTTGGTGTGGCATGGTCCGCAGGGGCATCGCTAATGAAAACACCCATGCATCAATAGGCTACAACACTGTTTCTCAAACGGTGGGTCGGGACCCATCTTTGGGTCATATAGACCAATTTTTAGTAAATATCTCCTTTTTTCCGTTTCCTACATTTAAAAAAATATATATATACATGTAAATATCACCACTTATCATCAATCAAAAACAATTCCACAATTTTTCAAAAGTATTTCATGAATAAAATGAACAAATCAAATCATTTCAATAGATACATTTTAAAGTTTAAGAAGTAGTGAAAATAGCAAATCTACAAGCTCACAACGCGGTATGAATGGTTTGGGTCCCTGGGCAAATAATGTTTAATTTCTCTTCTGGGTCTTGAGCGAAAACGTTTTGTAACCACTGGGCTACAACACACAGTAAAGGAATCACCTGGAAAGCTTGTGCTGTTCGATGTAATTCAAAAAGCATACAGCTGGAGTTTTAACTCCAGCAGGCTTTTTTTTCTCTTCTCACCAATAAAAGGTGTGCACGTTTAGGATGTCACTGTGACCAAACCATTCATAGGATCCGTGCAATATTTGGTGGTCATTTTTTTGTTGACTAATGTATGTAAATGTGCCACTTGTGGGACAGTGGTTACATAAACACAACTTAACTTTTGTACGTTCTATGTGTTCCGGTACTTAAAGTGGCACTACGTAACTTTTTTAAAATCAATAAATGTAATTTAGTCCAATCTGTATGGTAGAGTCAGTATACAATATAACTTTTGGGGTGGTTGTATTTTGTCTCCCTGCTCTTCTATTGAGACATTTAGATCATGCCAAAGGTCATGTCTCACCTAGACACAGGGATTTTGACCTGATGGTCAAGATTCAATTTATCCCCTCAGCAAGCAGGCAGGCTCTATTAGCTCAATGGTAAAAATGTGATCACTTGCGCAGGAAACCAGTTACAAATCTGGGGTAGAAGAGGAAAGTTACATAGTGCTGCTTTAACGACACAGCTGTCTACAAGGTGCACCAACAGCTCACATATAAATGGGACACAGTAAAAAGATTGCATTACAGTTGTGCATTTCACTGGTCTCGATGAAAGAACAAAAAGAGAACAGAAAACACACACACACGCGCACGCACAAGAACAAGCACACGCACACGCACACGCACGCACGCACACGCACACACACACACACACACACGCACACGCACACGCACACACACGCACACGCACACACACGCACGCGCACGCACACGCACACACACACACACACACACACACACACACACACACACACACACACACACACACTGTTATTGTTGTGCAGACTGTCACAAACCTGTTGTCACAAACAGTGCAAAAGTCAGTCAGTCAGTCAGTCAGTCAGACAGACAGACAATAAAGATGATTCTGATAGGGAGCTATTGAGAAAGCCCAGAGAGTGCTCTATGGCAGGGGTTTTCAACTGGTGGTCCGCGGACCACTGGTGGTCCACGGAGGTATTGCAGGTGGTCCCTGGCCAAATGTAGATTTTTTTTTTCCCAATTTAATTTAATTTAGTTATTAGTTTTTTTACTTTTACTTTTACTTTTATTTGCTACTCTTACACGTCTGTTCTCAAACCTTTGTGAAGGCTTAGGGAGCGAGCACACGTCTTTCCTGAACCATTCAGAGGTGCGCTGGCTGTCCCGCGGGGCTGTGTTAACCCATGTGTTTGAACTGCGCAGTCCTATTCATGATTTTTTGTCTGAGCATAAACACAGTGAAGCTGCTAAATTCAACGACGAAATTCATTATCTCTGGAACAGAAGGTCCAATCTGCTCAGTTCAAAGCTTGTTGGATGCGTGACTTTGAGGACATTAAGCACGCAATGACACATTTTCGGGTTATTTTTTTTTTTTTAGGGGAGGCGAGGTCTTAGTTGGGCAGGCGACCGCCTCTCCTGCCTCTACATTGGGTACGCCACAGGTCGGCGCTCGGCGCTCGTAAAGACAGTGATGTAAATGCCCGTCTGCTGTCTACCCTCTGCTGTGTTAGCATTATGGGTAACTCGTTAAAGTGGCAAATTAAATGTGAAACACATCAACTATTAAGAAAACAAGAAGATATGTTGACAAAGACACTCCATACATTTGGAAACATATTTTTATTTAAATCAATATCGTCTTCAGTTAATGCAGGATAATTTTAAAAGTAGGCTAACTTTCATATCCTCTCATAGGGAATGCATTGGCAGCTGCAGTTCATCGTTCTAACGGACCTCGAGTAGCGGCGCTGTCTCAAAAGTGGGCGTGAAATTTGTAGTCCCCGTGTGTCTCTATTCAGTGATGCAGCAGCAGAGGGGTCATGCTTAACCCCCACAGAGGATCAGCTCATTGACATGTCCACAGACTCTATTAAGAGACACACATATGAAACTCTTACTGACTTATCTGAAGAATAAGTACAGGGCTAGGCTGGAGCCAGAGAATGACATGAGACTGTCCTTGTCCACCACCATTGTGCCAAGATTAGACAGACAGTGTGCAACTCACCATGCCCAGAAATCACACTAACTGTAAGTGTAATTAGTGTGGTTTCCCTAACAGGGCAACCAGACTATAGTACTCTACCGACTTTATTCTTATTATTCTTTCTAGATAAACTTTTTTCTCACGCGCTATTTCTGCCACAGTTTTTTTTCTCCAAATTTTGTGCCATATGTCAAATTGACCGGCTTCACCGGGAACAGACTGCTTGTACTTTGCTAAGAGATTTGTTGCATAGTTTAATTGATATTGATTTATTAGTGGACCGTCAAATAGGGGGCGCCACAAATGCGCAAAATGTAACCGTTTGAAGTGTCGGCAGTGTCCGCCGGCGCCGGTCCAGTGTCCACCGTTGTCTGAAAACTGCACTTTTCTGACCTCTGACCTCACTGGACGGTCCGCCACACTTTTCTTTACACCTCTCGGGCTTATCCGAGAGTCTGGCGTTGTAGGGGAGGTGTCCCCGCACGCGTGCGTATGTCAGAAGTGTCGGCAGTGTCCGCCGGCACCGGTCCAGTGTCCACCGTTGTCTGAAAACTGCACTTTTCTGACCTCTGACCTCACTGGACGGTCCGCCACATTTTTCTTTACACCTCTCGGGCTTATCCGAGAGTGTGGCGTTGTAGGGGAGGTGTCCCCGCACGCGTGCGTATGTCAGAAGTGTCGGCAGTGTCCGCCGGCGCCGGTCCAGTGTCCACCGTTGTCTGAAAACTGCACTTTTCTGACCTCTGACCTCACTGGACGGTCCGCCACACTTTTCTTTACACCTCTCGGGCTTATCCGAGAGTGTGGCGTTGTAGGGGAGGTGTCCCCGCACGCGTGCGTATGTCAGAAGTGTCGGCAGTGTCCACCGGTGCCTGTCCAGTGTCCACTGTTGTCTGAAAACGGCACTTTTCTGACCTCTGACCTCACTGGACGGTCCGCCACACTTTTTTTTACACCTCTCGGGCTTATCCGAGAGTGTGGCGTTGTAGGGGAGGTGTCCCCGCACGCGTGCGTATGTCAGAAGTGTCGGCAGTGTCCGCCGGCGCCGGTCCAGTGTCCACCGTTGTCTGAAAACTGCACTTTTCTGACCTCTGACCGCACTGGACGGTCCGCCACACTTTTTTTTACATCTCTCGGGCTTATCCGAGAGTGTGGCGTTGTAGGGGAGGTGTCCCCGCACGCGTGCGTATGTCAGAAGTGTCGGCAGTGTCCGCCGGCGCCGGTCCAGTGTCCACCGTTGTCTGAAAACTGCACTTTTCTGACCTCTGACCTCACTGGACGGTCCGCCACACTTTTCTTTACACCTCTCGGGCTTATCCGAGAGTCTGGCGTTGTAGGGGAGGTGTCCCCGCACGCGTGCGTATGTCAGAAGTGTCGGCAGTGTCCGCCGGAACCGGTCCAGTGTCCACCGTTGTCTGAAAACTGCACTTTTCTGAGCTCTGACCTCACTGGACGGTCCGCCACACTTTTCTTTACACCTCTCGGGCTTATCCGAGAGTGTGGCGTTGTAGGGGAGGTGTCCCCGCACGCGTGCGTATGTCAGAAGTGTCGGCAGTGTCCACCGGTGCCTGTCCAGTGTCCACTGTTGTCTGAAAACGGCACTTTTCTGACCTCTGACCTCACTGGACGGTCCGCCACACTTTTTTTTACACCTCTCGGGCTTATCCGAGAGTCTGGCGTTGTAGGGGAGGTGTCCCCGCACGCGTGCGTATGTCAGAAGTGTCGGCAGTGTCCGCCGGCGCCGGTCCAGTGTCCACCGTTGTCTGAAAACTGCACTTTTCTGACCTCTGACCTCACTGGACGGTCCGCCACACTTTTCTTTACACCTCTCGGGCTTATCCGAGAGTGTGGCGTTGTAGGGGAGGTGTCCCCGCACGCGTGCGTATGTCAGAAGTGTCGGCAGTGTCCACCGGTGCCTGTCCAGTGTCCACTGTTGTCTGAAAACGGCACTTTTCTGACCTCTGACCTCACTGGACGGTCCGCCACACTTTTTTTTACACCTCTCGGGCTTATCCGAGAGTGTGGCGTTGTAGGGGAGGTGTCCCCGCACGCGTGCGTATGTCAGAAGTGTCGGCAGTGTCCGCCGGCGCCGGTCCAGTGTCCACCGTTGTCTGAAAACTGCACTTTTCTGACCTCTGACCTCACTGGACGGTCCGCCACACTTTTTTTTACATCTCTCGGGCTTATCCGAGAGTGTGGCGTTGTAGGGGAGGTGTCCCCGCACGCGTGCGTATGTCAGAAGTGTCGGCAGTGTCCGCCGGCGCCGGTCCAGTGTCCACCGTTGTCTGAAAACTGCACTTTTCTGACCTCTGACCTCACTGGACGGTCCGCCACACTTTTCTTTACACCTCTCGGGCTTATCCGAGAGTCTGGCGTTGTAGGGGAGGTGTCCCCGCACGCGTGCGTATGTCAGAAGTGTCGGCAGTGTCCGCCGGCGCCGGTCCAGTGTCCACCGTTGTCTGAAAACTGCACTTTTCTGACCTCTGACCTCACTGGACGGTCCGCCACACTTTTCTTTACACCTCTCGGGCTTATCCGAGAGTGTGGCGTTGTAGGGGAGGTGTCCCCGCACGCGTGCGTATGTCAGAAGTGTCGGCAGTGTCCGCCGGCGCCGGTCCAGTGTCCACCGTTGTCTGAAAACTGCACTTTTCTGACCTCTGACCTCACTGGACGGTCCGCCACACTTTTTTTTACATCTCTCGGGCTTATCCGAGAGTGTGGCGTTGTAGGGGAGGTGTCCCCGCACGCGTGCGTATGTCAGAAGTGTCGGCAGTGTCCGCCGGCGCCGGTCCAGTGTCCACCGTTGTCTGAAAACTGCACTTTTCTGACCTCTGACCTCACTGGACGGTCCGCCACACTTTTCTTTACACCTCTCGGGCTTATCCGAGAGTGTGGCGTTGTAGGGGAGGTGTCCCCGCACGCGTGCGTATGTCAGAAGTGTCGGCAGTGTCCACCGGTGCCTGTCCAGTGTCCACTGTTGTCTGAAAACGGCACTTTTCTGACCTCTGACCTCACTGGACGGTCCGCCACACTTTTTTTTTCACCTCTCGGGCTTATCCGAGAGTGTGGCGTTGTAGGGGAGGTGTCCCCGCACGCGTGCGTATGTCAGAAGTGTCGGCAGTGTCCGCCGGCGCCGGTCCAGTGTCCACCGTTGTCTGAAAACTGCACTTTTCTGACCTCTGACCTCACTGGACGGTCCGCCACACTTTTTTTTACATCTCTCGGGCTTATCCGAGAGTGTGGCGTTGTAGGGGAGGTGTCCCCGCACGCGTGCGTATGTCAGAAGTGTCTTCAGTGTCCGCCGGCGCCGGTCCAGTGTCCACCGTTGTCTGAAAACTGCACTTTTCTGACCTCTGACCTCACTGGACGGTCCGCCACACTTTTCTTTACACCTCTCGGGCTTATCCGAGAGTCTGGCGTTGTAGGGGAGGTGTCCCCGCACGCGTGCGTATGTCAGAAGTGTCGGCAGTGTCCGCCGGCGCCGGTCCAGTGTCCACCGTTGTCTGAAAACTGCACTTTTCTGAGCTCTGACCTCACTGGACGGTCCGCCACACTTTTCTTTACACCTCTCGGGCTTATCCGAGAGTGTGGCGTTGTAGGGGAGGTGTCCCCGCACGCGTGCGTATGTCAGAAGTGTCGGCAGTGTCCACCGGTGCCTGTCCAGTGTCCACTGTTGTCTGAAAACGGCACTTTTCTGACCTCTGACCTCACTGGACGGTCCGCCACACTTTTTTTTACACCTCTCGGGCTTATCCGAGAGTCTGGCGTTGTAGGGGAGGTGTCCCCGCACGCGTGCGTATGTCAGAAGTGTCGGCAGTGTCCGCCGGCGCTGGTCCAGTGTCCACCGTTGTCTGAAAACTGCACTTTTCTGACCTCTGACCTCACTGGACGGTCCGCCACACTTTTTTTTACATCTCTCGGGCTTATCCGAGAGTGTGGCGTTGTAGGGGAGGTGTCCCCGCACGCGTGCGTATGTCAGAAGTGTCGGCAGTGTCCGCCGGCGCCGGTCCAGTGTCCACCGTTGTCTGAAAACTGCACTTTTCTGACCTCTGACCTCACTGGACGGTCCGCCACACTTTTCTTTACACCCCTCGGGCTTATCCGAGAGTTTGGCATTGTAGGGGAGGTGTCCCCGCACGCGTGCGTATGTCAGAAGTGTCGGCAGTGTCCGCCGGCGCCGGTCCAGTGTCCACCGTTGTCTGAAAACTGCACTTTTCTGACCTCTGACCTCACTGGACGGTCCGCCACACTTTTCTTTACACCTCTCGGGCTTATCCGAGAGTGTGGCGTTGTAGGGGAGGTGTCCCCGCACGCGTGCGTATGTCAGAAGTGTCGGCATTGTCCACCGGCGCCGGTCCAGTGTCCACCGTTGTCTGAAAACTGCACTTTTCTGACCTCTGACCTCACTGGACGGTCCGCCACACTTTTCTTTACATCTCTCGGGCTTATCCGAGAGTGTGGCGTTGTAGGGGAGGTGTCCCCGCATGCGTGCGTATGTCAGAAGTGTCGGCAGTGTCCGCCGGCGCCGGTCCAGTGTCCACCGTTGTCTGAAAACTGCACTTTTCTGACCTCTGACCTCACTGGACGGTCCGCCACACTTTTCTTTACACCTCTCGGGCTTATCCGAGAGTCTGGCGTTGTAGGGGAGGTGTCCCCGCACGCGTGCGTATGTCAGAAGTGTCGGCAGTGTCCGCCGGCGCCGGTCCAGTGTCCACCGTTGTCTGAAAACTGCACTTTTCTGACCTCTGACCTCACTGGACGGTCCGCCACACTTTTCTTTACACCTCTCGGGCTTATCCGAGAGTCTGGCGTTGTAGGGGAGGTGTCCCCGCACGCGTGCGTATGTCAGAAGTGTCGGCAGTGTCCGCCGGCGCCGGTCCAGTGTCCACTGTTGTCTGAAAACGGCACTTTTCTGACCTCTGACCTCACTGGACGGTCCGCCACACTTTTTTTTACACCTCTCGGGCTTATCCGAGAGTGTGGCGTTGTAGGGGAGGTGTCCCCGCACCCGTGCGTATGTCAGAAGTGTCGGCAGTGTCCGCCGGCGCCGGTCCAGTGTCCACCGTTGTCTGAAAACTGCACTTTTCTGACCTCTGACCTCACTGGACGGTCCGCCACACTTTTCTTTACACCTCTCGGGCTTATCCGAGAGTGTGGCGTTGTAGGGGAGGTGTCCCCGCACGCGTGCGTATGTCAGAAGTGTCGGCAGTGTCCACCGGTGCCTGTCCAGTGTCCACTGTTGTCTGAAAACGGCACTTTTCTGACCTCTGACCTCACTGGACGGTCCGCCACACTTTTTTTTACACCTCTCGGGCTTATCCGAGAGTGTGGCGTTGTAGGGGAGGTGTCCCCGCACGCGTGCGTATGTCAGAAGTGTCGGCAGTGTCCGCCGGCGCCGGTCCAGTGTCCACCGTTGTCTGAAAACTGCACTTTTCTGACCTCTGACCTCACTGGACGGTCCGCCACACTTTTTTTTACATCTCTCGGGCTTATCCGAGAGTGTGGCGTTGTAGGGGAGGTGTCCCCGCACGCGTGCGTATGTCAGAAGTGTCGGCAGTGTCCGCCGGCGCCGGTCCAGTGTCCACCGTTGTCTGAAAACTGCACTTTTCTGACCTCTGACCTCACTGGACGGTCCGCCACACTTTTCTTTACACCTCTCGGGCTTATCCGAGAGTCTGGCGTTGTAGGGGAGGTGTCCCCGCACGCGTGCGTATGTCAGAAGTGTCGGCAGTGTCCGCCGGCGCCGGTCCAGTGTCCACCGTTGTCTGAAAACTGCACTTTTCTGACCTCTGACCTCACTGGACGGTCCGCCACACTTTTCTTTACACCTCTCGGGCTTATCCGAGAGTGTGGCGTTGTAGGGGAGGTGTCCCCGCACGCGTGCGTATGTCAGAAGTGTCGGCAGTGTCCGCCGGCGCCGGTCCAGTGTCCACCGTTGTCTGAAAACTGCACTTTTCTGACCTCTGACCTCACTGGACGGTCCGCCACACTTTTTTTTACATCTCTCGGGCTTATCCGAGAGTGTGGCGTTGTAGGGGAGGTGTCCCCGCACGCGTGCGTATGTCAGAAGTGTCGGCAGTGTCCGCCGGCGCCGGTCCAGTGTCCACCGTTGTCTGAAAACTGCACTTTTCTGACCTCTGACCTCACTGGACGGTCCGCCACACTTTTCTTTACACCTCTCGGGCTTATCCGAGAGTGTGGCGTTGTAGGGGAGGTGTCCCCGCACGCGTGCGTATGTCAGAAGTGTCGGCAGTGTCCACCGGTGCCTGTCCAGTGTCCACTGTTGTCTGAAAACGGCACTTTTCTGACCTCTGACCTCACTGGACGGTCCGCCACACTTTTTTTTTCACCTCTCGGGCTTATCCGAGAGTGTGGCGTTGTAGGGGAGGTGTCCCCGCACGCGTGCGTATGTCAGAAGTGTCGGCAGTGTCCGCCGGCGCCGGTCCAGTGTCCACCGTTGTCTGAAAACTGCACTTTTCTGACCTCTGACCTCACTGGACGGTCCGCCACACTTTTTTTTACATCTCTCGGGCTTATCCGAGAGTGTGGCGTTGTAGGGGAGGTGTCCCCGCACGCGTGCGTATGTCAGAAGTGTCTTCAGTGTCCGCCGGCGCCGGTCCAGTGTCCACCGTTGTCTGAAAACTGCACTTTTCTGACCTCTGACCTCACTGGACGGTCCGCCACACTTTTCTTTACACCTCTCGGGCTTATCCGAGAGTCTGGCGTTGTAGGGGAGGTGTCCCCGCACGCGTGCGTATGTCAGAAGTGTCGGCAGTGTCCGCCGGCGCCGGTCCAGTGTCCACCGTTGTCTGAAAACTGCACTTTTCTGAGCTCTGACCTCACTGGACGGTCCGCCACACTTTTCTTTACACCTCTCGGGCTTATCCGAGAGTGTGGCGTTGTAGGGGAGGTGTCCCCGCACGCGTGCGTATGTCAGAAGTGTCGGCAGTGTCCACCGGTGCCTGTCCAGTGTCCACTGTTGTCTGAAAACGGCACTTTTCTGACCTCTGACCTCACTGGACGGTCCGCCACACTTTTTTTTACACCTCTCGGGCTTATCCGAGAGTCTGGCGTTGTAGGGGAGGTGTCCCCGCACGCGTGCGTATGTCAGAAGTGTCGGCAGTGTCCGCCGGCGCTGGTCCAGTGTCCACCGTTGTCTGAAAACTGCACTTTTCTGACCTCTGACCTCACTGGACGGTCCGCCACACTTTTTTTTACATCTCTCGGGCTTATCCGAGAGTGTGGCGTTGTAGGGGAGGTGTCCCCGCACGCGTGCGTATGTCAGAAGTGTCGGCAGTGTCCGCCGGCGCCGGTCCAGTGTCCACCGTTGTCTGAAAACTGCACTTTTCTGACCTCTGACCTCACTGGACGGTCCGCCACACTTTTCTTTACACCCCTCGGGCTTATCCGAGAGTTTGGCATTGTAGGGGAGGTGTCCCCGCACGCGTGCGTATGTCAGAAGTGTCGGCAGTGTCCGCCGGCGCCGGTCCAGTGTCCACCGTTGTCTGAAAACTGCACTTTTCTGACCTCTGACCTCACTGGACGGTCCGCCACACTTTTCTTTACACCTCTCGGGCTTATCCGAGAGTGTGGCGTTGTAGGGGAGGTGTCCCCGCACGCGTGCGTATGTCAGAAGTGTCGGCATTGTCCACCGGCGCCGGTCCAGTGTCCACCGTTGTCTGAAAACTGCACTTTTCTGACCTCTGACCTCACTGGACGGTCCGCCACACTTTTCTTTACATCTCTCGGGCTTATCCGAGAGTGTGGCGTTGTAGGGGAGGTGTCCCCGCATGCGTGCGTATGTCAGAAGTGTCGGCAGTGTCCGCCGGCGCCGGTCCAGTGTCCACCGTTGTCTGAAAACTGCACTTTTCTGACCTCTGACCTCACTGGACGGTCCGCCACACTTTTCTTTACACCTCTCGGGCTTATCCGAGAGTCTGGCGTTGTAGGGGAGGTGTCCCCGCACGCGTGCGTATGTCAGAAGTGTCGGCAGTGTCCGCCGGCGCCGGTCCAGTGTCCACCGTTGTCTGAAAACTGCACTTTTCTGACCTCTGACCTCACTGGACGGTCCGCCACACTTTTCTTTACACCTCTCGGGCTTATCCGAGAGTCTGGCGTTGTAGGGGAGGTGTCCCCGCACGCGTGCGTATGTCAGAAGTGTCGGCAGTGTCCGCCGGCGCCGGTCCAGTGTCCACTGTTGTCTGAAAACGGCACTTTTCTGACCTCTGACCTCACTGGACGGTCCGCCACACTTTTTTTTACACCTCTCGGGCTTATCCGAGAGTGTGGCGTTGTAGGGGAGGTGTCCCCGCACCCGTGCGTATGTCAGAAGTGTCGGCAGTGTCCGCCGGCGCCGGTCCAGTGTCCACCGTTGTCTGAAAACTGCACTTTTCTGACATCTGACCTCACTGGACGGTCCGCCACACTTTTTTTTACATCTCTCGGGCTTATCCGAGAGTGTGGCATTGTAGGGGAGGTGTCCCCGCACGCGTGCGTATGTCAGAAGTGTCGGCAGTGTCCGCCGGCGCCGGTCCAGTGTCCACCGTTGTCTGAAAACTGCACTTTTCTGACCTCTGACCTCACTGGACGGTCCGCCACACTTTTCTTTACACCTCTCGGGCTTATCCGAGAGTTTGGCATTGTAGGGGAGGTGTCCCCGCACGCGTGCGTATGTCAGAAGTGTCGGCAGTGTCCGCCGGCGCCGGTCCAGTGTCCACCGTTGTCTGAAAAATGCACTTTTCTGACCTCTGACCTCACTGGACGGTCCGCCACACTTTTCTTTACACCTCTCGGGCTTATCCGAGAGTCTGGCGTTGTAGGGGAGGTGTCCCCGCACGTGTGCGTATGTCAAAAGTGTCGGCAGTGTCCGCCGGCGCCGGTCCAGTGTCCACCGTTGTCTGAAAACTGCACTTTTCTGACCTCTGACCTCACTGGACGGTCCGCCACACTTTTCTTTACACCTCTCGGGCTTATCCGAGAGTGTGGCGTTGTAGGGGAGGTGTCCCCGCACGCGTGCGTATGTCAGAAGTGTCGGTAGTGTCACCGGTGCCTGTCCAGTGTCCACTGTTGTCTGAAAACGGCACTTTTCTGACCTCACTGGACGGTCCGCCACACTTTTTTTTACACCTCTCGGGCTTATCCGAGAGTGTGGCGTTGTAGGGGAGGTGTCCCCGCACGCGTGCGTATGTCAGAAGTGTCGGCAGTGTCCACCGGCGCCGGTCCAGTGTCCACCGTTGTCTGAAAACTGCACTTTTCTGACCTCTGACCTCACTGGACGGTCCGCCACACTTTTTTTTACATCTCTCGGGCTTATCCGAGAGTGTGGCGTTGTAGGGGAGGTGTCCCCGCACGCGTGCGTATGTCAGAAGTGTCGGCAGTGTCCGCCGGCGCCGGTCCAGTGTCCACCGTTGTCTGAAAACTGCACTTTTCTGACCTCTGACCTCACTGGACGGTCCGCCACACTTTTCTTTACACCTCTCGGGCTTATCCGAGAGTCTGGCGTTGTAGGGGAGGTGTCCCCGCACGCGTGCGTATGTCAGAAGTGTCGGCAGTGTCCGCCGGCGCCGGTCCAGTGTCCACCGTTGTCTGAAAACTGCACTTTTCTGACCTCTGACCTCACTGGACGGTCCGCCACACTTTTCTTTACACCTCTCGGGCTTATCCGAGAGTCTGGCGTTGTAGGGGAGGTGTCCCCGCACGCGTGCGTATGTCAGAAGTGTCGGCAGTGTCCACCGGCGCCGGTCCAGTGTCCACTGTTGTCTGAAAACGGCACTTTTCTGACCTCTGACCTCACTGGACGGTCCGCCACACTTTTTTTTACACCTCTCGGGCTTATCCGAGAGTGTGGCGTTGTAGGGGAGGTGTCCCCGCACGCGTGCGTATGTCAGAAGTGTCGGCAGTGTCCGCCGGTGCCGGTCCAGTGTCCACCGTTGTCTGAAAACTGCACTTTTCTGACCTCTGACCTCACTGGACGGTCCGCCACACTTTTTTTTACATCTCTCGGGCTTATCCGAGAGTGTGGCGTTGTAGGGCAGGTGTCCCCGCACGCGTGCGTATGTCAGAAGTGTCGGCAGTGTCCGCCGGCGCCGGTCCAGTGTCCACCGTTGTCTGAAAACTGCACTTTTCTGACCTCTGACCTCACTGGACGGTCCGCCACACTTTTCTTTACACCTCTCGGGCTTATCCGAGAGTCTGGCGTTGTAGGGGAGGTGTCCCCGCACGCGTGCGTATGTCAGAAGTGTCGGCAGTGTCCGCCGGCGCCGGTCCAGTGTCCACCGTTGTCTGAAAACTGCACTTTTCTGACCTCTGACCTCACTGGACGGTCCGCCACACTTTTCTTTACACCTCTCGGGCTTATCCGAGAGTTTGGCATTGTAGGGGAGGTGTCCCCGCACGCGTGCGTATGTCAGAAGTGTCGGCAGTGTCCACCGGTGCCTGTCCAGTGTCCACTGTTGTCTGAAAACGGCACTTTTCTGACCTCTGACCTCACTGGACGGTCCGCCACACTTTTGTTTTACACCTCTCGGGCTTATCCGAGAGTGTGGCGTTGTAGGGGAGGTGTCCCCGCACGCGTGCGTATGTCAGAAGTGTCGGCAGTGTCCGCCGGCGCCGGTCCAGTGTCCACCGTTGTCTGAAAACTGCACTTTTCTGACCTCTGACCTCACTGGACGGTCCGCCACACTTTTTTTTACATCTCTCGGGCTTATCCGAGAGTGTGGCGTTGTAGGGGAGGTGTCCCCGCACGCGTGCGTATGTCACAAGTGTCGGCAGTGTCCGCCGGCGCCGGTCCAGTGTCCACCGTTGTCTGAAAACTGCACTTTTCTGACCTCTGACCTCACTGGACGGTCCGCCACACTTTTTTTTACACCTCTCGGGCTTATCCGAGAGTCTGGCGTTGTAGGGGAGGTGTCCCCGCACGCGTGCGTATGTCAGAAGTGTCGGCAGTGTCCGCCGGCGCCGGTCCAGTGTCCACCGTTGTCTGAAAACTGCACTTTTCTGAGCTCTGACCTCACTGGACGGTCCGCCACACTTTTCTTTACACCTCTCGGGCTTATCCGAGAGTGTGGCGTTGTAGGGGAGGTGTCCCCGCACGCGTGCGTATGTCAGAAGTGTCGGCAGTGTCCACCGGTGCCTGTCCAGTGTCCACTGTTGTCTGAAAACGGCACTTTTCTGACCTCTGACCTCACTGGACGGTCCGCCACACTTTTTTTTACACCTCTCGGGCTTATCCGAGAGTCTGGCGTTGTAGGGGAGGTGTCCCCGCACGCGTGCGTATGTCAGAAGTGTCGGCAGTGTCCGCCGGCGCTGGTCCAGTGTCCACCGTTGTCTGAAAACTGCACTTTTCTGACCTCTGACCTCACTGGACGGTCCGCCACACTTTTTTTTACATCTCTCGGGCTTATCCGAGAGTGTGGCGTTGTAGGGGAGGTGTCCCCGCACGCGTGCGTATGTCAGAAGTGTCGGCAGTGTCCGCCGGCGCCGGTCCAGTGTCCACCGTTGTCTGAAAACTGCACTTTTCTGACCTCTGACCTCACTGGACGGTCCGCCACACTTTTCTTTACACCCCTCGGGCTTATCCGAGAGTTTGGCATTGTAGGGGAGGTGTCCCCGCACGCGTGCGTATGTCAGAAGTGTCGGCAGTGTCCGCCGGCGCCGGTCCAGTGTCCACCGTTGTCTGAAAACTGCACTTTTCTGACCTCTGACCTCACTGGACGGTCCGCCACACTTTTCTTTACACCTCTCGGGCTTATCCGAGAGTCTGGCGTTGTAGGGGAGGTGTCCCCGCACGTGTGCGTATGTCAAAAGTGTCGGCAGTGTCCGCCGGCGCCGGTCCAGTGTCCACCGTTGTCTGAAAACTGCACTTTTCTGACCTCTGACCTCACTGGACGGTCCGCCACACTTTTCTTTACACCTCTCGGGCTTATCCGAGAGTGTGGCGTTGTAGGGGAGGTGTCCCCGCACGCGTGCGTATGTCAGAAGTGTCGGTAGTGTCCACCGGTGCCTGTCCAGTGTCCACTGTTGTCTGAAAACGGCACTTTTCTGACCTCTGACCTCACTGGACGGTCCGCCACACTTCTTTTTACACCTCTCGGGCTTATCCGAGAGTGTGGCGTTGTAGGGGAGGTGTCCCCGCACGCGTGCGTATGTCAGAAGTGTCGGCATTGTCCACCGGCGCCGGTCCAGTGTCCACCGTTGTCTGAAAACTGCACTTTTCTGACCTCTGACCTCACTGGACGGTCCGCCACACTTTTCTTTACATCTCTCGGGCTTATCCGAGAGTGTGGCGTTGTAGGGGAGGTGTCCCCGCATGCGTGCGTATGTCAGAAGTGTCGGCAGTGTCCGCCGGCGCCGGTCCAGTGTCCACCGTTGTCTGAAAACTGCACTTTTCTGACCTCTGACCTCACTGGACGGTCCGCCACACTTTTCTTTACACCTCTCGGGCTTATCCGAGAGTCTGGCGTTGTAGGGGAGGTGTCCCCGCACGCGTGCGTATGTCAGAAGTGTCGGCAGTGTCCGCCGGCGCCGGTCCAGTGTCCACCGTTGTCTGAAAACTGCACTTTTCTGACCTCTGACCTCACTGGACGGTCCGCCACACTTTTCTTTACACCTCTCGGGCTTATCCGAGAGTCTGGCGTTGTAGGGGAGGTGTCCCCGCACGCGTGCGTATGTCAGAAGTGTCGGCAGTGTCCGCCGGCGCCGGTCCAGTGTCCACTGTTGTCTGAAAACGGCACTTTTCTGACCTCTGACCTCACTGGACGGTCCGCCACACTTTTTTTTACACCTCTCGGGCTTATCCGAGAGTGTGGCGTTGTAGGGGAGGTGTCCCCGCACCCGTGCGTATGTCAGAAGTGTCGGCAGTGTCCGCCGGCGCCGGTCCAGTGTCCACCGTTGTCTGAAAACTGCACTTTTCTGACATCTGACCTCACTGGACGGTCCGCCACACTTTTTTTTACATCTCTCGGGCTTATCCGAGAGTGTGGCATTGTAGGGGAGGTGTCCCCGCACGCGTGCGTATGTCAGAAGTGTCGGCAGTGTCCGCCGGCGCCGGTCCAGTGTCCACCGTTGTCTGAAAACTGCACTTTTCTGACCTCTGACCTCACTGGACGGTCCGCCACACTTTTCTTTACACCTCTCGGGCTTATCCGAGAGTTTGGCATTGTAGGGGAGGTGTCCCCGCACGCGTGCGTATGTCAGAAGTGTCGGCAGTGTCCGCCGGCGCCGGTCCAGTGTCCACCGTTGTCTGAAAAATGCACTTTTCTGACCTCTGACCTCACTGGACGGTCCGCCACACTTTTCTTTACACCTCTCGGGCTTATCCGAGAGTCTGGCGTTGTAGGGGAGGTGTCCCCGCACGTGTGCGTATGTCAAAAGTGTCGGCAGTGTCCGCCGGCGCCGGTCCAGTGTCCACCGTTGTCTGAAAACTGCACTTTTCTGACCTCACTGGACGGTCCGCCACACTTTTCTTTACACCTCTCGGGCTTATCCGAGAGTGTGGCGTTGTAGGGGAGGTGTCCCCGCACGCGTGCGTATGTCAGAAGTGTCGGTAGTGTCACCGGTGCCTGTCCAGTGTCCACTGTTGTCTGAAAACGGCACTTTTCTGACCTCACTGGACGGTCCGCCACACTTTTTTTTACACCTCTCGGGCTTATCCGAGAGTGTGGCGTTGTAGGGGAGGTGTCCCCGCACGCGTGCGTATGTCAGAAGTGTCGGCAGTGTCCACCGGCGCCGGTCCAGTGTCCACCGTTGTCTGAAAACTGCACTTTTCTGACCTCTGACCTCACTGGACGGTCCGCCACACTTTTTTTTACATCTCTCGGGCTTATCCGAGAGTGTGGCGTTGTAGGGGAGGTGTCCCCGCACGCGTGCGTATGTCAGAAGTGTCGGCAGTGTCCGCCGGCGCCGGTCCAGTGTCCACCGTTGTCTGAAAACTGCACTTTTCTGACCTCTGACCTCACTGGACGGTCCGCCACACTTTTCTTTACACCTCTCGGGCTTATCCGAGAGTCTGGCGTTGTAGGGGAGGTGTCCCCGCACGCGTGCGTATGTCAGA
This sequence comes from Gymnoscopelus braueri, assembly GCF_963280865.1. Classification (NCBI taxonomy): domain Eukaryota; kingdom Metazoa; phylum Chordata; class Actinopteri; order Myctophiformes; family Myctophidae; genus Gymnoscopelus; species Gymnoscopelus braueri. The sequence goes on along the minus strand of NC_137620.1, from coordinate 4,962,364 downwards.
AGTGTCGGCAGTGTCCGCCGGCGCCGGTCCAGTGTCCACCGTTGTCTGAAAACTGCACTTTTCTGACCTCTGACCTCACTGGACGGTCCGCCACACTTTTCTTTACACCTCTCGGGCTTATCCGAGAGTCTGGCGTTGTAGGGGAGGTGTCCCCGCACGCGTGCGTATGTCAGAAGTGTCGGCAGTGTCCACCGGCGCCGGTCCAGTGTCCACTGTTGTCTGAAAACGGCACTTTTCTGACCTCTGACCTCACTGGACGGTCCGCCACACTTTTTTTTACACCTCTCGGGCTTATCCGAGAGTGTGGCGTTGTAGGGGAGGTGTCCCCGCACGCGTGCGTATGTCAGAAGTGTCGGCAGTGTCCGCCGGTGCCGGTCCAGTGTCCACCGTTGTCTGAAAACTGCACTTTTCTGACCTCTGACCTCACTGGACGGTCCGCCACACTTTTTTTTACATCTCTCGGGCTTATCCGAGAGTGTGGCGTTGTAGGGCAGGTGTCCCCGCACGCGTGCGTATGTCAGAAGTGTCGGCAGTGTCCGCCGGCGCCGGTCCAGTGTCCACCGTTGTCTGAAAACTGCACTTTTCTGACCTCTGACCTCACTGGACGGTCCGCCACACTTTTCTTTACACCTCTCGGGCTTATCCGAGAGTCTGGCGTTGTAGGGGAGGTGTCCCCGCACGCGTGCGTATGTCAGAAGTGTCGGCAGTGTCCGCCGGCGCCGGTCCAGTGTCCACCGTTGTCTGAAAACTGCACTTTTCTGACCTCTGACCTCACTGGACGGTCCGCCACACTTTTCTTTACACCTCTCGGGCTTATCCGAGAGTTTGGCATTGTAGGGGAGGTGTCCCCGCACGCGTGCGTATGTCAGAAGTGTCGGCAGTGTCCACCGGTGCCTGTCCAGTGTCCACTGTTGTCTGAAAACGGCACTTTTCTGACCTCTGACCTCACTGGACGGTCCGCCACACTTTTGTTTTACACCTCTCGGGCTTATCCGAGAGTGTGGCGTTGTAGGGGAGGTGTCCCCGCACGCGTGCGTATGTCAGAAGTGTCGGCAGTGTCCGCCGGCGCCGGTCCAGTGTCCACCGTTGTCTGAAAACTGCACTTTTCTGACCTCTGACCTCACTGGACGGTCCGCCACACTTTTTTTTACATCTCTCGGGCTTATCCGAGAGTGTGGCGTTGTAGGGGAGGTGTCCCCGCACGCGTGCGTATGTCACAAGTGTCGGCAGTGTCCGCCGGCGCCGGTCCAGTGTCCACCGTTGTCTGAAAACTGCACTTTTCTGACCTCTGACCTCACTGGACGGTCCGCCACACTTTTTTTTACATCTCTCGGGCTTATCCGAGAGTGTGGCGTTGTAGGGGAGGTGTCCCCGCACGCGTGCGTATGTCAGAAGTGTCGGCAGTGTCCGCCGGCGCCGGTCCAGTGTCCACCGTTGTCTGAAAACTGCACTTTTCTGACCTCTGACCTCACTGGACGGTCCGCCACACTTTTCTTTACACCTCTCGGGCTTATCCGAGAGTCTGGCGTTGTAGGGGAGGTGTCCCCGCACGCGTGCGTATGTCAGAAGTGTCGGCAGCGTCCGCCGGCGCCGGTCCAGTGTCCACCGTTGTCTGAAAACTGCACTTTTCTGACCTCTGACCTCACTGGACGGTCCGCCACACTTTTCTTTACACCTCTCGGGCTTATCCGAGAGTCTGGCGTTGTAGGGGAGGTGTCCCCGCACGCGTGCGTATGTCAGAAGTGTCGGCAGTGTCCGCCGGCGCCGGTCCAGTGTCCACTGTTGTCTGAAAACGGCACTTTTCTGACCTCTGACCTCACTGGACGGTCCGCCACACTTTTTTTTACACCTCTCGGGCTTATCCGAGAGTGTGGCGTTGTAGGGGAGGTGTCCCCGCACGCGTGCGTATGTCAGAAGTGTCGGCAGTGTCCGCCGGCGCCGGTCCAGTGTCCACCGTTGTCTGAAAACTGCACTTTTCTGACCTCTGACCTCACTGGACGGTCCGCCACACTTTTTTTTACATCTCTCGGGCTTATCCGAGAGTGTGGCGTTGTAGGGGAGGTGTCCCCGCACGCGTGCGTATGTCAGAAGTGTCGGCAGTGTCCGCCGGCGCCGGTCCAGTGTCCACCGTTGTCTGAAAACTGCACTTTTCTGACCTCTGACCTCACTGGACGGTCCGCCACACTTTTCTTTACACCTCTCGGGCTTATCCGAGAGTCTGGCGTTGTAGGGGAGGTGTCCCCGCACGCGTGCGTATGTCAGAAGTGTCGGCAGTGTCCGCCGGCGCCGGTCCAGTGTCCACCGTTGTCTGAAAACTGCACTTTTCTGACCTCTGACCTCACTGGACGGTCCGCCACACTTTTCTTTACACCTCTCGGGCTTATCCGAGAGTGTGGCGTTGTAGGGGAGGTGTCCCCGCACGCGTGCGTATGTCAGAAGTGTCGGCAGTGTCCGCCGGCGCCGGTCCAGTGTCCACCGTTGTCTGAAAACTGCACTTTTCTGACCTCTGACCTCACTGGACGGTCCGCCACACTTTTTTTTACATCTCTCGGGCTTATCCGAGAGTGTGGCGTTGTAGGGGAGGTGTCCCCGCACGCGTGCGTATGTCAGAAGTGTCGGCAGTGTCCACCGGCGCCGGTCCAGTGTCCACCGTTGTCTGAAAACTGCACTTTTCTGTTCTCTGACCTCACTGGACGGTCCGCCACACTTTTTTTTACATCTCTCGGGCTTATCCGAGAGTGTGGCGTTGTAGGGGAGGTGTCCCCGCACGCGTGCGTATGTCAGAAGTGTCGGCAGTGTCCGCCGGCGCCGGTCCAGTGTCCACCGTTGTCTGAAAACTGCACTTTTCTGTTCTCTGACCTCACTGGACGGTCCGCCACACTTTTTTTTACACCTCTCGGGCTTATCCGAGAGTGTGGCGTTGTAGGGGAGGTGTCCCCGCACGCGTGCGTATGTCAGAAGTGTCGGCAGTGTCCGCCGGCGCCGGTCCAGTGTCCACCGTTGTCTGAAAACTGCACTTTTCTGACCTCTGACCTCACTGGACGGTCCGCCACACTTTTCTTTACACCTCTCGGGCTTATCCGAGAGTGTGGCGTTGTAGGGGAGGTGTCCCCGCACGCGTGCGTATGTCAGAAGTGTCGGCAGTGTCCACCGGTGCCTGTCCAGTGTCCACTGTTGTCTGAAAACGGCACTTTTCTGACCTCTGACCTCACTGGACGGTCCGCCACACTTTTTTTTACACCTCTCGGGCTTATCCGAGAGTGTGGCGTTGTAGGGGAGGTGTCCCCGCACGCGTGCGTATGTCAGAAGTGTCGGCAGTGTCCGCCGGCGCCGGTCCAGTGTCCACCGTTGTCTGAAAACTGCACTTTTCTGACCTCTGACCTCACTGGACGGTCCGCCACACTTTTTTTTACATCTCTCGGGCTTATCCGAGAGTGTGGCGTTGTAGGGGAGGTGTCCCCGCACGCGTGCGTATGTCAGAAGTGTCGGCAGTGTCCGCCGGCGCCGGTCCAGTGTCCACCGTTGTCTGAAAACTGCACTTTTCTGACCTCTGACCTCACTGGACGGTCCGCCACACTTTTCTTTACACCTCTCGGGCTTATCCGAGAGTCTGGCGTTGTAGGGGAGGTGTCCCCGCACGCGTGCGTATGTCAGAAGTGTCGGCAGTGTCCGCCGGCGCCGGTCCAGTGTCCACCGTTGTCTGAAAACTGCACTTTTCTGACCTCTGACCTCACTGGACGGTCCGCCACACTTTTCTTTACACCTCTCGGGCTTATCCGAGAGTGTGGCGTTGTAGGGGAGGTGTGCGTATGTCAGAAGTGTCGGCAGTGTCCGCCGGCGCCGGTCCAGTGTCCACCGTTGTCTGAAAACTGCACTTTTCTGACCTCTGACCTCACTGGACGGTCCGCCACACTTTTCTTTACACCTCTCGGGCTTATCCGAGAGTGTGGCGTTGTAGGGGAGGTGTCCCCGCACGCGTGCGTATGTCAGAAGTGTCGGCAGTGTCCACCGGTGCCTGTCCAGTGTCCACTGTTGTCTGAAAACGGCACTTTTCTGACCTCTGACCTCACTGGACGGTCCGCCACACTTTTTTTTACACCTCTCGGGCTTATCCGAGAGTGTGGCGTTGTAGGGGAGGTGTCCCCGCACGCGTGCGTATGTCAGAAGTGTCGGCAGTGTCCGCCGGCGCCGGTCCAGTGTCCACCGTTGTCTGAAAACTGCACTTTTCTGACCTCTGACCTCACTGGACGGTCCGCCACACTTTTTTTTACATCTCTCGGGCTTATCCGAGAGTGTGGCGTTGTAGGGGAGGTGTCCCCGCACGCGTGCGTATGTCAGAAGTGTCGGCAGTGTCCGCCGGCGCCGGTCCAGTGTCCACCGTTGTCTGAAAACTGCACTTTTCTGACCTCTGACCTCACTGGACGGTCCGCCACACTTTTCTTTACACCTCTCGGGCTTATCCGAGAGTCTGGCGTTGTAGGGGAGGTGTCCCCGCACGCGTGCGTATGTCAGAAGTGTCGGCAGTGTCCGCCGGCGCCGGTCCAGTGTCCACCGTTGTCTGAAAACTGCACTTTTCTGACCTCTGACCTCACTGGACGGTCCGCCACACTTTTCTTTACACCTCTCGGGCTTATCCGAGAGTGTGGCGTTGTAGGGGAGGTGTGCGTATGTCAGAAGTGTCGGCAGTGTCCGCCGGCGCCGGTCCAGTGTCCACCGTTGTCTGAAAACTGCACTTTTCTGACCTCTGACCTCACTGGACGGTCCGCCACACTTTTCTTTACACCTCTCGGGCTTATCCGAGAGTCTGGCGTTGTAGGGGAGGTGTCCCCGCACGCGTGCGTATGTCAGAAGTGTCGGCAGTGTCCGCCGGCGCCGGTCCAGTGTCCACCGTTGTCTGAAAACTGCACTTTTCTGAGCTCTGACCTCACTGGACGGTCCGCCACACTTTTCTTTACACCTCTCGGGCTTATCCGAGAGTGTGGCGTTGTAGGGGAGGTGTCCCCGCACGCGTGCGTATGTCAGAAGTGTCGGCAGTGTCCGCCGGCGCCGGTCCAGTGTCCACCGTTGTCTGAAAACTGCACTTTTCTGACCTCTGACCTCACTGGACGGTCCGCCACACTTTTCTTTACACCTCTCGGGCTTATCCGAGAGTCTGGCGTTGTAGGGGAGGTGTCCCCGCACGCGTGCGTATGTCAGAAGTGTCGGCAGCGTCCGCCGGCGCCGGTCCAGTGTCCACTGTTGTCTGAAAACGGCACTTTTCTGACCTCTGACCTCACTGGACGGTCCGCCACACTTTTTTTTACACCTCTCGGGCTTATCCGAGAGTGTGGCGTTGTAGGGGAGGTGTCCCCGCACGCGTGCGTATGTCAGAAGTGTCGGCAGTGTCCGCCGGCGCCGGTCCAGTGTCCACCGTTGTCTGAAAACTGCACTTTTCTGACCTCTGACCTCACTGGACGGTCCGCCACACTTTTTTTTACATCTCTCGGGCTTATCCGAGAGTGTGGCGTTGTAGGGGAGGTGTCCCCGCACGCGTGCGTATGTCAGAAGTGTCGGCAGTGTCCGCCGGCGCCGGTCCAGTGTCCACCGTTGTCTGAAAACTGCACTTTTCTGACCTCTGACCTCACTGGACGGTCCGCCACACTTTTCTTTACACCTCTCGGGCTTATCCGAGAGTCTGGCGTTGTAGGGGAGGTGTCCCCGCACGCGTGCGTATGTCAGAAGTGTCGGCAGTGTCCGCCGGCGCCGGTCCAGTGTCCACCGTTGTCTGAAAACTGCACTTTTCTGACCTCTGACCTCACTGGACGGTCCGCCACACTTTTCTTTACACCTCTCGGGCTTATCCGAGAGTGTGGCGTTGTAGGGGAGGTGTCCCCGCACGCGTGCGTATGTCAGAAGTGTCGGCAGTGTCCGCCGGCGCCGGTCCAGTGTCCACCGTTGTCTGAAAACTGCACTTTTCTGACCTCTGACCTCACTGGACGGTCCGCCACACTTTTTTTTACATCTCTCGGGCTTATCCGAGAGTGTGGCGTTGTAGGGGAGGTGTCCCCGCACGCGTGCGTATGTCAGAAGTGTCGGCAGTGTCCGCCGGCGCCGGTCCAGTGTCCACCGTTGTCTGAAAACTGCACTTTTCTGTTCTCTGACCTCACTGGACGGTCCGCCACACTTTTTTTTACATCTCTCGGGCTTATCCGAGAGTGTGGCGTTGTAGGGGAGGTGTCCCCGCACGCGTGCGTATGTCAGAAGTGTCGGCAGTGTCCGCCGGCGCCGGTCCAGTGTCCACCGTTGTCTGAAAACTGCACTTTTCTGTTCTCTGACCTCACTGGACGGTCCGCCACACTTTTTTTTACACCTCTCGGGCTTATCCGAGAGTCTGGCGTTGTAGGGGAGGTGTCCCCGCACGCGTGCGTATGTCAGAAGTGTCGGCAGTGTCCGCCGGCGCCGGTCCAGTGTCCACCGTTGTCTGAAAACTGCACTTTTCTGACCTCTGACCTCACTGGACGGTCCGCCACACTTTTCTTTACACCTCTCGGGCTTATCCGAGAGTGTGGCGTTGTAGGGGAGGTGTCCCCGCACGCGTGCGTATGTCAGAAGTGTCGGCAGTGTCCACCGGTGCCTGTCCAGTGTCCACTGTTGTCTGAAAACGGCACTTTTCTGACCTCTGACCTCACTGGACGGTCCGCCACACTTTTTTTTACACCTCTCGGGCTTATCCGAGAGTGTGGCGTTGTAGGGGAGGTGTCCCCGCACGCGTGCGTATGTCAGAAGTGTCGGCAGTGTCCGCCGGCGCCGGTCCAGTGTCCACCGTTGTCTGAAAACTGCACTTTTCTGACCTCTGACCTCACTGGACGGTCCGCCACACTTTTTTTTACATCTCTCGGGCTTATCCGAGAGTGTGGCGTTGTAGGGGAGGTGTCCCCGCACGCGTGCGTATGTCAGAAGTGTCGGCAGTGTCCGCCGGCGCCGGTCCAGTGTCCACCGTTGTCTGAAAACTGCACTTTTCTGACCTCTGACCTCACTGGACGGTCCGCCACACTTTTTTTTACATCTCTCGGGCTTATCCGAGAGTGTGGCGTTGTAGGGGAGGTGTCCCCGCACACGTGCGTATGTCAGAAGTGTCGGCAGTGTCCGCCGGCGCCGATCCAGTGTCCACCGTTGTCTGAAAACTGCACTTTTCTGTTCTCTGACCTCACTGGACGGTCCGCCACACTTTTCTTTACACCTCTCGGGCTTATCCGAGAGTGTGGCGTTGTAGGGGAGGTGTCCCCGCACGCGTGCGTATGTCAGAAGTGTCGGCAGTGTCCGCCGGCGCCGGTCCAGTGTCCACCGTTGTCTGAAAACTGCACTTTTCTGACCTCTGACCTCACTGGACGGTCCGCCACACTTTTTTTTTACATCTCTCGGGCTTATCCGAGAGTGTGGCGTTGTAGGGGAGGTGTCCCCGCACGCGTGCGTATGTCAGAAGTGTCGGCAGTGTCCGCCGGCGCCGGTCCAGTGTCCACCGTTGTCTGAAAACTGCACTTTTCTGTTCTCTGACCTCACTGGACGGTCCGCCACACTTTTTTTTACATCTCTCGGGCTTATCCGAGAGTGTGGCGTTGTAGGGGAGGTGTCCCCGCACACGTGCGTATGTCAGAAGTGTCGGCAGTGTCCGCCGGCGCCGGTCCAGTGTCCACCGTTGTCTGAAAACTGCACTTTTCTGTTCTCTGACCTCACTGGACGGTCCGCCACACTTATTTTTACATCTCTCGGGCTTATCCGAGAGTGTGGCGTTGTAGGGGAGGTGTCCCCGCACGCGTGCGTATGTCAGAAGTGTCGGCAGTGTCCGCCGGCGCCGGTCCAGTGTCCACCGTTGTCTGAAAACTGCACTTTTCTGACCTCTGACCTCACTGGACGGTCCGCCACACTTTTCTTTACACCTCTCGGGCTTATCCGAGAGTCTGGCGTTGTAGGGGAGGTGTCCCCGCACGCGTGCGTATGTCAGAAGTGTCGGCAGTGTCCGCCGGCGCCGGTCCAGTGTCCACCGTTGTCTGAAAACTGCACTTTTCTGACCTCTGACCTCACTGGACGGTCCGCCACACTTTTCTTTACACCTCTCGGGCTTATCCGAGAGTCTGGCGTTGTAGGGGAGGTGTCCCCGCACGCGTGCGTATGTCAGAAGTGTCGGCAGTGTCCGCCGGCGCCGGTCCAGTGTCCACCGTTGTCTGAAAACTGCACTTTTCTGACCTCTGACCTCACTGGACGGTCCGCCACACTTTTCTTTACACCTCTCGGGCTTATCCGAGAGTGTGGCGTTGTAGGGGAGGTGTCCCCGCACGCGTGCGTATGTCAGAAGTGTCGGCAGTGTCCGCCGGCGCCGGTCCAGTGTCCACCGTTGTCTGAAAACTGCACTTTTCTGACCTCTGACCTCACTGGACGGTCCGCCACACTTTTCTTTACACCTCTCGGGCTTATCCGAGAGTCTGGCGTTGTAGGGGAGGTGTCCCCGCACGCGTGCGTATGTCAGAAGTGTCGGCAGTGTCCGCCGGCGCCGGTCCAGTGTCCACCGTTGTCTGAAAACTGCACTTTTCTGACCTCTGACCTCACTGGACGGTCCGCCACACTTTTTTTTTACATCTCTCGGGCTTATCCGAGAGTGTGGCGTTGTAGGGGAGGTGTCCCCGCACGCGTGCGTATGTCAGAAGTGTCGGCAGTGTCCGCCGGCGCCGGTCCAGTGTCCACCGTTGTCTGAAAACTGCACTTTTCTGTTCTCTGACCTCACTGGACGGTCCGCCACACTTTTCTTTACATCTCTCGGGCTTATCCGAGAGTGTGGCGTTGTAGGGGAGGTGTCCCCGCACACGTGCGTATGTCAGAAGTGTCGGCAGTGTCCGCCGGCGCCGATCCAGTGTCCACCGTTGTCTGAAAACTGCACTTTTCTGTTCTCTGACCTCACTGGACGGTCCGCCACACTTTTTTTTACATCTCTCGGGCTTATCCGAGAGTGTGGCGTTGTAGGGGAGGTGTCCCCGCACGCGTGCGTATGTCAGAAGTGTCGGCAGTGTCCGCCGGCGCCGGTCCAGTGTCCACCATTGTCTGAAAACTGCACTTTTCTGACCTCTGACCTCACTGGACGGTCCGCCACACTTTTCTTTACACCTCTCGGGCTTATCCGAGAGTGTGGCGTTGTAGGGGAGGTGTCCCCGCACGCGTGCGTATGTCAGAAGTGTCGGCAGTGTCCGCCGGCGCCGGTCCAGTGTCCACCGTTGTCTGAAAACTGCACTTTTCTGACCTCTGACCTCACTGGACGGTCCGCCACACTTTTTTTTTACATCTCTCGGGCTTATCCGAGAGTGTGGCGTTGTAGGGGAGGTGTCCCCGCACGCGTGCGTATGTCAGAAGTGTCGGCAGTGTCCGCCGGCGCCGGTCCAGTGTCCACCGTTGTCTGAAAACTGCACTTTTCTGTTCTCTGACCTCACTGGACGGTCCGCCACACTTTTTTTTACATCTCTCGGGCTTATCCGAGAGTGTGGCGTTGTAGGGGAGGTGTCCCCGCACGCGTGCGTATGTCAGAAGTGTCGGCAGTGTCCGCCGGCGCCGGTCCAGTGTCCACCGTTGTCTGAAAACTGCACTTTTCTGACCTCTGACCTCACTGGACGGTCCGCCACACTTTTTTTTACATCTCTCGGGCTTATCCGAGAGTGTGGCGTTGTAGGGGAGGTGTCCCCGCACGCGTGCGTATGTCAGAAGTGTCGGCAGTGTCCGCCGGCGCCGGTCCAGTGTCCACCGTTGTCTGAAAACTGCACTTTTCTGACCTCTGACCTCACTGGACGGTCCGCCACACTTTTTTTTACATCTCTCGGGCTTATCCGAGAGTGTGGCGTTGTAGGGGAGGTGTCCCCGCACACGTGCGTATGTCAGAAGTGTCGGCAGTGTCCGCCGGCGCCGATCCAGTGTCCACCGTTGTCTGAAAACTGCACTTTTCTGTTCTCTGACCTCACTGGACGGTCCGCCACACTTTTCTTTACACCTCTCGGGCTTATCCGAGAGTGTGGCGTTGTAGGGGAGGTGTCCCCGCACGCGTGCGTATGTCAGAAGTGTCGGCAGTGTCCGCCGGCGCCGGTCCAGTGTCCACCGTTGTCTGAAAACTGCACTTTTCTGACCTCTGACCTCACTGGACGGTCCGCCACACTTTTTTTTTACATCTCTCGGGCTTATCCGAGAGTGTGGCGTTGTAGGGGAGGTGTCCCCGCACGCGTGCGTATGTCAGAAGTGTCGGCAGTGTCCGCCGGCGCCGGTCCAGTGTCCACCGTTGTCTGAAAACTGCACTTTTCTGTTCTCTGACCTCACTGGACGGTCCGCCACACTTTTTTTTACATCTCTCGGGCTTATCCGAGAGTGTGGCGTTGTAGGGGAGGTGTCCCCGCACACGTGCGTATGTCAGAAGTGTCGGCAGTGTCCGCCGGCGCCGGTCCAGTGTCCACCGTTGTCTGAAAACTGCACTTTTCTGTTCTCTGACCTCACTGGACGGTCCGCCACACTTATTTTTACATCTCTCGGGCTTATCCGAGAGTGTGGCGTTGTAGGGGAGGTGTCCCCGCACGCGTGCGTATGTCAGAAGTGTCGGCAGTGTCCGCCGGCGCCGGTCCAGTGTCCACCGTTGTCTGAAAACTGCACTTTTCTGACCTCTGACCTCACTGGACGGTCCGCCACACTTTTCTTTACACCTCTCGGGCTTATCCGAGAGTCTGGCGTTGTAGGGGAGGTGTCCCCGCACGCGTGCGTATGTCAGAAGTGTCGGCAGTGTCCGCCGGCGCCGGTCCAGTGTCCACCGTTGTCTGAAAACTGCACTTTTCTGACCTCTGACCTCACTGGACGGTCCGCCACACTTTTCTTTACACCTCTCGGGCTTATCCGAGAGTCTGGCGTTGTAGGGGAGGTGTCCCCGCACGCGTGCGTATGTCAGAAGTGTCGGCAGTGTCCGCCGGCGCCGGTCCAGTGTCCACCGTTGTCTGAAAACTGCACTTTTCTGACCTCTGACCTCACTGGACGGTCCGCCACACTTTTCTTTACACCTCTCGGGCTTATCCGAGAGTGTGGCGTTGTAGGGGAGGTGTCCCCGCACGCGTGCGTATGTCAGAAGTGTCGGCAGTGTCCGCCGGCGCCGGTCCAGTGTCCACCGTTGTCTGAAAACTGCACTTTTCTGACCTCTGACCTCACTGGACGGTCCGCCACACTTTTCTTTACACCTCTCGGGCTTATCCGAGAGTCTGGCGTTGTAGGGGAGGTGTCCCCGCACGCGTGCGTATGTCAGAAGTGTCGGCAGTGTCCGCCGGCGCCGGTCCAGTGTCCACCGTTGTCTGAAAACTGCACTTTTCTGACCTCTGACCTCACTGGACGGTCCGCCACACTTTTTTTTTACATCTCTCGGGCTTATCCGAGAGTGTGGCGTTGTAGGGGAGGTGTCCCCGCACGCGTGCGTATGTCAGAAGTGTCGGCAGTGTCCGCCGGCGCCGGTCCAGTGTCCACCGTTGTCTGAAAACTGCACTTTTCTGTTCTCTGACCTCACTGGACGGTCCGCCACACTTTTCTTTACATCTCTCGGGCTTATCCGAGAGTGTGGCGTTGTAGGGGAGGTGTCCCCGCACACGTGCGTATGTCAGAAGTGTCGGCAGTGTCCGCCGGCGCCGATCCAGTGTCCACCGTTGTCTGAAAACTGCACTTTTCTGTTCTCTGACCTCACTGGACGGTCCGCCACACTTTTTTTTACATCTCTCGGGCTTATCCGAGAGTGTGGCGTTGTAGGGGAGGTGTCCCCGCACGCGTGCGTATGTCAGAAGTGTCGGCAGTGTCCGCCGGCGCCGGTCCAGTGTCCACCATTGTCTGAAAACTGCACTTTTCTGACCTCTGACCTCACTGGACGGTCCGCCACACTTTTCTTTACACCTCTCGGGCTTATCCGAGAGTGTGGCGTTGTAGGGGAGGTGTCCCCGCACGCGTGCGTATGTCAGAAGTGTCGGCAGTGTCCGCCGGCGCCGGTCCAGTGTCCACCGTTGTCTGAAAACTGCACTTTTCTGACCTCTGACCTCACTGGACGGTCCGCCACACTTTTTTTTTACATCTCTCGGGCTTATCCGAGAGTGTGGCGTTGTAGGGGAGGTGTCCCCGCACGCGTGCGTATGTCAGAAGTGTCGGCAGTGTCCGCCGGCGCCGGTCCAGTGTCCACCGTTGTCTGAAAACTGCACTTTTCTGTTCTCTGACCTCACTGGACGGTCCGCCACACTTTTTTTTACATCTCTCGGGCTTATCCGAGAGTGTGGCGTTGTAGGGGAGGTGTCCCCGCACACGTGCGTATGTCAGAAGTGTCGGCAGTGTCCGCCGGCGCCGGTCCAGTGTCCACCGTTGTCTGAAAACTGCACTTTTCTGTTCTCTGACCTCACTGGACGGTCCGCCACACTTTTTTTTACATCTCTCGGGCTTATCCGAGAGTGTGGCGTTGTAGGGGAGGTGTCCCCGCACGCGTGCGTATGTCAGAAGTGTCGGCAGTGTCCGCCGGCGCCGGTCCAGTGTCCACCGTTGTCTGAAAACTGCACTTTTCTGACCTCTGACCTCACTGGACGGTCCGCCACACTTTTCTTTACACCTCTCGGGCTTATCCGAGAGTCTGGCGTTGTAGGGGAGGTGTCCCCGCACGCGTGCGTATGTCAGAAGTGTCGGCAGTGTCCGCCGGCGCCGGTCCAGTGTCCACCGTTGTCTGAAAACTGCACTTTTCTGACCTCTGACCTCACTGGACGGTCCGCCACACTTTTCTTTACACCTCTCGGGCTTATCCGAGAGTGTGGCGTTGTAGGGGAGGTGTCCCCGCACGCGTGCGTATGTCAGAAGTGTCGGCAGTGTCCGCCGGCGCCGGTCCAGTGTCCACCGTTGTCTGAAAACTGCACTTTTCTGACCTCTGACCTCACTGGACGGTCCGCCACACTTTTCTATACACCTCTCGGGCTTATCCGAGAGTCTGGCGTTGTAGGGGAGGTGTCCCCGCACGCGTGCGTATGTCAGAAGTGTCGGCAGTGTCCGCCGGCGCCGGTCCAGTGTCCACCGTTGTCTGAAAACTGCACTTTTCTGACCTCTGACCTCACTGGACGGTCCGCCACACTTTTTTTTTACATCTCTCGGGCTTATCCGAGAGTGTGGCATTGTAGGGGAGGTGTCCCCGCACGCGTGCGTATGTCAGAAGTGTCGGCAGTGTCCGCCTGCGCCGGTCCAGTGTCCACCGTTGTCTGAAAACTGCACTTTTCTGTTCTCTGACCTCACTGGACGGTCCGCCACACTTTTTTTTACATCTCTCGGGCTTATCCGAGAGTGTGGCGTTGTAGGGGAGGTGTCCCCGCACACGTGCGTATGTCAGAAGTGTCGGCAGTGTCCGCCGGCGCCGATCCAGTGTCCACCGTTGTCTGAAAACTGCACTTTTCTGTTCTCTGACCTCACTGGACGGTCCGCCACACTTTTTTTTACATCTCTCGGGCTTATCCGAGAGTGTGGCGTTGTAGGGGAGGTGTCCCCGCACGCGTGCGTATGTCAGAAGTGTCGGCAGTGTCCGCCGGCGCCGGTCCAGTGTCCACCGTTGTCTGAAAACTGCACTTTTCTGACCTCTGACCTCACTGGACGGTCCGCCACACTTTTCTTTACACCTCTCGGGCTTATCCGAGAGTGTGGCGTTGTAGGGGAGGTGTCCCCGCACGCGTGCGTATGTCAGAAGTGTCGGCAGTGTCCGCCGGCGCCGGTCCAGTGTCCACCGTTGTCTGAAAACTGCACTTTTCTGACCTCTGACCTCACTGGACGGTCCGCCACACTTTTCTATACACCTCTCGGGCTTATCCGAGAGTCTGGCGTTGTAGGGGAGGTGTCCCCGCACGCGTGCGTATGTCAGAAGTGTCGGCAGTGTCCGCCGGCGCCGGTCCAGTGTCCACCGTTGTCTGAAAACTGCACTTTTCTGACCTCTGACCTCACTGGACGGTCCGCCACACTTTTTTTTTACATCTCTCGGGCTTATCCGAGAGTGTGGCATTGTAGGGGAGGTGTCCCCGCACGCGTGCGTATGTCAGAAGTGTCGGCAGTGTCCGCCTGCGCCGGTCCAGTGTCCACCGTTGTCTGAAAACTGCACTTTTCTGTTCTCTGACCTCACTGGACGGTCCGCCACACTTTTTTTTACATCTCTCGGGCTTATCCGAGAGTGTGGCGTTGTAGGGGAGGTGTCCCCGCACACGTGCGTATGTCAGAAGTGTCGGCAGTGTCCGCCGGCGCCGATCCAGTGTCCACCGTTGTCTGAAAACTGCACTTTTCTGACCTCTGACCTCACTGGACGGTCCGCCACACTTTTCTATACACCTCTCGGGCTTATCCGAGAGTCTGGCGTTGTAGGGGAGGTGTCCCCGCACGCGTGCGTATGTCAGAAGTGTCGGCAGTGTCCGCCGGCGCCGGTCCAGTGTCCACCGTTGTCTGAAAACTGCACTTTTCTGACCTCTGACCTCACTGGACGGTCCGCCACACTTTTTTTTACATCTCTCGGGCTTATCCGAGAGTGTGGCGTTGTAGGGGAGGTGTCCCCGCACACGTGCGTATGTCAGAAGTGTCGGCAGTGTCCGCCGGCGCCGATCCAGTGTCCACCGTTGTCTGAAAACTGCACTTTTCTGTTCTCTGACCTCACTGGACGGTCCGCCACACTTTTTTTTACATCTCTCGGGCTTATCCGAGAGTGTGGCGTTGTAGGGGAGGTGTCCCCGCACGCGTGCGTATGTCAGAAGTGTCGGCAGTGTCCGCCGGCGCCGGTCCAGTGTCCACCGTTGTCTGAAAACTGCACTTTTCTGACCTCTGACCTCACTGGACGGTCCGCCACACTTTTCTTTACACCTCTCGGGCTTATCCGAGAGTGTGGCGTTGTAGGGGAGGTGTCCCCGCACGCGTGCGTATGTCAGAAGTGTCGGCAGTGTCCGCCGGCGCCGGTCCAGTGTCCACCGTTGTCTGAAAACTGCACTTTTCTGACCTCTGACCTCACTGGACGGTCCGCCACACTTTTCTATACACCTCTCGGGCTTATCCGAGAGTCTGGCGTTGTAGGGGAGGTGTCCCCGCACGCGTGCGTATGTCAGAAGTGTCGGCAGTGTCCGCCGGCGCCGGTCCAGTGTCCACCGTTGTCTGAAAACTGCACTTTTCTGACCTCTGACCTCACTGGACGGTCCGCCACACTTTTTTTTTACATCTCTCGGGCTTATCCGAGAGTGTGGCATTGTAGGGGAGGTGTCCCCGCACGCGTGCGTATGTCAGAAGTGTCGGCAGTGTCCGCCTGCGCCGGTCCAGTGTCCACCGTTGTCTGAAAACTGCACTTTTCTGTTCTCTGACCTCACTGGACGGTCCGCCACACTTTTTTTTACATCTCTCGGGCTTATCCGAGAGTGTGGCGTTGTAGGGGAGGTGTCCCCGCACACGTGCGTATGTCAGAAGTGTCGGCAGTGTCCGCCGGCGCCGATCCAGTGTCCACCGTTGTCTGAAAACTGCACTTTTCTGTTCTCTGACCTCACTGGACGGTCCGCCACACTTTTTTTTACATCTCTCGGGCTTATCCGAGAGTGTGGCGTTGTAGGGGAGGTGTCCCCGCACGCGTGCGTATGTCAGAAGTGTCGGCAGTGTCCGCCGGCGCCGGTCCAGTGTCCACCATTGTCTGAAAACTGCACTTTTCTGACCTCTGACCTCACTGGACGGTCCGCCACACTTTTCTTTACACCTCTCGGGCTTATCCGAGAGTCTGGCGTTGTAGGGGAGGTGTCCCCGCACGCGTGCGTATGTCAGAAGTGTCGGCAGTGTCCGCCGGCGCCGGTCCAGTGTCCACCGTTGTCTGAAAACTGCACTTTTCTGACCTCTGACCTCACTGGACGGTCCGCCACACTTTTCTTTACACCTCTCGGGCTTATCCGAGAGTCTGGCGTTGTAGGGGAGGTGTCCCCGCACGCGTGCGTATGTCAGAAGTGTCGGCAGTGTCCGCCGGCGCCGGTCCAGTGTCCACCGTTGTCTGAAAACTGCACTTTTCTGTTCTCTGACCTCACTGGACGGTCCGCCACACTTTTTTTTACATCTCTCGGGCTTATCCGAGAGTGTGGCGTTGTAGGGGAGGTGTCCCCGCACACGTGCGTATGTCAGAAGTGTCGGCAGTGTCCGCCGGCGCCGGTCCAGTGTCCACCGTTGTCTGAAAACTGCACTTTTCTGTTCTCTGACCTCACTGGACGGTCCGCCACACTTTTTTTTACATCTCTCGGGCTTATCCGAGAGTGTGGCGTTGTAGGGGAGGTGTCCCCGCACGCGTGCGTATGTCAGAAGTGTCGGCAGTGTCCGCCGGCGCCGGTCCAGTGTCCACCGTTGTCTGAAAACTGCACTTTTCTGACCTCTGACCTCACTGGACGGTCCGCCACACTTTTCTTTACACCTCTCGGGCTTATCCGAGAGTCTGGCGTTGTAGGGGAGGTGTCCCCGCACGCGTGCGTATGTCAGAAGTGTCGGCAGTGTCCGCCGGCGCCGGTCCAGTGTCCACCGTTGTCTGAAAACTGCACTTTTCTGACCTCTGACCTCACTGGACGGTCCGCCACACTTTTCTTTACACCTCTCGGGCTTATCCGAGAGTCTGGCGTTGTAGGGGAGGTGTCCCCGCACGCGTGCGTATGTCAGAAGTGTCGGCAGTGTCCGCCGGCGCCGGTCCAGTGTCCACCGTTGTCTGAAAACTGCACTTTTCTGACCTCTGACCTCACTGGACGGTCCGCCACACTTTTCTTTACACCTCTCGGGCTTATCCGAGAGTCTGGCGTTGTAGGGGAGGTGTCCCCGCACGCGTGCGTATGTCAGAAGTGTCGGCAGTGTCCGCCGGCGCCGGTCCAGTGTCCACCGTTGTCTGAAAACTGCACTTTTCTGACCTCTGACCTCACTGGACGGTCCGCCACACTTTTCTTTACACCTCTCGGGCTTATCCGAGAGTGTGGCGTTGTAGGGGAGGTGTCCCCGCACGCGTGCGTATGTCAGAAGTGTCGGCAGTGTCCGCCGGCGCCGGTCCAGTGTCCACCGTTGTCTGAAAACTGCACTTTTCTGACCTCTGACCTCACTGGACGGTCCGCCACACTTTTCTATACACCTCTCGGGCTTATCCGAGAGTCTGGCGTTGTAGGGGAGGTGTCCCCGCACGCGTGCGTATGTCAGAAGTGTCGGCAGTGTCCGCCGGCGCCGGTCCAGTGTCCACCGTTGTCTGAAAACTGCACTTTTCTGACCTCTGACCTCACTGGACGGTCCGCCACACTTTTTTTTTACATCTCTCGGGCTTATCCGAGAGTGTGGCGTTGTAGGGGAGGTGTCCCCGCACGCGTGCGTATGTCAGAAGTGTCGGCAGTGTCCGCCGGCGCCGGTCCAGTGTCCACCGTTGTCTGAAAACTGCACTTTTCTGTTCTCTGACCTCACTGGACCGTCCGCCACACTTTTTTTTACATCTCTCGGGCTTATCCGAGAGTGTGGCGTTGTAGGGGAGGTGTCCCCGCACACGTGCGTATGTCAGAAGTGTCGGCAGTGTCCGCCGGCGCCGATCCAGTGTCCACCGTTGTCTGAAAACTGCACTTTTCTGTTCTCTGACCTCACTGGACGGTCCGCCACACTTTTTTTTACATCTCTCGGGCTTATCCGAGAGTGTGGCGTTGTAGGGGAGGTGTCCCCGCACGCGTGCGTATGTCAGAAGTGTCGGCAGTGTCCGCCGGCGCCGGTCCAGTGTCCACCATTGTCTGAAAACTGCACTTTTCTGACCTCTGACCTCACTGGACGGTCCGCCACACTTTTTTTTACACCTCTCGGGCTTATCCGAGAGTCTGGCGTTGTAGGGGAGGTGTCCCCGCACGCGTGCGTATGTCAGAAGTGTCGGCAGTGTCCGCCGGCGCCGGTCCAGTGTCCACCGTTGTCTGAAAACTGCACTTTTCTGACCTCTGACCTCACTGGACGGTCCGCCACACTTTTCTTTACACCTCTCGGGCTTATCCGAGAGTCTGGCGTTGTAGGGGAGGTGTCCCCGCACGCGTGCGTATGTCAGAAGTGTCGGCAGTGTCCGCCGGCGCCGGTCCAGTGTCCACCGTTGTCTGAAAACTGCAATTTTCTGTTCTCTGACCTCACTGGACGGTCCGCCACACTTTTTTTTACATCTCTCGGGCTTATCCGAGAGTGTGGCGTTGTAGGGGAGGTGTCCCCGCACACGTGCGTATGTCAGAAGTGTCGGCAGTGTCCGCCGGCGCCGGTCCAGTGTCCACCGTTGTCTGAAAACTGCACTTTTCTGTTCTCTGACCTCACTGGACGGTCCGCCACACTTTTTTTTACATCTCTCGGGCTTATCCGAGAGTGTGGCGTTGTAGGGGAGGTGTCCCCGCACGCGTGCGTATGTCAGAAGTGTCGGCAGTGTCCGCCGGCGCCGGTCCAGTGTCCACCATTGTCTGAAAACTGCACTTTTCTGACCTCTGACCTCACTGGACGGTCCGCCACACTTTTCTTTACACCTCTCGGGCTTATCCGAGAGTCTGGCGTTGTAGGGGAGGTGTCCCCGCACGCGTGCGTATGTCAGAAGTGTCGGCAGTGTCCGCCGGCGCCGGTCCAGTGTCCACCGTTGTCTGAAAACTGCACTTTTCTGACCTCTGACCTCACTGGACGGTCCGCCACACTTTTCTTTACACCTCTCGGGCTTATCCGAGAGTCTGGCGTTGTAGGGGAGGTGTCCCCGCACGCGTGCGTATGTCAGAAGTGTCGGCAGTGTCCGCCGGCGCCGGTCCAGTGTCCACCGTTGTCTGAAAACTGCACTTTTCTGACCTCTGACCTCACTGGACGGTCCGCCACACTTTTCTTTACACCTCTCGGGCTTATCCGAGAGTGTGGCGTTGTAGGGGAGGTGTCCCCGCACGCGTGCGTATGTCAGAAGTGTCGGCAGTGTCCGCCGGCGCCGGTCCAGTGTCCACCGTTGTCTGAAAACTGCACTTTTCTGACCTCTGACCTCACTGGACGGTCCGCCACACTTTTTTTTTACATCTCTCGGGCTTATCCGAGAGTGTGGCGTTGTAGGGGAGGTGTCCCCGCACGCGTGCGTATGTCAGAAGTGTCGGCAGTGTCCGCCGGCGCCGGTCCAGTGTCCACCGTTGTCTGAAAACTGCACTTTTCTGACCTCTGACCTCACTGGACGGTCCGCCACACTTTTTTTTACATCTCTCGGGCTTATCCGAGAGTGTGGCGTTGTAGGGGAGGTGTCCCCGCACGCGTGCGTATGTCAGAAGTGTCGGCAGTGTCCGCCGGCGCCGGTCCAGTGTCCACCATTGTCTGAAAACTGCACTTTTCTGACCTCTGACCTCACTGGACGGTCCGCCACACTTTTCTTTACACCTCTCGGGCTTATCCGAGAGTCTGGCGTTGTAGGGGAGGTGTCCCCGCACGCGTGCGTATGTCAGAAGTGTCGGCAGTGTCCGCCGGCGCCGGTCCAGTGTCCACCGTTGTCTGAAAACTGCACTTTTCTGACCTCTGACCTCACTGGACGGTCCGCCACACTTTTCTTTACACCTCTCGGGCTTATCCGAGAGTCTGGCGTTGTAGGGGAGGTGTCCCCGCACGCGTGCGTATGTCAGAAGTGTCGGCAGTGTCCGCCGGCGCCGGTCCAGTGTCCACCGTTGTCTGAAAACTGCACTTTTCTGACCTCTGACCTCACTGGACGGTCCGCCACACTTTTCTTTACACCTCTCGGGCTTATCCGAGAGTGTGGCGTTGTAGGGGAGGTGTCCCCGCACGCGTGCGTATGTCAGAAGTGTCGGCAGTGTCCGCCGGCGCCGGTCCAGTGTCCACCGTTGTCTGAAAACTGCACTTTTCTGACCTCTGACCTCACTGGACGGTCCGCCACACTTTTTTTTTACATCTCTCGGGCTTATCCGAGAGTGTGGCGTTGTAGGGGAGGTGTCCCCGCACGCGTGCGTATGTCAGAAGTGTCGGCAGTGTCCGCCGGCGCCGGTCCAGTGTCCACCGTTGTCTGAAAACTGCACTTTTCTGTTCTCTGACCTCACTGGACGGTCCGCCACACTTTTTTTTACATCTCTCGGGCTTATCCGAGAGTGTGGCGTTGTAGGGGAGGTGTCCCCGCACACGTGCGTATGTCAGAAGTGTCGGCAGTGTCCGCCGGCGCCGGTCCAGTGTCCACCGTTGTCTGAAAACTGCACTTTTCTGTTCTCTGACCTCACTGGACGGTCCGCCACACTTTTTTTTACATCTCTCGGGCTTATCCGAGAGTGTGGCGTTGTAGGGGAGGTGTCCCCGCACGCGTGCGTATGTCAGAAGTGTCGGCAGTGTCCGCCGGCGCCGGTCCAGTGTCCACCGTTGTCTGAAAACTGCACTTTTCTGACCTCTGACCTCACTGGACGGTCCGCCACACTTTTCTTTACACCTCTCGGGCTTATCCGAGAGTCTGGCGTTGTAGGGGAGGTGTCCCCGCACGCGTGCGTATGTCAGAAGTGTCGGCAGTGTCCGCCGGCGCCGGTCCAGTGTCCACCGTTGTCTGAAAACTGCACTTTTCTGACCTCTGACCTCACTGGACGGTCCGCCACACTTTTCTTTACACCTCTCGGGCTTATCCGAGAGTGTGGCGTTGTAGGGGAGGTGTCCCCGCACGCGTGCGTATGTCAGAAGTGTCGGCAGTGTCCGCCGGCGCCGGTCCAGTGTCCACCGTTGTCTGAAAACTGCACTTTTCTGTTCTCTGACCTCACTGGACGGTCCACCACACTTTTTTTTACATCTCTCGGGCTTATCCGAGAGTGTGGCGTTGTAGGGGAGGTGTCCCCGCACGTGTGCGTATGTCAGAAGTGTCGGCAGTGTCCGCCGGCGCCGGTCCAGTGTCCACCGTTGTCTGAAAACTGCACTTTTCTGACCTCTGACCTCACTGGACGGTCCGCCACACTTTTCTTTACACCTCTCGGGCTTATCCGAGAGTCTGGCGTTGTAGGGGAGGTGTCCCCGCACGCGTGCGTATGTCAGAAGTGTCGGCAGTGTCCGCCGGCGCCGGTCCAGTGTCCACCGTTGTCTGAAAACTGCACTTTTCTGACCTCTGACCTCACTGGACGGTCCGCCACACTTTTCTTTACACCTCTCGGGCTTATCCGAGAGTGTGGCGTTGTAGGGGAGGTGTCCCCGCACGCGTGCGTATGTCAGAAGTGTCGGCAGTGTCCGCCGGCGCCGGTCCAGTGTCCACCGTTGTCTGAAAACTGCACTTTTCTGTTCTCTGACCTCACTGGACGGTCCGCCACACTTTTTTTTACATCTCTCGGGCTTATCCGAGAGTCTGGCGTTGTAGGGGAGGTGTCCCCGCACGCGTGCGTATGTCAGAAGTGTCGGCAGTGTCCTTCGGCGCCGGTCCAGTGTCCACCGTTGTCTGAAAACTGCACTTTTCTGTTCTCTGACCTCACTGGACGGTCCGCCACACTTTTTTTTACATCTCTCGGGCTTATCCGAGAGTGTGGCGTTGTAGGGGAGGTGTCCCCGCACGCGTGCGTATGTCAGAAGTGTCGGCAGTGTCCGCCGGCGCCGGTCCAGTGTCCACCGTTGTCTGAAAACTGCACTTTTCTGACCTCTGACCTCACTGGACGGTCCGCCACACTTTTTTTTTACATCTCTCGGGCTTATCCGAGAGTGTGGCGTTGTAGGGGAGGTGTCCCCGCACGCGTGCGTATGTCAGAAGTGTCGGCAGTGTCCGCCGGCGCCGGTCCAGTGTCCACCGTTGTCTGAAAACTGCACTTTTCTGTTCTCTGACCTCACTGGACGGTCCGCCACACTTTTTTTTACATCTCTCGGGCTTATCCGAGAGTGTGGCGTTGTAGGGGAGGTGTCCCCGCACGCGTGCGTATGTCAGAAGTGTCGGCAGTGTCCGCCGGCGCCGGTCCAGTGTCCACCATTGTCTGAAAACTGCACTTTTCTGACCTCTGACCTCACTGGACGGTCCGCCACACTTTTCTTTACACCTCTCGGGCTTATCCGAGAGTCTGGCGTTGTAGGGGAGGTGTCCCCGCACGCGTGCGTATGTCAGAAGTGTCGGCAGTGTCCGCCGGCGCCGGTCCAGTGTCCACCGTTGTCTGAAAACTGCAATTTTCTGTTCTCTGACCTCACTGGACGGTCCGCCACACTTTTTTTTACATCTCTCGGGCTTATCCGAGAGTGTGGCGTTGTAGGGGAGGTGTCCCCGCACACGTGCGTATGTCAGAAGTGTCGGCAGTGTCCGCCGGCGCCGGTCCAGTGTCCACCGTTGTCTGAAAACTGCACTTTTCTGTTCTCTGACCTCACTGGACGGTCCGCCACACTTTTTTTTACATCTCTCGGGCTTATCCGAGAGTGTGGCGTTGTAGGGGAGGTGTCCCCGCACGCGTGCGTATGTCAGAAGTGTCGGCAGTGTCCGCCGGCGCCGGTCCAGTGTCCACCATTGTCTGAAAACTGCACTTTTCTGACCTCTGACCTCACTGGACGGTCCGCCACACTTTTCTTTACACCTCTCGGGCTTATCCGAGAGTCTGGCGTTGTAGGGGAGGTGTCCCCGCACGCGTGCGTATGTCAGAAGTGTCGGCAGTGTCCGCCGGCGCCGGTCCAGTGTCCACCGTTGTCTGAAAACTGCACTTTTCTGACCTCTGACCTCACTGGACGGTCCGCCACACTTTTCTTTACACCTCTCGGGCTTATCCGAGAGTCTGGCGTTGTAGGGGAGGTGTCCCCGCACGCGTGCGTATGTCAGAAGTGTCGGCAGTGTCCGCCGGCGCCGGTCCAGTGTCCACCGTTGTCTGAAAACTGCACTTTTCTGACCTCTGACCTCACTGGACGGTCCGCCACACTTTTCTTTACACCTCTCGGGCTTATCCGAGAGTGTGGCGTTGTAGGGGAGGTGTCCCCGCACGCGTGCGTATGTCAGAAGTGTCGGCAGTGTCCGCCGGCGCCGGTCCAGTGTCCACCGTTGTCTGAAAACTGCACTTTTCTGACCTCTGACCTCACTGGACGGTCCGCCACACTTTTTTTTTACATCTCTCGGGCTTATCCGAGAGTGTGGCGTTGTAGGGGAGGTGTCCCCGCACGCGTGCGTATGTCAGAAGTGTCGGCAGTGTCCGCCGGCGCCGGTCCAGTGTCCACCGTTGTCTGAAAACTGCACTTTTCTGACCTCTGACCTCACTGGACGGTCCGCCACACTTTCTTTTACATCTCTCGGGCTTATCCGAGAGTGTGGCGTTGTAGGGGAGGTGTCCCCGCACGCGTGCGTATGTCAGAAGTGTCGGCAGTGTCCGCCGGCGCCGGTCCAGTGTCCACCATTGTCTGAAAACTGCACTTTTCTGACCTCTGACCTCACTGGACGGTCCGCCACACTTTTCTTTACACCTCTCGGGCTTATCCGAGAGTCTGGCGTTGTAGGGGAGGTGTCCCCGCACGCGTGCGTATGTCAGAAGTGTCGGCAGTGTCCGCCGGCGCCGGTCCAGTGTCCACCGTTGTCTGAAAACTGCACTTTTCTGACCTCTGACCTCACTGGACGGTCCGCCACACTTTTCTTTACACCTCTCGGGCTTATCCGAGAGTCTGGCGTTGTAGGGGAGGTGTCCCCGCACGCGTGCGTATGTCAGAAGTGTCGGCAGTGTCCGCCGGCGCCGGTCCAGTGTCCACCGTTGTCTGAAAACTGCACTTTTCTGACCTCTGACCTCACTGGACGGTCCGCCACACTTTTCTTTACACCTCTCGGGCTTATCCGAGAGTGTGGCGTTGTAGGGGAGGTGTCCCCGCACGCGTGCGTATGTCAGAAGTGTCGGCAGTGTCCGCCGGCGCCGGTCCAGTGTCCACCGTTGTCTGAAAACTGCACTTTTCTGACCTCTGACCTCACTGGACGGTCCGCCACACTTTTTTTTTACATCTCTCGGGCTTATCCGAGAGTGTGGCGTTGTAGGGGAGGTGTCCCCGCACGCGTGCGTATGTCAGAAGTGTCGGCAGTGTCCGCCGGCGCCGGTCCAGTGTCCACCGTTGTCTGAAAACTGCACTTTTCTGTTCTCTGACCTCACTGGACGGTCCGCCACACTTTTTTTTACATCTCTCGGGCTTATCCGAGAGTGTGGCGTTGTAGGGGAGGTGTCCCCGCACACGTGCGTATGTCAGAAGTGTCGGCAGTGTCCGCCGGCGCCGGTCCAGTGTCCACCGTTGTCTGAAAACTGCACTTTTCTGTTCTCTGACCTCACTGGACGGTCCGCCACACTTTTTTTTACATCTCTCGGGCTTATCCGAGAGTGTGGCGTTGTAGGGGAGGTGTCCCCGCACGCGTGCGTATGTCAGAAGTGTCGGCAGTGTCCGCCGGCGCCGGTCCAGTGTCCACCGTTGTCTGAAAACTGCACTTTTCTGACCTCTGACCTCACTGGACGGTCCGCCACACTTTTCTTTACACCTCTCGGGCTTATCCGAGAGTCTGGCGTTGTAGGGGAGGTGTCCCCGCACGCGTGCGTATGTCAGAAGTGTCGGCAGTGTCCGCCGGCGCCGGTCCAGTGTCCACCGTTGTCTGAAAACTGCACTTTTCTGACCTCTGACCTCACTGGACGGTCCGCCACACTTTTCTTTACACCTCTCGGGCTTATCCGAGAGTGTGGCGTTGTAGGGGAGGTGTCCCCGCACGCGTGCGTATGTCAGAAGTGTCGGCAGTGTCCGCCGGCGCCGGTCCAGTGTCCACCGTTGTCTGAAAACTGCACTTTTCTGTTCTCTGACCTCACTGGACGGTCCGCCACACTTTTTTTTACATCTCTCGGGCTTATCCGAGAGTGTGGCGTTGTAGGGGAGGTGTCCCCGCACGTGTGCGTATGTCAGAAGTGTCGGCAGTGTCCGCCGGCGCCGGTCCAGTGTCCACCGTTGTCTGAAAACTGCACTTTTCTGACCTCTGACCTCACTGGACGGTCCGCCACACTTTTCTTTACACCTCTCGGGCTTATCCGAGAGTCTGGCGTTGTAGGGGAGGTGTCCCCGCACGCGTGCGTATGTCAGAAGTGTCGGCAGTGTCCGCCGGCGCCGGTCCAGTGTCCACCGTTGTCTGAAAACTGCACTTTTCTGACCTCTGACCTCACTGGACGGTCCGCCACACTTTTCTTTACACCTCTCGGGCTTATCCGAGAGTGTGGCGTTGTAGGGGAGGTGTCCCCGCACGCGTGCGTATGTCAGAAGTGTCGGCAGTGTCCGCCGGCGCCGGTCCAGTGTCCACCGTTGTCTGAAAACTGCACTTTTCTGTTCTCTGACCTCACTGGACGGTCCGCCACACTTTTTTTTACATCTCTCGGGCTTATCCGAGAGTCTGGCGTTGTAGGGGAGGTGTCCCCGCACGCGTGCGTATGTCAGAAGTGTCGGCAGTGTCCTTCGGCGCCGGTCCAGTGTCCACCGTTGTCTGAAAACTGCACTTTTCTGTTCTCTGACCTCACTGGACGGTCCGCCACACTTTTTTTTACATCTCTCGGGCTTATCCGAGAGTGTGGCGTTGTAGGGGAGGTGTCCCCGCACGCGTGCGTATGTCAGAAGTGTCGGCAGTGTCCGCCGGCGCCGGTCCAGTGTCCACCGTTGTCTGAAAACTGCACTTTTCTGACCTCTGACCTCACTGGACGGTCCGCCACACTTTTTTTTTACATCTCTCGGGCTTATCCGAGAGTGTGGCGTTGTAGGGGAGGTGTCCCCGCACGCGTGCGTATGTCAGAAGTGTCGGCAGTGTCCGCCGGCGCCGGTCCAGTGTCCACCGTTGTCTGAAAACTGCACTTTTCTGTTCTCTGACCTCACTGGACGGTCCGCCACACTTTTTTTTACATCTCTCGGGCTTATCCGAGAGTGTGGCGTTGTAGGGGAGGTGTCCCCGCACGCGTGCGTATGTCAGAAGTGTCGGCAGTGTCCGCCGGCGCCGGTCCAGTGTCCACCATTGTCTGAAAACTGCACTTTTCTGACCTCTGACCTCACTGGACGGTCCGCCACACTTTTCTTTACACCTCTCGGGCTTATCCGAGAGTCTGGCGTTGTAGGGGAGGTGTCCCCGCACGCGTGCGTATGTCAGAAGTGTCGGCAGTGTCCGCCGGCGCCGGTCCAGTGTCCACCGTTGTCTGAAAACTGCACTTTTCTGACCTCTGACCTCACTGGACGGTCCGCCACACTTTTCTTTACACCTCTCGGGCTTATCCGAGAGTCTGGCGTTGTAGGGGAGGTGTCCCCGCACGCGTGCGTATGTCAGAAGTGTCGGCAGTGTCCGCCGGCGCCGGTCCAGTGTCCACCGTTGTCTGAAAACTGCACTTTTCTGACCTCTGACCTCACTGGACGGTCCGCCACACTTTTCTTTACACCTCTCGGGCTTATCCGAGAGTCTGGCGTTGTAGGGGAGGTGTCCCCGCACGCGTGCGTATGTCAGAAGTGTCGGCAGTGTCCGCCGGCGCCGGTCCAGTGTCCACCGTTGTCTGAAAACTGCACTTTTCTGACCTCTGACCTCACTGGACGGTCCGCCACACTTTTCTTTACACCTCTCGGGCTTATCCGAGAGTGTGGCGTTGTAGGGGAGGTGTCCCCGCACGCGTGCGTATGTCAGAAGTGTCGGCAGTGTCCGCCGGCGCCGGTCCAGTGTCCACCGTTGTCTGAAAACTGCACTTTTCTGACCTCTGACCTCACTGGACGGTCCGCCACACTTTTCTATACACCTCTCGGGCTTATCCGAGAGTCTGGCGTTGTAGGGGAGGTGTCCCCGCACGCGTGCGTATGTCAGAAGTGTCGGCAGTGTCCGCCGGCGCCGGTCCAGTGTCCACCGTTGTCTGAAAACTGCACTTTTCTGACCTCTGACCTCACTGGACGGTCCGCCACACTTTTTTTTTACATCTCTCGGGCTTATCCGAGAGTGTGGCGTTGTAGGGGAGGTGTCCCCGCACGCGTGCGTATGTCAGAAGTGTCGGCAGTGTCCGCCGGCGCCGGTCCAGTGTCCACCGTTGTCTGAAAACTGCACTTTTCTGTTCTCTGACCTCACTGGACGGTCCGCCACACTTTTTTTTACATCTCTCGGGCTTATCCGAGAGTGTGGCGTTGTAGGGGAGGTGTCCCCGCACACGTGCGTATGTCAGAAGTGTCGGCAGTGTCCGCCGGCGCCGATCCAGTGTCCACCGTTGTCTGAAAACTGCACTTTTCTGTTCTCTGACCTCACTGGACGGTCCGCCACACTTTTTTTTACATCTCTCGGGCTTATCCGAGAGTGTGGCGTTGTAGGGGAGGTGTCCCCGCACGCGTGCGTATGTCAGAAGTGTCGGCAGTGTCCGCCGGCGCCGGTCCAGTGTCCACCATTGTCTGAAAACTGCACTTTTCTGACCTCTGACCTCACTGGACGGTCCGCCACACTTTTCTTTACACCTCTCGGGCTTATCCGAGAGTCTGGCGTTGTAGGGGAGGTGTCCCCGCACGCGTGCGTATGTCAGAAGTGTCGGCAGTGTCCGCCGGCGCCGGTCCAGTGTCCACCGTTGTCTGAAAACTGCACTTTTCTGACCTCTGACCTCACTGGACGGTCCGCCACACTTTTCTTTACACCTCTCGGGCTTATCCGAGAGTCTGGCGTTGTAGGGGAGGTGTCCCCGCACGCGTGCGTATGTCAGAAGTGTCGGCAGTGTCCGCCGGCGCCGGTCCAGTGTCCACCGTTGTCTGAAAACTGCACTTTTCTGACCTCTGACCTCACTGGACGGTCCGCCACACTTTTTTTTTACATCTCTCGGGCTTATCCGAGAGTGTGGCGTTGTAGGGGAGGTGTCCCCGCACGCGTGCGTATGTCAGAAGTGTCGGCAGTGTCCGCCGGCGCCGGTCCAGTGTCCACCGTTGTCTGAAAACTGCACTTTTCTGTTCTCTGACCTCACTGGACGGTCCGCCACACTTTTTTTTACATCTCTCGGGCTTATCCGAGAGTGTGGCGTTGTAGGGGAGGTATCCCCGCACACGTGCGTATGTCAGAAGTGTCGGCAGTGTCCGCCGGCGCCGATCCAGTGTCCACCGTTGTCTGAAAACTGCACTTTTCTGTTCTCTGACCTCACTGGACGGTCCGCCACACTTTTTTTTACATCTCTCGGGCTTATCCGAGAGTGTGGCGTTGTAGGGGAGGTGTCCCCGCACGCGTGCGTATGTCAGAAGTGTCGGCAGTGTCCGCCGGCGCCGGTCCAGTGTCCACCATTGTCTGAAAACTGCACTTTTCTGACCTCTGACCTCACTGGACGGTCCGCCACACTTTTCTTTACACCTCTCGGGCTTATCCGAGAGTCTGGCGTTGTAGGGGAGGTGTCCCCGCACGCGTGCGTATGTCAGAAGTGTCGGCAGTGTCCGCCGGCGCCGGTCCAGTGTCCACCGTTGTCTGAAAACTGCACTTTTCTGACCTCTGACCTCACTGGACGGTCCGCCACACTTTTCTTTACACCTCTCGGGCTTATCCGAGAGTCTGGCGTTGTAGGGGAGGTGTCCCCGCACGTGTGCGTATGTCAGAAGTGTCGGCAGTGTCCGCCGGCGCCGGTCCAGTGTCCACCGTTGTCTGAAAACTGCAATTTTCTGTTCTCTGACCTCACTGGACGGTCCGCCACACTTTTTTTTACATCTCTCGGGCTTATCCGAGAGTGTGGCGTTGTAGGGGAGGTGTCCCCGCACACGTGCGTATGTCAGAAGTGTCGGCAGTGTCCGCCGGCGCCGGTCCAGTGTCCACCGTTGTCTGAAAACTGCACTTTTCTGTTCTCTGACCTCACTGGACGGTCCGCCACACTTTTTTTTACATCTCTCGGGCTTATCCGAGAGTGTGGCGTTGTAGGGGAGGTGTCCCCGCACGCGTGCGTATGTCAGAAGTGTCGGCAGTGTCCGCCGGCGCCGGTCCAGTGTCCACCATTGTCTGAAAACTGCACTTTTCTGACCTCTGACCTCACTGGACGGTCCGCCACACTTTTCTTTACACCTCTCGGGCTTATCCGAGAGTCTGGCGTTGTAGGGGAGGTGTCCCCGCACGCGTGCGTATGTCAGAAGTGTCGGCAGTGTCCGCCGGCGCCGGTCCAGTGTCCACCGTTGTCTGAAAACTGCACTTTTCTGACCTCTGACCTCACTGGACGGTCCGCCACACTTTTCTTTACACCTCTCGGGCTTATCCGAGAGTCTGGCGTTGTAGGGGAGGTGTCCCCGCACGCGTGCGTATGTCAGAAGTGTCGGCAGTGTCCGCCGGCGCCGGTCCAGTGTCCACCGTTGTCTGAAAACTGCACTTTTCTGACCTCTGACCTCACTGGACGGTCCGCCACACTTTTCTTTACACCTCTCGGGCTTATCCGAGAGTGTGGCGTTGTAGGGGAGGTGTCCCCGCACGCGTGCGTATGTCAGAAGTGTCGGCAGTGTCCGCCGGCGCCGGTCCAGTGTCCACCGTTGTCTGAAAACTGCACTTTTCTGACCTCTGACCTCACTGGACGGTCCGCCACACTTTTTTTTTACATCTCTCGGGCTTATCCGAGAGTGTGGCGTTGTAGGGGAGGTGTCCCCGCACGCGTGCGTATGTCAGAAGTGTCGGCAGTGTCCGCCGGCGCCGGTCCAGTGTCCACCGTTGTCTGAAAACTGCACTTTTCTGACCTCTGACCTCACTGGACGGTCCGCCACACTTTTTTTTACATCTCTCGGGCTTATCAGAGAGTGTGGCGTTGTAGGGGAGGTGTCCCCGCACGCGTGCGTATGTCAGAAGTGTCGGCAGTGTCCGCCGGCGCCGGTCCAGTGTCCACCATTGTCTGAAAACTGCACTTTTCTGACCTCTGACCTCACTGGACGGTCCGCCACACTTTTCTTTACACCTCTCGGGCTTATCCGAGAGTCTGGCGTTGTAGGGGAGGTGTCCCCGCACGCGTGCGTATGTCAGAAGTGTCGGCAGTGTCCGCCGGCGCCGGTCCAGTGTCCACCGTTGTCTGAAAACTGCACTTTTCTGACCTCTGACCTCACTGGACGGTCCGCCACACTTTTCTTTACACCTCTCGGGCTTATCCGAGAGTCTGGCGTTGTAGGGGAGGTGTCCCCGCACGCGTGCGTATGTCAGAAGTGTCGGCAGTGTCCGCCGGCGCCGGTCCAGTGTCCACCGTTGTCTGAAAACTGCACTTTTCTGACCTCTGACCTCACTGGACGGTCCGCCACACTTTTCTTTACACCTCTCGGGCTTATCCGAGAGTGTGGCGTTGTAGGGGAGGTGTCCCCGCACGCGTGCGTATGTCAGAAGTGTCGGCAGTGTCCGCCGGCGCCGGTCCAGTGTCCACCGTTGTCTGAAAACTGCACTTTTCTGACCTCTGACCTCACTGGACGGTCCGCCACACTTTTCTTTACACCTCTCGGGCTTATCCGAGAGTCTGGCGTTGTAGGGGAGGTGTCCCCGCACGCGTGCGTATGTCAGAAGTGTCGGCAGTGTCCGCCGGCGCCGGTCCAGTGTCCACCGTTGTCTGAAAACTGCACTTTTCTGACCTCTGACCTCACTGGACGGTCCGCCACACTTTTCTTTACACCTCTCGGGCTTATCCGAGAGTGTGGCGTTGTAGGGGAGGTGTCCCCGCACGCGTGCGTATGTCAGAAGTGTCGGCAGTGTCCGCCGGCGCCGGTCCAGTGTCCACCGTTGTCTGAAAACTGCACTTTTCTGACCTCTGACCTCACTGGACGGTCCGCCACACTTTTTTTTTACATCTCTCGGGCTTATCCGAGAGTGTGGCGTTGTAGGGGAGGTGTCCCCGCACGCGTGCGTATGTCAGAAGTGTCGGCAGTGTCCGCCGGCGCCGGTCCAGTGTCCACCGTTGTCTGAAAACTGCACTTTTCTGACCTCTGACCTCACTGGACGGTCCGCCACACTTTTTTTTACATCTCTCGGGCTTATCCGAGAGTGTGGCGTTGTAGGGGAGGTGTCCCCGCACGCGTGCGTATGTCAGAAGTGTCGGCAGTGTCCGCCGGCGCCGGTCCAGTGTCCACCATTGTCTGAAAACTGCACTTTTCTGACCTCTGACCTCACTGGACGGTCCGCCACACTTTTCTTTACACCTCTCGGGCTTATCCGAGAGTCTGGCGTTGTAGGGGAGGTGTCCCCGCACGCGTGCGTATGTCAGAAGTGTCGGCAGTGTCCGCCGGCGCCGGTCCAGTGTCCACCGTTGTCTGAAAACTGCACTTTTCTGACCTCTGACCTCACTGGACGGTCCGCCACACTTTTTTTTTACATCTCTCGGGCTTATCCGAGAGTGTGGCGTTGTAGGGGAGGTGTCCCAGCACGCGTGCGTATGTCAGAAGTGTCGGCAGTGTCCGCCGGCGCCGGTCCAGTGTCCACCGTTGTCTGAAAACTGCACTTTTCTGTTCTCTGACCTCACTGGACGGTCCGCCACACTTTTTTTTACATCTCTCGGGCTTATCCGAGAGTGTGGCGTTGTAGGGGAGGTGTCCCCGCACACGTGCGTATGTCAGAAGTGTCGGCAGTGTCCGCCGGCGCCGGTCCAGTGTCCACCGTTGTCTGAAAACTGCACTTTTCTGTTCTCTGACCTCACTGGACGGTCCGCCACACTTTTTTTTACATCTCTCGGGCTTATCCAAGAGTGTGGCGTTGTAGGGGAGGTGTCCCCGCACGCGTGCGTATGTCAGAAGTGTCGGCAGTGTCCGCCGGCGCCGGTCCAGTGTCCACCGTTGTCTGAAAACTGCACTTTTCTGACCTCTGACCTCACTGGACGGTCCGCCACACTTTTCTTTACACCTCTCGGGCTTATCCGAGAGTGTGGCGTTGTAGGGGAGGTGTCCCCGCACGCGTGCGTATGTCAGAAGTGTCGGCAGTGTCCGCCGGCGCCGGTCCAGTGTCCACCGTTGTCTGAAAACTGCACTTTTCTGACCTCTGACCTCACTGGACGGTCCGCCACACTTTTTTTTTACATCTCTCGGGCTTATCCGAGAGTGTGGCGTTGTAGGGGAGGTGTCCCCGCACGCGTGCGTATGTCAGAAGTGTCGGCAGTGTCCGCCGGCGCCGGTCCAGTGTCCACCGTTGTCTGAAAACTGCACTTTTCTGTTCTCTGACCTCACTGGACGGTCCGCCACACTTTTTTTTACATCTCTCGGGCTTATCCGAGAGTGTGGCGTTGTAGGGGAGGTGTCCCCGCACACGTGCGTATGTCAGAAGTGTCGGCAGTGTCCGCCGGCGCCGGTCCAGTGTCCACCGTTGTCTGAAAACTGCACTTTTCTGTTCTCTGACCTCACTGGACGGTCCGCCACACTTTTTTTTACATCTCTCGGGCTTATCCGAGAGTGTGGCGTTGTAGGGGAGGTGTCCCCGCACACGTGCGTATGTCAGAAGTGTCGGCAGTGTCCGCCGGCGCCGGTCCAGTGTCCACCGTTGTCTGAAAACTGCACTTTTCTGTTCTCTGACCTCACTGGACGGTCCGCCACACTTTTTTTTACATCTCTCGGGCTTATCCGAGAGTGTGGCGTTGTAGGGGAGGTGTCCCCGCACGCGTGCGTATGTCAGAAGTGTCGGCAGTGTCCGCCGGCGCCGGTCCAGTGTCCACCGTTGTCTGAAAACTGCACTTTTCTGACCTCTGACCTCACTGGACGGTCCGCCACACTTTTCTTTACACCTCTCGGGCTTATCCGAGAGTGTGGCGTTGTAGGGGAGGTGTCCCCGCACGCGTGCGTATGTCAGAAGTGTCGGCAGTGTCCGCCGGCGCCGGTCCAGTGTCCACCGTTGTCTGAAAACTGCACTTTTCTGACCTCTGACCTCACTGGACGGTCCGCCACACTTTTTTTTTACATCTCTCGGGCTTATCCGAGAGTGTGGCGTTGTAGGGGAGGTGTCCCCGCACGCGTGCGTATGTCAGAAGTGTCGGCAGTGTCCGCCGGCGCCGGTCCAGTGTCCACCGTTGTCTGAAAACTGCACTTTTCTGTTCTCTGACCTCACTGGACGGTCCGCCACACTTTTTTTTACATCTCTCGGGCTTATCCGAGAGTGTGGCGTTGTAGGGGAGGTGTCCCCGCACACGTGCGTATGTCAGAAGTGTCGGCAGTGTCCGCCGGCGCCGGTCCAGTGTCCACCGTTGTCTGAAAACTGCACTTTTCTGTTCTCTGACCTCACTGGACGGTCCGCCACACTTTTTTTTACATCTCTCGGGCTTATCCGAGAGTGTGGCGTTGTAGGGGAGGTGTCCCCGCACGCGTGCGTATGTCAGAAGTGTCGGCAGTGTCCGCCGGCGCCGGTCCAGTGTCCACCATTGTCTGAAAACTGCACTTTTCTGACCTCTGACCTCACTGGACGGTCCGCCACACTTTTCTTTACACCTCTCGGGCTTATCCGAGAGTCTGGCGTTGTAGGGGAGGTGTCCCCGCACACGTGCGTATGTCAGAAGTGTCGGCAGTGTCCGCCGGCGCCGGTCCAGTGTCCACCGTTGTCTGAAAACTGCACTTTTCTGTTCTCTGACCTCACTGGACGGTCCGCCACACTTTTTTTTACATCTCTCGGGCTTATCCGAGAGTGTGGCGTTGTAGGGGAGGTGTCCCCGCACGCGTGCGTATGTCAGAAGTGTCGGCAGTGTCCGCCGGCGCCGGTCCAGTGTCCACCATTGTCTGAAAACTGCACTTTTCTGACCTCTGACCTCACTGGACGGTCCGCCACACTTTTCTTTACACCTCTCGGGCTTATCCGAGAGTCTGGCGTTGTAGGGGAGGTGTCCCCGCACGCGTGCGTATGTCAGAAGTGTCGGCAGTGTCCGCCGGCGCCGGTCCAGTGTCCACCGTTGTCTGAAAACTGCACTTTTCTGACCTCTGACCTCACTGGACGGTCCGCCACACTTTTCTTTACACCTCTCGGGCTTATCCGAGAGTCTGGCGTTGTAGGGGAGGTGTCCCCGCACGCGTGCGTATGTCAGAAGTGTCGGCAGTGTCCGCCGGCGCCGGTCCAGTGTCCACCGTTGTCTGAAAACTGCACTTTTCTGACCTCTGACCTCACTGGACGGTCCGCCACACTTTTCTTTACACCTCTCGGGCTTATCCGAGAGTGTGGCGTTGTAGGGGAGGTGTCCCCGCACGCGTGCGTATGTCAGAAGTGTCGGCAGTGTCCGCCGGCGCCGGTCCAGTGTCCACCGTTGTCTGAAAACTGCACTTTTCTGTTCTCTGACCTCACTGGACGGTCCGCCACACTTTTTTTTACATCTCTCGGGCTTATCCGAGAGTGTGGCGTTGTAGGGGAGGTGTCCCCGCACACGTGCGTATGTCAGAAGTGTCGGCAGTGTCCGCCGGCGCCGGTCCAGTGTCCACCGTTGTCTGAAAACTGCACTTTTCTGACCTCTGACCTCACTGGACGGTCCGCCACACTTTTCTTTACACCTCTCGGGCTTATCCGAGAGTCTGGCGTTGTAGGGGAGGTGTCCCCGCACGCGTGCGTATGTCAGAAGTGTCGGCAGTGTCCGCCGGCGCCGGTCCAGTGTCCACCGTTGTCTGAAAACTGCACTTTTCTGACCTCTGACCTCACTGGACGGTCCGCCACACTTTTCTTTACACCTCTCGGGCTTATCCGAGAGTCTGGCGTTGTAGGGGAGGTGTCCCCGCACGCGTGCGTATGTCAGAAGTGTCGGCAGTGTCCGCCGGCGCCGGTCCAGTGTCCACCGTTGTCTGAAAACTGCACTTTTCTGACCTCTGACCTCACTGGACGGTCCGCCACACTTTTTTTTTACATCTCTCGGGCTTATCCGAGAGTGTGGCGTTGTAGGGGAGGTGTCCCCGCACGCGTGCGTATGTCAGAAGTGTCGGCAGTGTCCGCCGGCGCCGGTCCAGTGTCCACCGTTGTCTGAAAACTGCACTTTTCTGTTCTCTGACCTCACTGGACGGTCCGCCACACTTTTTTTTACATCTCTCGGGCTTATCCGAGAGTGTGGCGTTGTAGGGGAGGTATCCCCGCACACGTGCGTATGTCAGAAGTGTCGGCAGTGTCCGCCGGCGCCGATCCAGTGTCCACCGTTGTCTGAAAACTGCACTTTTCTGTTCTCTGACCTCACTGGACGGTCCGCCACACTTTTTTTTACATCTCTCGGGCTTATCCGAGAGTGTGGCGTTGTAGGGGAGGTGTCCCCGCACGCGTGCGTATGTCAGAAGTGTCGGCAGTGTCCGCCGGCGCCGGTCCAGTGTCCACCATTGTCTGAAAACTGCACTTTTCTGACCTCTGACCTCACTGGACGGTCCGCCACACTTTTCTTTACACCTCTCGGGCTTATCCGAGAGTCTGGCGTTGTAGGGGAGGTGTCCCCGCACGCGTGCGTATGTCAGAAGTGTCGGCAGTGTCCGCCGGCGCCGGTCCAGTGTCCACCGTTGTCTGAAAACTGCACTTTTCTGACCTCTGACCTCACTGGACGGTCCGCCACACTTTTCTTTACACCTCTCGGGCTTATCCGAGAGTCTGGCGTTGTAGGGGAGGTGTCCCCGCACGTGTGCGTATGTCAGAAGTGTCGGCAGTGTCCGCCGGCGCCGGTCCAGTGTCCACCGTTGTCTGAAAACTGCAATTTTCTGTTCTCTGACCTCACTGGACGGTCCGCCACACTTTTTTTTACATCTCTCGGGCTTATCCGAGAGTGTGGCGTTGTAGGGGAGGTGTCCCCGCACACGTGCGTATGTCAGAAGTGTCGGCAGTGTCCGCCGGCGCCGGTCCAGTGTCCACCGTTGTCTGAAAACTGCACTTTTCTGTTCTCTGACCTCACTGGACGGTCCGCCACACTTTTTTTTACATCTCTCGGGCTTATCCGAGAGTGTGGCGTTGTAGGGGAGGTGTCCCCGCACGCGTGCGTATGTCAGAAGTGTCGGCAGTGTCCGCCGGCGCCGGTCCAGTGTCCACCATTGTCTGAAAACTGCACTTTTCTGACCTCTGACCTCACTGGACGGTCCGCCACACTTTTCTTTACACCTCTCGGGCTTATCCGAGAGTCTGGCGTTGTAGGGGAGGTGTCCCCGCACGCGTGCGTATGTCAGAAGTGTCGGCAGTGTCCGCCGGCGCCGGTCCAGTGTCCACCGTTGTCTGAAAACTGCACTTTTCTGACCTCTGACCTCACTGGACGGTCCGCCACACTTTTCTTTACACCTCTCGGGCTTATCCGAGAGTCTGGCGTTGTAGGGGAGGTGTCCCCGCACGCGTGCGTATGTCAGAAGTGTCGGCAGTGTCCGCCGGCGCCGGTCCAGTGTCCACCGTTGTCTGAAAACTGCACTTTTCTGACCTCTGACCTCACTGGACGGTCCGCCACACTTTTCTTTACACCTCTCGGGCTTATCCGAGAGTGTGGCGTTGTAGGGGAGGTGTCCCCGCACGCGTGCGTATGTCAGAAGTGTCGGCAGTGTCCGCCGGCGCCGGTCCAGTGTCCACCGTTGTCTGAAAACTGCACTTTTCTGACCTCTGACCTCACTGGACGGTCCGCCATACTTTTTTTTTACATCTCTCGGGCTTATCCGAGAGTGTGGCGTTGTAGGGGAGGTGTCCCCGCACGCGTGCGTATGTCAGAAGTGTCGGCAGTGTCCGCCGGCGCCGGTCCAGTGTCCACCGTTGTCTGAAAACTGCACTTTTCTGACCTCTGACCTCACTGGACGGTCCGCCACACTTTTTTTTACATCTCTCGGGCTTATCCGAGAGTGTGGCGTTGTAGGGGAGGTGTCCCCGCACGCGTGCGTATGTCAGAAGTGTCGGCAGTGTCCGCCGGCGCCGGTCCAGTGTCCACCATTGTCTGAAAACTGCACTTTTCTGACCTCTGACCTCACTGGACGGTCCGCCACACTTTTCTTTACACCTCTCGGGCTTATCCGAGAGTCTGGCGTTGTAGGGGAGGTGTCCCCGCATGCGTGCGTATGTCAGAAGTGTCGGCAGTGTCCGCCGGCGCCGGTCCAGTGTCCACCGTTGTCTGAAAACTGCACTTTTCTGACCTCTGACCTCACTGGACGGTCCGCCACACTTTTCTTTACACCTCTCGGGCTTATCCGAGAGTCTGGCGTTGTAGGGGAGGTGTCCCCGCACGCGTGCGTATGTCAGAAGTGTCGGCAGTGTCCGCCGGCGCCGGTCCAGTGTCCACCGTTGTCTGAAAACTGCACTTTTCTGACCTCTGACCTCACTGGACGGTCCGCCACACTTTTCTTTACACCTCTCGGGCTTATCCGAGAGTGTGGCGTTGTAGGGGAGGTGTCCCCGCACGCGTGCGTATGTCAGAAGTGTCGGCAGTGTCCGCCGGCGCCGGTCCAGTGTCCACCGTTGTCTGAAAACTGCACTTTTCTGACCTCTGACCTCACTGGACGGTCCGCCACACTTTTCTTTACACCTCTCGGGCTTATCCGAGAGTCTGGCGTTGTAGGGGAGGTGTCCCCGCACGCGTGCGTATGTCAGAAGTGTCGGCAGTGTCCGCCGGCGCCGGTCCAGTGTCCACCGTTGTCTGAAAACTGCACTTTTCTGACCTCTGACCTCACTGGACGGTCCGCCACACTTTTCTTTACACCTCTCGGGCTTATCCGAGAGTGTGGCGTTGTAGGGGAGGTGTCCCCGCACGCGTGCGTATGTCAGAAGTGTCGGCAGTGTCCGCCGGCGCCGGTCCAGTGTCCACCGTTGTCTGAAAACTGCACTTTTCTGTTCTCTGACCTCACTGGACGGTCCGCCACACTTTTTTTTACATCTCTCGGGCTTATCCGAGAGTGTGGCGTTGTAGGGGAGGTGTCCCCGCACGCGTGCGTATGTCAGAAGTGTCGGCAGTGTCCGCCGGCGCCGGTCCAGTGTCCACCGTTGTCTGAAAACTGCACTTTTCTGACCTCTGACCTCACTGGACGGTCCGCCACACTTTTCTTTACACCTCTCGGGCTTATCCGAGAGTCTGGCGTTGTAGGGGAGGTGTCCCCGCACGCGTGCGTATGTCAGAAGTGTCGGCAGTGTCCGCCGGCGCCGGTCCAGTGTCCACCGTTGTCTGAAAACTGCACTTTTCTGACCTCTGACCTCACTGGACGGTCCGCCACACTTTTCTTTACACCTCTCGGGCTTATCCGAGAGTGTGGCGTTGTAGGGGAGGTGTCCCCGCACGCGTGCGTATGTCAGAAGTGTCGGCAGTGTCCGCCGGCGCCGGTCCAGTGTCCACCGTTGTCTGAAAACTGCACTTTTCTGTTCTCTGACCTCACTGGACGGTCCGCCACACTTTTTTTTACATCTCTCGGGCTTATCCGAGAGTGTGGCGTTGTAGGGGAGGTGTCCCCGCACGTGTGCGTATGTCAGAAGTGTCGGCAGTGTCCGCCGGCGCCGGTCCAGTGTCCACCGTTGTCTGAAAACTGCACTTTTCTGACCTCTGACCTCACTGGACGGTCCGCCACACTTTTCTTTACACCTCTCGGGCTTATCCGAGAGTCTGGCGTTGTAGGGGAGGTGTCCCCGCACGCGTGCGTATGTCAGAAGTGTCGGCAGTGTCCGCCGGCGCCGGTCCAGTGTCCACCGTTGTCTGAAAACTGCACTTTTCTGACCTCTGACCTCACTGGACGGTCCGCCACACTTTTCTTTACACCTCTCGGGCTTATCCGAGAGTGTGGCGTTGTAGGGGAGGTGTCCCCGCACGCGTGCGTATGTCAGAAGTGTCGGCAGTGTCCGCCGGCGCCGGTCCAGTGTCCACCGTTGTCTGAAAACTGCACTTTTCTGTTCTCTGACCTCACTGGACGGTCCGCCACACTTTTTTTTACATCTCTCGGGCTTATCCGAGAGTCTGGCGTTGTAGGGGAGGTGTCCCCGCACGCGTGCGTATGTCAGAAGTGTCGGCAGTGTCCTTCGGCGCCGGTCCAGTGTCCACCGTTGTCTGAAAACTGCACTTTTCTGTTCTCTGACCTCACTGGACGGTCCGCCACACTTTTTTTTACATCTCTCGGGCTTATCCGAGAGTGTGGCGTTGTAGGGGAGGTGTCCCCGCACGCGTGCGTATGTCAGAAGTGTCGGCAGTGTCCGCCGGCGCCGGTCCAGTGTCCACCGTTGTCTGAAAACTGCACTTTTCTGACCTCTGACCTCACTGGACGGTCCGCCACACTTTTTTTTTACATCTCTCGGGCTTATCCGAGAGTGTGGCGTTGTAGGGGAGGTGTCCCCGCACGCGTGCGTATGTCAGAAGTGTCGGCAGTGTCCGCCGGCGCCGGTCCAGTGTCCACCGTTGTCTGAAAACTGCACTTTTCTGTTCTCTGACCTCACTGGACGGTCCGCCACACTTTTTTTTACATCTCTCGGGCTTATCCGAGAGTGTGGCGTTGTAGGGGAGGTGTCCCCGCACGCGTGCGTATGTCAGAAGTGTCGGCAGTGTCCGCCGGCGCCGGTCCAGTGTCCACCATTGTCTGAAAACTGCACTTTTCTGACCTCTGACCTCACTGGACGGTCCGCCACACTTTTCTTTACACCTCTCGGGCTTATCCGAGAGTCTGGCGTTGTAGGGGAGGTGTCCCCGCACGCGTGCGTATGTCAGAAGTGTCGGCAGTGTCCGCCGGCGCCGGTCCAGTGTCCACCGTTGTCTGAAAACTGCACTTTTCTGACCTCTGACCTCACTGGACGGTCCGCAACACTTTTCTTTACACCTCTCGGGCTTATCCGAGAGTCTGGCGTTGTAGGGGAGGTGTCCCCGCACGCGTGCGTATGTCAGAAGTGTCGGCAGTGTCCGCCGGCGCCGGTCCAGTGTCCACCGTTGTCTGAAAACTGCACTTTTCTGACCTCTGACCTCACTGGACGGTCCGCCACACTTTTCTTTACACCTCTCGGGCTTATCCGAGAGTCTGGCGTTGTAGGGGAGGTGTCCCCGCACGCGTGCGTATGTCAGAAGTGTCGGCAGTGTCCGCCGGCGCCGGTCCAGTGTCCACCGTTGTCTGAAAACTGCACTTTTCTGACCTCTGACCTCACTGGACGGTCCGCCACACTTTTCTTTACACCTCTCGGGCTTATCCGAGAGTGTGGCGTTGTAGGGGAGGTGTCCCCGCACGCGTGCGTATGTCAGAAGTGTCGGCAGTGTCCGCCGGCGCCGGTCCAGTGTCCACCGTTGTCTGAAAACTGCACTTTTCTGACCTCTGACCTCACTGGACGGTCCGCCACACTTTTCTATACACCTCTCGGGCTTATCCGAGAGTCTGGCGTTGTAGGGGAGGTGTCCCCGCACGCGTGCGTATGTCAGAAGTGTCGGCAGTGTCCGCCGGCGCCGGTCCAGTGTCCACCGTTGTCTGAAAACTGCAC
This sequence comes from Gymnoscopelus braueri, assembly GCF_963280865.1. NCBI lineage: Eukaryota > Metazoa > Chordata > Actinopteri > Myctophiformes > Myctophidae > Gymnoscopelus > Gymnoscopelus braueri. The sequence goes on along the minus strand of NC_137620.1, from coordinate 4,922,109 downwards.
TTTTCTGACCTCTGACCTCACTGGACGGTCCGCCACACTTTTTTTTTACATCTCTCGGGCTTATCCGAGAGTGTGGCGTTGTAGGGGAGGTGTCCCCGCACGCGTGCGTATGTCAGAAGTGTCGGCAGTGTCCGCCGGCGCCGGTCCAGTGTCCACCGTTGTCTGAAAACTGCACTTTTCTGTTCTCTGACCTCACTGGACGGTCCGCCACACTTTATTTTACATCTCTCGGGCTTATCCGAGAGTGTGGCGTTGTAGGGGAGGTGTCCCCGCACACGTGCGTATGTCAGAAGTGTCGGCAGTGTCCGCCGGCGCCGATCCAGTGTCCACCGTTGTCTGAAAACTGCACTTTTCTGTTCTCTGACCTCACTGGACGGTCCGCCACACTTTTTTTTACATCTCTCGGGCTTATCCGAGAGTGTGGCGTTGTAGGGGAGGTGTCCCCGCACGCGTGCGTATGTCAGAAGTGTCGGCAGTGTCCGCCGGCGCCGGTCCAGTGTCCACCATTGTCTGAAAACTGCACTTTTCTGACCTCTGACCTCACTGGACGGTCCGCCACACTTTTCTTTACACCTCTCGGGCTTATCCGAGAGTCTGGCGTTGTAGGGGAGGTGTCCCCGCACGCGTGCGTATGTCAGAAGTGTCGGCAGTGTCCGCCGGCGCCGGTCCAGTGTCCACCGTTGTCTGAAAACTGCACTTTTCTGACCTCTGACCTCACTGGACGGTCCGCCACACTTTTCTTTACACCTCTCGGGCTTATCCGAGAGTCTGGCGTTGTAGGGGAGGTGTCCCCGCACGCGTGCGTATGTCAGAAGTGTCGGCAGTGTCCGCCGGCGCCGGTCCAGTGTCCACCGTTGTCTGAAAACTGCACTTTTCTGACCTCTGACCTCACTGGACGGTCCGCCACACTTTTCTTTACACCTCTCGGGCTTATCCGAGAGTCTGGCGTTGTAGGGGAGGTGTCCCCGCACGCGTGCGTATGTCAGAAGTGTCGGCAGTGTCCGCCGGCGCCGGTCCAGTGTCCACCGTTGTCTGAAAACTGCACTTTTCTGTTCTCTGACCTCACTGGACGGTCCGCCACACTTTATTTTACATCTCTCGGGCTTATCCGAGAGTGTGGCGTTGTAGGGGAGGTGTCCCCGCACACGTGCGTATGTCAGAAGTGTCGGCAGTGTCCGCCGGCGCCGATCCAGTGTCCACCGTTGTCTGAAAACTGCACTTTTCTGTTCTCTGACCTCACTGGACGGTCCGCCACACTTTTTTTTACATCTCTCGGGCTTATCCGAGAGTGTGGCGTTGTAGGGGAGGTGTCCCCGCACGCGTGCGTATGTCAGAAGTGTCGGCAGTGTCCGCCGGCGCCGGTCCAGTGTCCACCATTGTCTGAAAACTGCACTTTTCTGACCTCTGACCTCACTGGACGGTCCGCCACACTTTTCTTTACACCTCTCGGGCTTATCCGAGAGTCTGGCGTTGTAGGGGAGGTGTCCCCGCACGCGTGCGTATGTCAGAAGTGTCGGCAGTGTCCGCCGGCGCCGGTCCAGTGTCCACCGTTGTCTGAAAACTGCACTTTTCTGACCTCTGACCTCACTGGACGGTCCGCCACACTTTTCTTTACACCTCTCGGGCTTATCCGAGAGTCTGGCGTTGTAGGGGAGGTGTCCCCGCACGCGTGCGTATGTCAGAAGTGTCGGCAGTGTCCGCCGGCGCCGGTCCAGTGTCCACCGTTGTCTGAAAACTGCACTTTTCTGACCTCTGACCTCACTGGACGGTCCGCCACACTTTTTTTTTACATCTCTCGGGCTTATCCGAGAGTGTGGCGTTGTAGGGGAGGTGTCCCCGCACGCGTGCGTATGTCAGAAGTGTCGGCAGTGTCCGCCGGCGCCGGTCCAGTGTCCACCGTTGTCTGAAAACTGCACTTTTCTGACCTCTGACCTCACTGGACGGCCCGCCACACTTTTCTTTACACCTCTCGGGCTTATCCGAGAGTGTGGCGTTGTAGGGGAGGTGTCCCCGCACGCGTGCGTATGTCAGAAGTGTCGGCAGTGTCCACCAGTGCCTGTCCAGTGTCCACTGTTGTCTGAAAACTGCACTTTTCTGACCTCTGACCTCACTGGACGGTCCGCCACACTTTTTTTTACATCTCTCGGGCTTATCCGAGAGTGTGGCGTTGTAGGGGAGATGTCCCCGCACGCGTGCGTATGTCAGAAGTGTCGGCAGTGTCCGCCGGCGCCGGTCCAGTGTCCACCGTTGTCTGAAAACTGCACTTTTCTGTTCTCTGACCTCACTGGACGGTCCGCCACACTTTTTTTTACATCTCTCGGGCTTATCCGAGAGTGTGGCGTTGTAGGGGAGGTGTCCCCGCACGCGTGCGTATGTCAGAAGTGTCGGCAGTGTCCTTCGGCGCCGGTCCAGTGTCCACCGTTGTCTGAAAACTGCACTTTTCTGTTCTCTGACCTCACTGGACGGTCCGCCACACTTTTTTTTACATCTCTCGGGCTTATCCGAGAGTGTGGCGTTGTAGGGGAGGTGTCCCCGCACGCGTGCGTATGTCAGAAGTGTCGGCAGTGTCCGCCGGCGCCGGTCCAGTGTCCACCGTTGTCTGAAAACTGCACTTTTCTGTTCTCTGACCTCACTGGACGGTCCGCCACACTTTTTTTTACATCTCTCGGGCTTATCCGAGAGTGTGGCGTTGTAGGGGAGGTGTCCCCGCACACGTGCGTATGTCAGAAGTGTCGGCAGTGTCCGCCGGCGCCGGTCCAGTGTCCACCGTTGTCTGAAAACTGCACTTTTCTGTTCTCTGACCTCACTGGACGGTCCGCCACACTTTTTTTTACACCTCTCGGGCTTATCCGAGAGTCTGGCGTTGTAGGGGAGGTGTCCCCGCACGCGTGCGTATGTCAGAAGTGTCGGCAGTGTCCGCCGGCGCCGGTCCAGTGTCCACCGTTGTCTGAAAACTGCACTTTTCTGACCTCTGACCTCACTGGACGGTCCGCCACACTTTTCTTTACACCTCTCGGGCTTATCCGAGAGTCTGGCGTTTTAGGGGAGGTGTCCCCGCACGCGTGCGTATGTCAGAAGTGTCGGCAGTGTCCGCCGGCGCCGGTCCAGTGTCCACCGTTGTCTGAAAACTGCACTTTTCTGACCTCTGACCTCACTGGACGGTCCGCCACACTTTTCTTTACACCTCTCGGGCTTATCCGAGAGTCTGGCGTTGTAGGGGAGGTGTCCCCGCACGCGTGCGTATGTCAGAAGTGTCGGCAGTGTCCGCCGGCGCCGGTCCAGTGTCCACCGTTGTCTGAAAACTGCACTTTTCTGACCTCTGACCTCACTGGACGGTCCGCCACACTTTTCTTTACACCTCTCGGGCTTATCCGAGAGTGTGGCGTTGTAGGGGAGGTGTCCCCGCACGCGTGCGTATGTCAGAAGTGTCGGCAGTGTCCGCCGGCGCCGGTCCAGTGTCCACCGTTGTCTGAAAACTGCACTTTTCTGACCTCTGACCTCACTGGACGGTCCGCCACACTTTTTTTTTACATCTCTCGGGCTTATCCGAGAGTGTGGCGTTGTAGGGGAGGTGTTCCCGCACGCGTGCGTATGTCAGAAGTGTCGGCAGTGTCCGCCGGCGCCGGTCCAGTGTCCACCGTTGTCTGAAAACTGCACTTTTCTGTTCTCTGACCTCACTGGACGGTCCGCCACACTTTTTTTTACATCTCTCGGGCTTATCCGAGAGTTTGGCGTTGTAGGGGAGGTGTCCCCGCACGCGTGCGTATGTCAGAAGTGTCGGCAGTGTCCGCCGGCGCCGGTCCAGTGTCCACCGTTGTCTGAAAACTGCACTTTTCTGTTCTCTGACCTCACTGGACGGTCCGCCACACTTTTCTTTACACCTCTCGGGCTTATCCGAGAGTCTGGCGTTGTAGGGGAGGTGTCCCCGCACGCGTGCGTATGTCAGAAGTGTCGGCAGTGTCCGCCGGCGCCGGTCCAGTGTCCACCGTTGTCTGAAAACTGCACTTTTCTGACCTCTGACCTCACTGGACGGTCCGCCACACTTTTCTTTACACCTCTCGGGCTTATCCGAGAGTCTGGCGTTGTAGGGGAGGTGTCCCCGCACGCGTGCGTATGTCAGAAGTGTCGGCAGTGTCCGCCGGCGCCGGTTCAGTGTCCACCGTTGTCTGAAAACTGCACTTTTCTGACCTCTGACCTCACTGGACGGTCCGCCACACTTTTCTTTACACCTCTCGGGCTTATCCGAGAGTGTGGCGTTGTAGGGGAGGTGTCCCCGCACGTGTGCGTATGTCAGAAGTGTCGGCAGTGTCCACCGGTGCCTGTCCAGTGTCCACTGTTGTCTGAAAACTGCACTTTTCTGTTCTCTGACCTCACTGGACGGTCCGCCACACTTTTTTTTACATCTCTCGGGCTTATCCGAGAGTGTGGCGTTGTAGGGGAGGTGTCCCCGCACGCGTACGTATGTCAGAAGTGTCGGCAGTGTCCGCCGGCGCCGGTCCAGTGTCCACCGTTGTCTGAAAACTGCACTTTTCTGACCTCTGACCTCACTGGACGGTCCGCCACACTTTTCTTTACACCTCTCGGGCTTATCCGAGAGTGTGGCGTTGTAGGGGAGGTGTCCCCGCACGCGTGCGTATGTCAGAAGTGTCGGCAGTGTCCACCGGTGCCTGTCCAGTGTCCACTGTTGTCTGAAAACTGCACTTTTCTGACCTCTGACCTCACTGGACGGTCCGCCACACTTTTTTTTACACCTCTCGGGCTTATCCGAGAGTGTGGCGTTGTAGGTGAGGTGTCCCCGCACGCGTGCGTATGTCAGAAGTGTCGGCAGTGTCCGCCGGCGCCGGTCCAGTGTCCACCGTTGTCTGAAAACTGCACTTTTCTGACCTCTGACCTCACTGGACGGTCCGCCACACTTTTCTTTACACCTCTCGGGCTTATCCGAGAGTCTGGCGTTGTAGGGGAGGTGTCCCCGCACGCGTGCGTATGTCAAAAGTGTCGGCAGTGTCCGCCGGCGCTGGTCCAGTGTCCACCGTTGTCTGAAAACTGTACTTTTCTGACCTCTGACCTCACTGGACGGTCCGCCACACTTTTCTTTACACCTCTCGGGCTTATCCGAGAGTGTGGCGTTGTAGGGGAGGTGTCCCCGCACGCGTGCGTATGTCAGAAGTGTCGGCAGTGTCCACCGGTGCCTGTCCAGTGTCCACTGTTGTCTGAAAACTGCACTTTTCTGACCTCTGACCTCACTGGACGGTCCGCCACACTTTTTTTTTACACCTCTCGGGCTTATCCGAGAGTGTGGCGTTGTAGGGGAGGTGTCCCCGCACGCGTGCGTATGTCAGAAGTGTCGGCAGTGTCCGCCGGCGCCGGTCCAGTGTCCACCGTTGTCTGAAAACTGCACTTTTTTGACCTCTGACCTCACTGGACGGTCCGCCACACTTTTCTTTACACCTCTCGGGCTTATCCGAGAGTGTGGCGTTGTAGGGGAGGTGTCCCCGCACGCGTGCGTATGTCAGAAGTGTCGGCAGTGTCCGCCGGCGCCGGTCCAGTGTCCACCGTTGTCTGAAAACTGCACTTTTCTGTTCTCTGACCTCACTGGACGGTCCGCCACACTTTTTTTTACATCTCTCGGGCTTATCCGAGAGTTTGGCGTTGTAGGGGAGGTGTCCCCGCACGTGTGCGTATGTCAGAAGTGTCGGCAGTGTCCGCCGGCGCCGGTCCAGTGTCCACTGTTGTCTGAAAACTGCACTTTTCTGACTTCTGACCTCACTGGACGGTCCGCCACACTTTTTTTTACACCTCTCGGGCTTATCCGAGAGTGTGGCGTTGTAGGGGAGGTGTCCCCGCACGCGTGCGTATGTCAGAAGTGTCGGCAGTGTCCGCCGGCGCCGGTCCAGTGTCCACCGTTGTCTGAAAACTGCACTTTTCTGACCTCTGACCTCACTGGACGGTCCGCCACACTTTTCTTTACACCTCTCGGGCTTCTCCGAGAGTCTGGCGTTGTAGGGGAGGTGTCCCCGCACGCGTGCGTATGTCAGAAGTGTCGGCAGTGTCCGCCGGCGCCGGTCCAGTGTCCACCGTTGTCTGAAAACTGCACTTTTCTGACCTCTGACCTCACTGGACGGTCCGCCACACTTTTCTTTACACCTCTCGGGCTTATCCGAGAGTGTGGCGTTGTAGGGGAGGTGTCCCCGCACGTGTGCGTATGTCAGAAGTGTCGGCAGTGTCCACCGGTGCCTGTCCAGTGTCCACTGTTGTCTGAAAACTGCACTTTTCTGACCTCTGACCTCACTGGACGGTCCGCCACACTTTTTTTTACATCTCTCGGGCTTATCCGAGAGTGTGGCGTTGTAGGGGAGGTGTCCCCGCACGCGTGCGTATGTCAGAAGTGTCGGCAGTGTCTGCCGGCGCCGGTCCAGTGTCCACCGTTGTTTGAAAACTGCACTTTTCTGTTCTCTGACCTCACTGGACGGTCCGCCACACTTTTTTTTACATCTCTCGGGCTTATCCGAGAGTGTGGCGTTGTAGGGGAGGTGTCCCCGCACGCGTGCGTATGTCAGAAGTGTCGGCAGTGTCCGCCGGCGCCGGTCCAGTGTCCACCGTTGTCTGAAAACTGTACTTTTCTGACCTCTGACCTCACTGGACGGTCCGCCACACTTTTCTTTACACCTCTCGGGCTTATCCGAGAGTGTGGCGTTGTAGGGGAGGTGTCCCCGCACGCGTGCGTATGTCAGAAGTGTCGGCAGTGTCCACCGGTGCCTGTCCAGTGTCCACTGTTGTCTGAAAACTGCACTTTTCTGACCTCTGACCTCACTGGACGGTCCGCCACACTTTTTTTTACACCTCTCGGGCTTATCCGAGAGTGTGGCGTTGTAGGGGAGGTGTCCCCGCACGCGTGCGTATGTCAGAAGTGTCGGCAGTGTCCGCCGGCGCCGGTCCAGTGTCCACCGTTGTCTGAAAACTGCACTTTTCTGACCTCTGACCTCACTGGACGGTCCGCCACACTTTTCTTTACACCTCTCGGGCTTATCCGAGAGTGTGGCGTTGTAGGGGAGGTGTCCCCGCACGCGTGCGTATGTCAGAAGTGTCGGCAGTGTCCGCCGGCGCCGGTCCAGTGTCCACCGTTGTCTGAAAACTGCACTTTTCTGTTCTCTGACCTCACTGGACGGTCCGCCACACTTTTTTTTACATCTCTCGGGCTTATCCGAGAGTGTGGCGTTGTAGGGGAGGTGTCCCCGCACGCGTGCGTATGTCAGAAGTGTCCGACGGCGCCGGTCCAGTGTCCACCGTTGTCTGAAAACTGCACTTTTCTGACCTCTGACCTCACTGGACGGTCCGCCACACTTTTATTTACATCTCTCGGGCTTATCCGAGAGTGTGGCGTTGTAGGGGAGGTGTCCCCGCACGCGTGCGTATGTCAGAAGTGTCGGCCGTGTCCGCCGGCGCCGGTCCAGTGTCCACCGTTGTCTGAAAACTGCACTTTTCTGACCTCTGACCTCACTGGACGGTCCGCCACACTTTTCTTTACACCTCTCGGGCTTATCCGAGAGTCTGGCGTTGTAGGGGAGGTGTCCCCGCACGCGTGCGTATGTCAGAAGTGTCGGCAGTGTCCGCCGGCGCCGGTCCAGTGTCCACTGTTGTCTGAAAACTGCACTTTTCTGACCTCTGACCTCACTGGACGGTCCGCCACACTTTTTTTTACATCTCTCGGGCTTATCCGAGAGTCTGGCGTTGTAGGGGAGGTGTCCCCGCACGCGTGCGTATGTCAGAAGTGTCAGCAGTGTCCGCCGGCGCCGGTCCAGTGTCCACCGTTGTCTGAAAACTGCACTTTTCTGACCTCTGACCTCACTGGACGGTCCGCCACACTTTTCTTTACACCTCTCGGGCTTATCCGAGAGTCTGGCGTTGTAGGGGAGGTGTCCCCGCACGCGTGCGTATGTCAGAAGTGTCGGCAGTGTCCGCCGGCGCCGGTCCAGTGTCCACCGTTGTCTGAAAACTGCACTTTTCTGACCTCTGACCTCACTGGACGGTCCGCCACACTTTTTTTTACATCTCTCGGGCTTATCCGAGAGTGTGGCGTTGTAGGGGAGGTGTCCCCGCACACGTGCGTATGTCAGAAGTGTCGGCAGTGTCCGCCGGCGCCGGTCCAGTGTCCACCGTTGTCTGAAAACTGCACTTTTCTGTTCTCTGACCTCACTGGACGGTCCGCCACACTTTTTTTTACACCTCTCGGGCTTATCCGAGAGTCTGGCGTTGTAGGGGAGGTGTCCCCGCACGCGTGCGTATGTCAGAAGTGTCGGCAGTGTCCGCCGGCGCCGGTCCAGTGTCCACCGTTGTCTGAAAACTGCACTTTTCTGACCTCTGACCTCACTGGACGGTCCGCCACACTTTTCTTTACACCTCTCGGGCTTATCCGAGAGTCTGGCGTTTTAGGGGAGGTGTCCCCGCACGCGTGCGTATGTCAGAAGTGTCGGCAGTGTCCGCCGGCGCCGGTCCAGTGTCCACCGTTGTCTGAAAACTGCACTTTTCTGACCTCTGACCTCACTGGACGGTCCGCCACACTTTTCTTTACACCTCTCGGGCTTATCCGAGAGTCTGGCGTTGTAGGGGAGGTGTCCCCGCACGCGTGCGTATGTCAGAAGTGTCGGCAGTGTCCGCCGGCGCCGGTCCAGTGTCCACCGTTGTCTGAAAACTGCACTTTTCTGACCTCTGACCTCACTGGACGGTCCGCCACACTTTTCTTTACACCTCTCGGGCTTATCCGAGAGTGTGGCGTTGTAGGGGAGGTGTCCCCGCACGCGTGCGTATGTCAGAAGTGTCGGCAGTGTCCGCCGGCGCCGGTCCAGTGTCCACCGTTGTCTGAAAACTGCACTTTTCTGACCTCTGACCTCACTGGACGGTCCGCCACACTTTTTTTTTACATCTCTCGGGCTTATCCGAGAGTGTGGCGTTGTAGGGGAGGTGTTCCCGCACGCGTGCGTATGTCAGAAGTGTCGGCAGTGTCCGCCGGCGCCGGTCCAGTGTCCACCGTTGTCTGAAAACTGCACTTTTCTGTTCTCTGACCTCACTGGACGGTCCGCCACACTTTTTTTTACATCTCTCGGGCTTATCCGAGAGTTTGGCGTTGTAGGGGAGGTGTCCCCGCACGCGTGCGTATGTCAGAAGTGTCGGCAGTGTCCGCCGGCGCCGGTCCAGTGTCCACCGTTGTCTGAAAACTGCACTTTTCTGTTCTCTGACCTCACTGGACGGTCCGCCACACTTTTCTTTACACCTCTCGGGCTTATCCGAGAGTCTGGCGTTGTAGGGGAGGTGTCCCCGCACGCGTGCGTATGTCAGAAGTGTCGGCAGTGTCCGCCGGCGCCGGTCCAGTGTCCACCGTTGTCTGAAAACTGCACTTTTCTGACCTCTGACCTCACTGGACGGTCCGCCACACTTTTCTTTACACCTCTCGGGCTTATCCGAGAGTCTGGCGTTGTAGGGGAGGTGTCCCCGCACGCGTGCGTATGTCAGAAGTGTCGGCAGTGTCCGCCGGCGCCGGTTCAGTGTCCACCGTTGTCTGAAAACTGCACTTTTCTGACCTCTGACCTCACTGGACGGTCCGCCACACTTTTCTTTACACCTCTCGGGCTTATCCGAGAGTGTGGCGTTGTAGGGGAGGTGTCCCCGCACGTGTGCGTATGTCAGAAGTGTCGGCAGTGTCCACCGGTGCCTGTCCAGTGTCCACTGTTGTCTGAAAACTGCACTTTTCTGTTCTCTGACCTCACTGGACGGTCCGCCACACTTTTTTTTACATCTCTCGGGCTTATCCGAGAGTGTGGCGTTGTAGGGGAGGTGTCCCCGCACGCGTACGTATGTCAGAAGTGTCGGCAGTGTCCGCCGGCGCCGGTCCAGTGTCCACCGTTGTCTGAAAACTGCACTTTTCTGACCTCTGACCTCACTGGACGGTCCGCCACACTTTTCTTTACACCTCTCGGGCTTATCCGAGAGTGTGGCGTTGTAGGGGAGGTGTCCCCGCACGCGTGCGTATGTCAGAAGTGTCGGCAGTGTCCACCGGTGCCTGTCCAGTGTCCACTGTTGTCTGAAAACTGCACTTTTCTGACCTCTGACCTCACTGGACGGTCCGCCACACTTTTTTTTACACCTCTCGGGCTTATCCGAGAGTGTGGCGTTGTAGGTGAGGTGTCCCCGCACGCGTGCGTATGTCAGAAGTGTCGGCAGTGTCCGCCGGCGCCGGTCCAGTGTCCACCGTTGTCTGAAAACTGCACTTTTCTGACCTCTGACCTCACTGGATGGTCCGCCACACTTTTCTTTACACCTCTCGGGCTTATCCGAGAGTCTGGCGTTGTAGGGGAGGTGTCCCCGCACGCGTGCGTATGTCAAAAGTGTCGGCAGTGTCCGCCGGCGCTGGTCCAGTGTCCACCGTTGTCTGAAAACTGTACTTTTCTGACCTCTGACCTCACTGGACGGTCCGCCACACTTTTCTTTACACCTCTCGGGCTTATCCGAGAGTGTGGCGTTGTAGGGGAGGTGTCCCCGCACGCGTGCGTATGTCAGAAGTGTCGGCAGTGTCCACCGGTGCCTGTCCAGTGTCCACTGTTGTCTGAAAACTGCACTTTTCTGACCTCTGACCTCACTGGACGGTCCGCCACACTTTTCTTTACACCTCTCGGGCTTATCCGAGAGTGTGGCGTTGTAGGGGAGGTGTCCCCGCACGTGTGCGTATGTCAGAAGTGTCGGCAGTGTCCACCGGTGCCTGTCCAGTGTCCACTGTTGTCTGAAAACTGCACTTTTCTGTTCTCTGACCTCACTGGACGGTCCGCCACACTTTTTTTTACATCTCTCGGGCTTATCCGAGAGTGTGGCGTTGTAGGGGAGGTGTCCCCGCACGCGTACGTATGTCAGAAGTGTCGGCAGTGTCCGCCGGCGCCGGTCCAGTGTCCACCGTTGTCTGAAAACTGCACTTTTCTGACCTCTGACCTCACTGGACGGTCCGCCACACTTTTCTTTACACCTCTCGGGCTTATCCGAGAGTGTGGCGTTGTAGGGGAGGTGTCCCCGCACGCGTGCGTATGTCAGAAGTGTCGGCAGTGTCCACCGGTGCCTGTCCAGTGTCCACTGTTGTCTGAAAACTGCACTTTTCTGACCTCTGACCTCACTGGACGGTCCGCCACACTTTTTTTTACACCTCTCGGGCTTATCCGAGAGTGTGGCGTTGTAGGTGAGGTGTCCCCGCACGCGTGCGTATGTCAGAAGTGTCGGCAGTGTCCGCCGGCGCCGGTCCAGTGTCCACCGTTGTCTGAAAACTGCACTTTTCTGACCTCTGACCTCACTGGACGGTCCGCCACACTTTTCTTTACACCTCTCGGGCTTATCCGAGAGTCTGGCGTTGTAGGGGAGGTGTCCCCGCACGCGTGCGTATGTCAAAAGTGTCGGCAGTGTCCGCCGGCGCTGGTCCAGTGTCCACCGTTGTCTGAAAACTGTACTTTTCTGACCTCTGACCTCACTGGACGGTCCGCCACACTTTTCTTTACACCTCTCGGGCTTATCCGAGAGTGTGGCGTTGTAGGGGAGGTGTCCCCGCACGCGTGCGTATGTCAGAAGTGTCGGCAGTGTCCACCGGTGCCTGTCCAGTGTCCACTGTTGTCTGAAAACTGCACTTTTCTGACCTCTGACCTCACTGGACGGTCCGCCACACTTTTTTTTTACACCTCTCGGGCTTATCCGAGAGTGTGGCGTTGTAGGGGAGGTGTCCCCGCACGCGTGCGTATGTCAGAAGTGTCGGCAGTGTCCGCCGGCGCCGGTCCAGTGTCCACCGTTGTCTGAAAACTGCACTTTTTTGACCTCTGACCTCACTGGACGGTCCGCCACACTTTTCTTTACACCTCTCGGGCTTATCCGAGAGTGTGGCGTTGTAGGGGAGGTGTCCCCGCACGCGTGCGTATGTCAGAAGTGTCGGCAGTGTCCGCCGGCGCCGGTCCAGTGTCCACCGTTGTCTGAAAACTGCACTTTTCTGTTCTCTGACCTCACTGGACGGTCCGCCACACTTTTTTTTACATCTCTCGGGCTTATCCGAGAGTTTGGCGTTGTAGGGGAGGTGTCCCCGCACGCGTGCGTATGTCAAAAGTGTCGGCAGTGTCCGCCGGCGCTGGTCCAGTGTCCACCGTTGTCTGAAAACTGTACTTTTCTGACCTCTGACCTCACTGGACGGTCCGCCACACTTTTCTTTACACCTCTCGGGCTTATCCGAGAGTGTGGCGTTGTAGGGGAGGTGTCCCCGCACGCGTGCGTATGTCAGAAGTGTCGGCAGTGTCCACCGGTGCCTGTCCAGTGTCCACTGTTGTCTGAAAACTGCACTTTTCTGACCTCTGACCTCACTGGACGGTCCGCCACACTTTTTTTTTACACCTCTCGGGCTTATCCGAGAGTGTGGCGTTGTAGGGGAGGTGTCCCCGCACGCGTGCGTATGTCAGAAGTGTCGGCAGTGTCCGCCGGCGCCGGTCCAGTGTCCACCGTTGTCTGAAAACTGCACTTTTTTGACCTCTGACCTCACTGGACGGTCCGCCACACTTTTCTTTACACCTCTCGGGCTTATCCGAGAGTGTGGCGTTGTAGGGGAGGTGTCCCCGCACGCGTGCGTATGTCAGAAGTGTCGGCAGTGTCCGCCGGCGCCGGTCCAGTGTCCACCGTTGTCTGAAAACTGCACTTTTCTGTTCTCTGACCTCACTGGACGGTCCGCCACACTTTTTTTTACATCTCTCGGGCTTATCCGAGAGTTTGGCGTTGTAGGGGAGGTGTCCCCGCACGTGTGCGTATGTCAGAAGTGTCGGCAGTGTCCGCCGGCGCCGGTCCAGTGTCCACTGTTGTCTGAAAACTGCACTTTTCTGACTTCTGACCTCACTGGACGGTCCGCCACACTTTTCTTTACACCTCTCGGGCTTATCCGAGAGCGTGGCGTTGTAGGGGAGGTGTCCCCGCACGTGTGCGTATGTCAGAAGTGTCGGCAGTGTCCACCGGTGCCTGTCCAGTGTCCACTGTTGTCTGAAAACTGCACTTTTCTGACCTCTGACCTCACTGGACGGTCCGCCACACTTTTTTTTACATCTCTCGGGCTTATCCGAGAGTGTGGCGTTGTAGGGGAGGTGTCCCCGCACGCGTGCGTATGTCAGAAGTGTCGGCAGTGTCTGCCGGCGCCGGTCCAGTGTCCACCGTTGTTTGAAAACTGCACTTTTCTGTTCTCTGACCTCACTGGACGGTCCGCCACACTTTTTTTTACATCTCTCGGGCTTATCCGAGAGTGTGGCGTTGTAGGGGAGGTGTCCCCGCACGCGTGCGTATGTCAGAAGTGTCGGCAGTGTCCGCCGGCGCCGGTCCAGTGTCCACCGTTGTCTGAAAACTGTACTTTTCTGACCTCTGACCTCACTGGACGGTCCGCCACACTTTTCTTTACACCTCTCGGGCTTATCCGAGAGTGTGGCGTTGTAGGGGAGGTGTCCCCGCACGCGTGCGTATGTCAGAAGTGTCGGCAGTGTCCACCGGTGCCTGTCCAGTGTCCACTGTTGTCTGAAAACTGCACTTTTCTGACCTCTGACCTCACTGGACGGTCCGCCACACTTTTTTTTACACCTCTCGGGCTTATCCGAGAGTGTGGCGTTGTAGGGGAGGTGTCCCCGCACGCGTGCGTATGTCAGAAGTGTCGGCAGTGTCCGCCGGCGCCGGTCCAGTGTCCACCGTTGTCTGAAAACTGCACTTTTCTGACCTCTGACCTCACTGGACGGTCCGCCACACTTTTCTTTACACCTCTCGGGCTTATCCGAGAGTGTGGCGTTGTAGGGGAGGTGTCCCCGCACGCGTGCGTATGTCAGAAGTGTCGGCAGTGTCCGCCGGCGCCGGTCCAGTGTCCACCGTTGTCTGAAAACTGCACTTTTCTGTTCTCTGACCTCACTGGACGGTCCGCCACACTTTTTTTTACATCTCTCGGGCTTATCCGAGAGTGTGGCGTTGTAGGGGAGGTGTCCCCGCACGCGTGCGTATGTCAGAAGTGTCCGCCGGCGCCGGTCCAGTGTCCACCGTTGTCTGAAAACTGCACTTTTCTGACCTCTGACCTCACTGGACGGTCCGCCACACTTTTATTTACATCTCTCGGGCTTATCCGAGAGTGTGGCGTTGTAGGGGAGGTGTCCCCGCACGCGTGCGTATGTCAGAAGTGTCGGCCGTGTCCGCCGGCGCCGGTCCAGTGTCCACCGTTGTCTGAAAACTGCACTTTTCTGACCTCTGACCTCACTGGACGGTCCGCCACACTTTTCTTTACACCTCTCGGGCTTATCCGAGAGTCTGGCGTTGTAGGGGAGGTGTCCCCGCACGCGTGCGTATGTCAGAAGTGTCGGCAGTGTCCGCCGGCGCCGGTCCAGTGTCCACTGTTGTCTGAAAACTGCACTTTTCTGACCTCTGACCTCACTGGACGGTCCGCCACACTTTTTTTTACATCTCTCGGGCTTATCCGAGAGTCTGGCGTTGTAGGGGAGGTGTCCCCGCACGCGTGCGTATGTCAGAAGTGTCAGCAGTGTCCGCCGGCGCCGGTCCAGTGTCCACCGTTGTCTGAAAACTGCACTTTTCTGACCTCTGACCTCACTGGACGGTCCGCCACACTTTTCTTTACACCTCTCGGGCTTATCCGAGAGTCTGGCGTTGTAGGGGAGGTGTCCCCGCACGCGTGCGTATGTCAGAAGTGTCGGCAGTGTCCGCCGGCGCCGGTCCAGTGTCCACCGTTGTCTGAAAACTGCACTTTTCTGACCTCTGACCTCACTGGACGGTCCGCCACACTTTTTTTTACATCTCTCGGGCTTATCCGAGAGTGTGGCGTTGTAGGGGAGGTGTCCCCGCACGCGTGCGTATGTCAGAAGTGTCGGCAGTGTCCGCCGGCGCCGGTCCAGTGTCCACCGTTGTCTGAAAACTGCACTTTTCTGACCTCTGACCTCACTGGACGGTCCGCCACACTTTTCTTTACACCTCTCGGGCTTATCCGAGAGTGTGGCGTTGTAGGGGAGGTGTCCCCGCACGCGTGCGTATGTCAGAAGTGTCGGCAGTGTCCACCGGTGCCTGTCCAGTGTCCACTGTTGTCTGAAAACTGCACTTTTCTGACCTCTGACCTCACTGGACGGTCCGCCACACTTTTTTTTACACCTCTCGGGCTTATCCGAGAGTGTGGCGTTGTAGGGGAGGTGTCCCCGCACGCGTGCGTATGTCAGAAGTGTCGGCAGTGTCCGCCGGCGCCGGTCCAGTGTCCACCGTTGTCTGAAAACTGCACTTTTCTGACCTCTGACCTCACTGGACGGTCCGCCACACTTTTCTTTACACCTCTCGGGCTTATCCGAGAGTCTGGCGTTGTAGGGGAGGTGTCCCCGCACGCGTGCGTATGTCAGAAGTGTCGGCAGTGTCCGCCGGCGCTGGTCCAGTGTCCACCGTTGTCTGAAAACTGTACTTTTCTGACCTCTGACCTCACTGGACGGTCCGCCACACTTTTCTTTACACCTCTCGGGCTTATCCGAGAGTGTGGCGTTGTAGGGGAGGTGTCCCCGCACGCGTGCGTATGTCAGAAGTGTCGGCAGTGTCCACCGGTGCCTGTCCAGTGTCCACTGTTGTCTGAAAACTGCACTTTTCTGACCTCTGACCTCACTGGACGGTCCGCCACACTTTTTTTTACACCTCTCGGGCTTATCCGAGAGTGTGGCGTTGTAGGGGAGGTGTCCCCGCACGCGTGCGTATGTCAGAAGTGTCGGCAGTGTCCGCCGGCGCCGGTCCAGTGTCCACCGTTGTCTGAAAACTGCACTTTTTTGACCTCTGACCTCACTGGACGGTCCGCCACACTTTTCTTTACACCTCTCGGGCTTATCCGAGAGTGTGGCGTTGTAGGGGAGGTGTCCCCGCACGCGTGCGTATGTCAGAAGTGTCGGCAGTGTCCGCCGGCGCCGGTCCAGTGTCCACCGTTGTCTGAGAACTGCACTTTTCTGTTCTCTGACCTCACTGGACGGTCCGCCACACTTTTTTTTACATCTCTCGGGCTTATCCGAGAGTTTGGCGTTGTAGGGGAGGTGTCCCCGCACGTGTGCGTATGTCAGAAGTGTCGGCAGTGTCCGCCGGCGCCGGTCCAGTGTCCACCGTTGTCTGAAAACTGCACTTTTCTGACCTCTGACCTCACTGGACGGTCCGCCACACTTTTCTTTACACCTCTCGGGCTTATCCGAGAGTCTGGCGTTGTAGGGGAGGTGTCCCCGCACGCGTGCGTATGTCAGAAGTGTCGGCAGTGTCCGCCGGCGCCGGTCCAGTGTCCACCGTTGTCTGAAAACTGCACTTTTCTGACCTCTGACCTCACTGGACGGTCCGCCACACTTTTCTTTACACCTCTCGGGCTTATCCGAGAGTGTGGCGTTGTAGGGGAGGTGCGGGGACACCTCCCCTACAACGCCACACTCTCGGATAAGCCCGAGAGGTGTCCGCCGGCGCCGGTCCAGTGTCCACCGTTGTCTGAAAACTGCACTTTTCTGTTCTCTGACCTCACTGGACGGTCCGCCACACTTTTTTTTACATCTCTCGGGCTTATCCGAGAGTGTGGCGTTGTAGGGGAGGTGTCCCCGCACGCGTGCGTATGTCAGAAGTGTCGGCAGTGTCCGCCGGCGCCGGTCCAGTGTCCACCGTTGTCTGAAAACTGTACTTTTCTGACCTCTGACCTCACTGGACGGTCCGCCACACTTTTCTTTACACCTCTCGGGCTTATCCGAGAGTGTGGCGTTGTAGGGGAGGTGTCCCCGCACGCGTGCGTATGTCAGAAGTGTCGGCAGTGTCCACCGGTGCCTGTCCAGTGTCCACTGTTGTCTGAAAACTGCACTTTTCTGACCTCTGACCTCACTGGACGGTCCGCCACACTTTTCTTTACACCTCTCGGGCTTATCCGAGAGTGTGGCGTTGTAGGGGAGGTGTCCCCGCACGCGTGCGTATGTCAGAAGTGTCGGCAGTGTCCGCCGGCGCCGGTCCAGTGTCCACCGTTGTCTGAAAACTGCACTTTTCTGTTCTCTGACCTCACTGGACGGTCCGCCACACTTTTTTTTACATCTCTCGGGCTTATCCGAGAGTTTGGCGTTGTAGGGGAGGTGTCCCCGCACGTGTGCGTATGTCAGAAGTGTCGGCAGTGTCCGCCGGCGCCGGTCCAGTGTCCACCGTTGTCTGAAAACTGCACTTTTCTGACCTCTGACCTCACTGGACGGTCCGCCACACTTTTCTTTACACCTCTCGGGCTTATCCGAGAGTCTGGCGTTGTAGGGGAGGTGTCCCCGCACGCGTGCGTATGTCAGAAGTGTCGGCAGTGTCCGCCGGCGCCGGTCCAGTGTCCACCGTTGTCTGAAAACTGCACTTTTCTGACCTCTGACCTCACTGGACGGTCCGCCACACTTTTTTTTACATCTCTCGGGCTTATCCGAGAGTGTGGCGTTGTAGGGGAGGTGTCCCCGCACGCGTGCGTATGTCAGAAGTGTCGGCAGTGTCCGCCGGCGCCGGTCCAGTGTCCACCGTTGTCTGAAAACTGTACTTTTCTGACCTCTGACCTCACTGGACGGTCCGCCACACTTTTCTTTACACCTCTCGGGCTTATCCGAGAGTGTGGCGTTGTAGGGGAGGTGTCCCCGCACGCGTGCGTATGTCAGAAGTGTCGGCAGTGTCCACCGGTGCCTGTCCAGTGTCCACTGTTGTCTGAAAACTGCACTTTTCTGACCTCTGACCTCACTGGACGGTCCACCACACTTTTTTTTACACCTCTCGGGCTTATCCGAGAGTGTGGCGTTGTAGGGGAGGTGTCCCCGCACGCGTGCGTATGTCAGAAGTGTCGGCAGTGTCCGCCGGCGCCGGTCCAGTGTCCACCGTTGTCTGAAAACTGCACTTTTCTGACCTCTGACCTCACTGGACGGTCCGCCACACTTTTCTTTACACCTCTCGGGCTTATCCGAGAGTGTGGCGTTGTAGGGGAGGTGTCCCCGCACGCGTGCGTATGTCAGAAGTGTCGGCAGTGTCCGCCGGCGCCGGTCCAGTGTCCACCGTTGTCTGAAAACTGCACTTTTCTGTTCTCTGACCTCACTGGACGGTCCGCCACACTTTTTTTTACATCTCTCGGGCTTATCCGAGAGTTTGGCGTTGTAGGGGAGGTGTCCCCGCACGTGTGCGTATGTCAGAAGTGTCGGCAGTGTCCGCCGGCGCCGGTCCAGTGTCCACCGTTGTCTGAAAACTGCACTTTTCTGACCTCTGACCTCACTGGACGGTCCGCCACACTTTTCTTTACACCTCTCGGGCTTATCCGAGAGTCTGGCGTTGTAGGGGAGGTGTCCCCGCACGCGTGCGTATGTCAGAAGTGTCGGCAGTGTCCGCCGGCGCCGGTCCAGTGTCCACCGTTGTCTGAAAACTGCACTTTTCTGACCTCTGACCTCACTGGACGGTCCGCCACACTTTTTTTTACATCTCTCGGGCTTATCCGAGAGTGTGGCGTTGTAGGGGAGGTGTCCCCGCACGCGTGCGTATGTCATAAGTGTCGGCAGTGTCCGCCGGCGCCGGTCCAGTGTCCACCGTTGTCTGAAAACTGTACTTTTCTGACCTCTGACCTCACTGGACGGTCCGCCACACTTTTCTTTACACCTCTCGGGCTTATCCGAGAGTGTGGCGTTGTAGGGGAGGTGTCCCCGCACGCGTGCGTATGTCAGAAGTGTCGGCAGTGTCCACCGGTGCCTGTCCAGTGTCCACTGTTGTCTGAAAACTGCACTTTTCTGACCTCTGACCTCACTGGACGGTCCACCACACTTTTTTTTACACCTCTCGGGCTTATCCGAGAGTGTGGCGTTGTAGGGGAGGTGTCCCCGCACGCGTGCGTATGTCAGAAGTGTCGGCAGTGTCCGCCGGCGCCGGTCCAGTGTCCACCGTTGTCTGAAAACTGCACTTTTCTGACCTCTGACCTCACTGGACGGTCCGCCACACTTTTCTTTACACCTCTCGGGCTTATCCGAGAGTGTGGCGTTGTAGGGGAGGTGTCCCCGCACGCGTGCGTATGTCAGAAGTGTCGGCAGTGTCCGCCGGCGCCGGTCCAGTGTCCACCGTTGTCTGAAAACTGCACTTTTCTGTTCTCTGACCTCACTGGACGGTCCGCCACACTTTTTTTTACATCTCTCGGGCTTATCCGAGAGTTTGGCGTTGTAGGGGAGGTGTCCCCGCACGTGTGCGTATGTCAGAAGTGTCGGCAGTGTCCGCCGGCGCCGGTCCAGTGTCCACCGTTGTCTGAAAACTGCACTTTTCTGACCTCTGACCTCACTGGACGGTCCGCCACACTTTTCTTTACACCTCTCGGGCTTATCCAAGAGTCTGGCGTTGTAGGGGAGGTGTCCCCGCACGCGTGCGTATGTCAGAAGTGTCGGCAGTGTCCGCCGGCGCCGGTCCAGTGTCCACCGTTGTCTGAAAACTGCACTTTTCTGACCTCTGACCTCACTGGACGGTCCGCCACACTTTTCTTTACACCTCTCGGGCTTATCCGAGAGTGTGGCGTTGTAGGGGAGGTGTCCCCGCACGCGTGCGTATGTCAGAAGTGTCGGCAGTGTCCACCGGTGCCTGTCCAGTGTCCACTGTTGTCTGAAAACTGCACTTTTCTGACTTCTGACCTCACTGGACGGTCCGCCACACTTTTTTTTACACCTCTCGGGCTTATCCGAGAGTGTGGCGTTGTAGGGGAGGTGTCCCCGCACGCGTGCGTATGTCAGAAGTGTCGGCAGTGTCCGCCGGCGCCGGTCCAGTGTCCACCGTTGTCTGAAAACTGCACTTTTCTGACCTCTGACCTCACTGGACGGTCCGCCACACTTTTCTTTACACCTCTCGGGCTTCTCCGAGAGTCTGGCGTTGTAGGGGAGGTGTCCCCGCACGCGTGCGTATGTCAGAAGTGTCGGCAGTGTCCGCCGGCGCCGGTCCAGTGTCCACCGCTGTCTGAAAACTGCACTTTTCTGACCTCTGACCTCACTGGACGGTCCGCCACACTTTTCTTTACACCTCTCGGGCTTATCCGAGAGTGTGGCGTTGTAGGGGAGGTGTCCCCGCACGCGTGCGTATGTCAGAAGTGTCGGCAGTGTCCACCGGTGCCTGTCCAGTGTCCACTGTTGTCTGAAAACTGCACTTTTCTGACCTCTGACCTCACTGGACGGTCCGCCACACTTTTTTTTACATCTCTCGGGCTTATCCGAGAGTGTGGCGTTGTAGGGGAGGTGTCCCCGCACGCGTGCGTATGTCAGAAGTGTCGGCAGTGTCCGCCGGCGCCGGTCCAGTGTCCACCGTTGTCTGAAAACTGTACTTTTCTGACCTCTGACCTCACTGGACGGTCCGCCACACTTTTCTTTACACCTCTCGGGCTTATCCGAGAGTGTGGCGTTGTAGGGGAGGTGTCCCCGCACGCGTGCGTATGTCAGAAGTGTCGGCAGTGTCCACCGGTGCCTGTCCAGTGTCCACTGTTGTCTGAAAACTGCACTTTTCTGACCTCTGACCTCACTGGACGGTCCACCACACTTTTTTTTACACCTCTCGGGCTTATCCGAGAGTGTGGCGTTGTAGGGGAGGTGTCCCCGCACGCGTGCGTATGTCAGAAGTGTCGGCAGTGTCCGCCGGCGCCGGTCCAGTGTCCACCGTTGTCTGAAAACTGCACTTTTCTGACCTCTGACCTCACTGGACGGTCCGCCACACTTTTCTTTACACCTCTCGGGCTTATCCGAGAGTGTGGCGTTGTAGGGGAGGTGTCCCCGCACGCGTGCGTATGTCAGAAGTGTCGGCAGTGTCCGCCGGCGCCGGTCCAGTGTCCACCGTTGTCTGAAAACTGCACTTTTCTGTTCTCTGACCTCACTGGACGGTCCGCCACACTTTTTTTTACATCTCTCGGGCTTATCCGAGAGTTTGGCGTTGTAGGGGAGGTGTCCCCGCACGTGTGCGTATGTCAGAAGTGTCGGCAGTGTCCGCCGGCGCCGGTCCAGTGTCCACCGTTGTCTGAAAACTGCACTTTTCTGACCTCTGACCTCACTGGACGGTCCGCCACACTTTTCTTTACACCTCTCGGGCTTATCCGAGAGTGTGGCGTTGTAGGGGAGGTGTCCCCGCACGCGTGCGTATGTCAGAAGTGTCGGCAGTGTCCGCCGGCGCCGGTCCAGTGTCCACCGTTGTCTGAAAACTGCACTTTTCTGACCTCTGACCTCACTGGACGGTCCGCCACACTTTTCTTTACACCTCTCGGGCTTATCCGAGAGTCTGGCGTTGTAGGGGAGGTGTCCCCGCACGCGTGCGTATGTCAGAAGTGTCGGCAGTGTCCGCCGGCGCCGGTCCAGTGTCCACCGTTGTCTGAAAACTGCACTTTTCTGACCTCTGACCTCACTGGACGGTCCGCCACACTTTTCTTTACACCTCTCGGGCTTATCCGAGAGTGTGGCGTTGTAGGGGAGGTGTCCCCGCACGCGTGCGTATGTCAGAAGTGTCGGCAGTGTCCACCGGTGCCTGTCCAGTGTCCACTGTTGTCTGAAAACTGCACTTTTCTGACCTCTGACCTCACTGGACGGTCCGCCACACTTTTTTTTACATCTCTCGGGCTTATCCGAGAGTGTGGCGTTGTAGGGGAGGTGTCCCCGCACGCGTGCGTATGTCAGAAGTGTCGGCAGTGTCCACCGGTGCCTGTCCAGTGTCCACTGTTGTCTGAAAACTGCACTTTTCTGACCTCTGACCTCACTGGACGGTCCGCCACACTTTTTTTTACATCTCTCGGGCTTATCCGAGAGTGTGGCGTTGTAGGGGAGGTGTCCCCGCACGCGTGCGTATGTCAGAAGTGTCGGCAGTGTCCGCCGGCGCCGGTCCAGTGTCCACCGTTGTCTGAAAACTGCACTTTTCTGTTCTCTGACCTCACTGGACGGTCCGCCACACTTTTTTTTACACCTCTCGGGCTTATCCGAGAGTGTGGCGTTGTAGGGGAGGTGTCCCCGCACGCGTGCGTATGTCAGAAGTGTCGGCAGTGTCCACCGGTGCCTGTCCAGTGTCCACTGTTGTCTGAAAACTGCACTTTTCTGACCTCTGACCTCACTGGACGGTCCGCCACACTTTTTTTTACATCTCTCGGGCTTATCCGAGAATGTGGCGTTGTAGGGGAGGTGTCCCCGCACGCGTGCGTATGTCAGAAGTGTCGGCAGTGTCCGCCGGCGCCGGTCCAGTGTCCACCGTTGTCTGAAAACTGCACTTTTCTGTTCTCTGACCTCACTGGACGGTCCGCCACACTTTTTTTTACATCTCTCGGGCTTATCCGAGAGTGTGGCGTTGTAGGGGAGGTGTCCCCGCACACATGCGTATGTCAGAAGTGTCGGCAGTGTCCGCCGTGTCGGCAGTGTCCGCCGGCGCCGGTCCAGTGTCCACCGTTGTCTGAAAACTGCACTTTTCTGTTCTCTGACCTCACTGGACGGTCCGCCACACTTTTTTTTACATCTCTCGGGCTTATCCGAGAGTGTGGCGTTGTAGGGGAGGTGTCCCCGCACGCGTGCGTATGTCAGAAGTGTCGGCAGTGTCCGCCGGCGCCGGTCCAGTGTCCACCGTTGTCTGAAAACTGCACTTTTCTGACCTCTGACCTCACTGGACGGTCCGCCACACTTTTCTTTACACCTCTCGGGCTTATCCGAGAGTCTGGCGTTGTAGGGGAGGTGTCCCCGCACGCGTGCGTATGTCAGAAGTGTCGGCAGTGTCCGCCGGCGCCGGTCCAGTGTCCACCGTTGTCTGAAAACTGCACTTTTCTGACCTCTGACCTCACTGGACGGTCCGCCACACTTTTCTTTACACCTCTCGGCCTTATCCGAGAGTGTGGCGTTGTAGGGGAGGTGTCCCCGCACGCGTGCGTATGTCAGAAGTGTCGGCAGTGTCCACCGGTGCCTGTCCAGTGTCCACTGTTGTCTGAAAACTGCACTTTTCTGACCTCTGACCTCACTGGACGGTCCGCCACACTTTTTTTTACATCTCTCGGGCTTATCCGAGAGTGTGGCGTTGTAGGGGAGGTGTCCCCGCACGCGTGCGTATGTCAGAAGTGTCGGCAGTGTCCACCGGTGCCTGTCCAGTGTCCACTGTTGTCTGAAAACTGCACTTTTCTGACCTCTGACCTCACTGGACGGTCCGCCACACTTTTTTTTACATCTCTCGGGCTTATCCGAGAGTGTGGCGTTGTAGGGGAGGTGTCCCCGCACGCGTGCGTATGTCAGAAGTGTCGGCAGTGTCCGCCGGCGCCGGTCCAGTGTCCACCGTTGTCTGAAAACTGCACTTTTCTGTTCTCTGACCTCACTGGACGGTCCGCCACACTTTTTTTTACACCTCTCGGGCTTATCCGAGAGTGTGGCGTTGTAGGGGAGGTGTCCCCGCACGCGTGCGTATGTCAGAAGTGTCGGCAGTGTCCACCGGTGCCTGTCCAGTGTCCACTGTTGTCTGAAAACTGCACTTTTCTGACCTCTGACCTCACTGGACGGTCCGCCACACTTTTTTTTACATCTCTCGGGCTTATCCGAGAATGTGGCGTTGTAGGGGAGGTGTCCCCGCACGCGTGCGTATGTCAGAAGTGTCGGCAGTGTCCGCCGGCGCCGGTCCAGTGTCCACCGTTGTCTGAAAACTGCACTTTTCTGTTCTCTGACCTCACTGGACGGTCCGCCACACTTTTTTTTACATCTCTCGGGCTTATCCGAGAGTGTGGCGTTGTAGGGGAGGTGTCCCCGCACACGTGCGTATGTCAGAAGTGTCGGCAGTGTCCGCCGTGTCGGCAGTGTCCGCCGGCGCCGGTCCAGTGTCCACCGTTGTCTGAAAACTGCACTTTTCTGTTCTCTGACCTCACTGGACGGTCCGCCACACTTTTTTTTACATCTCTCGGGCTTATCCGAGAGTGTGGCGTTGTAGGGGAGGTGTCCCCGCACGCGTGCGTATGTCAGAAGTGTCGGCAGTGTCCGCCGGCGCCGGTCCAGTGTCCACCGTTGTCTGAAAACTGCACTTTTCTGACCTCTGACCTCACTGGACGGTCCGCCACACTTTTCTTTACACCTCTCGGGCTTATCCGAGAGTCTGGCGTTGTAGGGGAGGTGTCCCCGCACGCGTGCGTATGTCAGAAGTGTCGGCAGTGTCCGCCGGCGCCGGTCCAGTGTCCACCGTTGTCTGAAAACTGCACTTTTCTGACCTCTGACCTCACTGGACGGTCCGCCACACTTTTCTTTACACCTCTCGGGCTTATCCGAGAGTGTGGCGTTGTAGGGGAGGTGTCCCCGCACGCGTGCGTATGTCAGAAGTGTCGGCAGTGTCCGCCGGCGCCGGTCCAGTGTCCACCGTTGTCTGAAAACTGCACTTTTCTGTTCTCTGACCTCACTGGACGGTCCGCCACACTTTTTTTTACATCTCTCGGGCTTATCCGAGAGTTTGGCGTTGTAGGGGAGGTGTCCCCGCACGTGTGCGTATGTCAGAAGTGTCGGCAGTGTCCGCCGGCGCCGGTCCAGTGTCCACCGTTGTCTGAAAACTGCACTTTTCTGACCTCTGACCTCACTGGACGGTCCGCCACACTTTTCTTTACACCTCTCGGGCTTATCCGAGAGTCTGGCGTTGTAGGGGAGGTGTCCCCGCACGCGTGCGTATGTCAGAAGTGTCGGCAGTGTCCGCCGGCGCCGGTCCAGTGTCCACCGTTGTCTGAAAACTGCACTTTTCTGACCTCTGACCTCACTGGACGGTCCGCCACACTTTTCTTTACACCTCTCGGGCTTATCCGAGAGTGTGGCGTTGTAGGGGAGGTGTCCCCGCACGCGTGCGTATGTCAGAAGTGTCGGCAGTGTCCACCGGTGCCTGTCCAGTGTCCACTGTTGTCTGAAAACTGCACTTTTCTGACTTCTGACCTCACTGGACGGTCCGCCACACTTTTTTTTACACCTCTCGGGCTTATCCGAGAGTGTGGCGTTGTAGGGGAGGTGTCCCCGCACGCGTGCGTATGTCAGAAGTGTCGGCAGTGTCCGCCGGCGCCGGTCCAGTGTCCACCGTTGTCTGAAAACTGCACTTTTCTGTTCTCTGACCTCACTGGACGGTCCGCCACACTTTTTTTTACATCTCTCGGGCTTATCCGAGAGTTTGGCGTTGTAGGGGAGGTGTCCCCGCACGTGTGCGTATGTCAGAAGTGTCGGCAGTGTCCGCCGGCGCCGGTCCAGTGTCCACCGTTGTCTGAAAACTGCACTTTTCTGACCTCTGACCTCACTGGACGGTCCGCCACACTTTTCTTTACACCTCTCGGGCATATCCGAGAGTCTGGCGTTGTAGGGGAGGTGTCCCCGCACGCGTGCGTATGTCAGAAGTGTCGGCAGTGTCCGCCGGCGCCGGTCCAGTGTCCACCGTTGTCTGAAAACTGCACTTTTCTGACCTCTGACCTCACTGGACGGTCCGCCACACTTTTTTTTACATCTCTCGGGCTTATCCGAGAGTGTGGCGTTGTAGGGGAGGTGTCCCCGCACGCGTGCGTATGTCAGAAGTGTCGGCAGTGTCCGCCGGCGCCGGTCCAGTGTCCACCGTTGTCTGAAAACTGTACTTTTCTGACCTCTGACCTCACTGGACGGTCCGCCACACTTTTCTTTACACCTCTCGGGCTTATCCGAGAGTGTGGCGTTGTAGGGGAGGTGTCCCCGCACGCGTGCGTATGTCAGAAGTGTCGGCAGTGTCCACCGGTGCCTGTCCAGTGTCCACTGTTGTCTGAAAACTGCACTTTTCTGACCTCTGACCTCACTGGACGGTCCACCACACTTTTTTTTACACCTCTCGGGCTTATCCGAGAGTGTGGCGTTGTAGGGGAGGTGTCCCCGCACGCGTGCGTATGTCAGAAGTGTCGGCAGTGTCCGCCGGCGCCGGTCCAGTGTCCACCGTTGTCTGAAAACTGCACTTTTCTGACCTCTGACCTCACTGGACGGTCCGCCACACTTTTCTTTACACCTCTCGGGCTTATCCGAGAGTGTGGCGTTGTAGGGGAGGTGTCCCCGCACGCGTGCGTATGTCAGAAGTGTCGGCAGTGTCCGCCGGCGCCGGTCCAGTGTCCACCGTTGTCTGAAAACTGCACTTTTCTGACCTCTGACCTCACTGGACGGTCCGCCACACTTTTTTTTACATCTCTCGGGCTTATCCGAGAGTGTGGCGTTGTAGGGGAGGTGTCCCCGCACGCGTGCGTATGTCAGAAGTGTCGGCAGTGTCCGCCGGCGCCGGTCCAGTGTCCACCGTTGTCTGAAAACTGTACTTTTCTGACCTCTGACCTCACTGGACGGTCCGCCACACTTTTCTTTACACCTCTCGGGCTTATCCGAGAGTGTGGCGTTGTAGGGGAGGTGTCCCCGCACGCGTGCGTATGTCAGAAGTGTCGGCAGTGTCCACCGGTGCCTGTCCAGTGTCCACTGTTGTCTGAAAACTGCACTTTTCTGACCTCTGACCTCACTGGACGGTCCACCACACTTTTTTTTACACCTCTCGGGCTTATCCGAGAGTGTGGCGTTGTAGGGGAGGTGTCCCCGCACGCGTGCGTATGTCAGAAGTGTCGGCAGTGTCCGCCGGCGCCGGTCCAGTGTCCACCGTTGTCTGAAAACTGCACTTTTCTGACCTCTGACCTCACTGGACGGTCCGCCACACTTTTCTTTACACCTCTCGGGCTTATCCGAGAGTGTGGCGTTGTAGGGGAGGTGTCCCCGCACGCGTGCGTATGTCAGAAGTGTCGGCAGTGTCCGCCGGCGCCGGTCCAGTGTCCACCGTTGTCTGAAAACTGCACTTTTCTGTTCTCTGACCTCACTGGACGGTCCGCCACACTTTTTTTTACATCTCTCGGGCTTATCCGAGAGTTTGGCGTTGTAGGGGAGGTGTCCCCGCACGTGTGCGTATGTCAGAAGTGTCGGCAGTGTCCGCCGGCGCCGGTCCAGTGTCCACCGTTGTCTGAAAACTGCACTTTTCTGACCTCTGACCTCACTGGACGGTCCGCCACACTTTTCTTTACACCTCTCGGGCTTATCCGAGAGTCTGGCGTTGTAGGGGAGGTGTCCCCGCACGCGTGCGTATGTCAGAAGTGTCGGCAGTGTCCGCCGGCGCCGGTCCAGTGTCCACCGTTGTCTGAAAACTGCACTTTTCTGACCTCTGACCTCACTGGACGGTCCGCCACACTTTTCTTTACACCTCTCGGGCTTATCCGAGAGTGTGGCGTTGTAGGGGAGGTGTCCCCGCACGCGTGCGTATGTCAGAAGTGTCGGCAGTGTCCACCGGTGCCTGTCCAGTGTCCACTGTTGTCTGAAAACTGCACTTTTCTGACTTCTGACCTCACTGGACGGTCCGCCACACTTTTTTTTACACCTCTCGGGCTTATCCGAGAGTGTGGCGTTGTAGGGGAGGTGTCCCCGCACGCGTGCGTATGTCAGAAGTGTCGGCAGTGTCCGCCGGCGCCGGTCCAGTGTCCACCGTTGTCTGAAAACTGCACTTTTCTGACCTCTGACCTCACTGGACGGTCCGCCACACTTTTCTTTACACCTCTCGGGCTTCTCCGAGAGTCTGGCGTTGTAGGGGAGGTGTCCCCGCACGCGTGCGTATGTCAGAAGTGTCGGCAGTGTCCGCCGGCGCCGGTCCAGTGTCCACCGTTGTCTGAAAACTGCACTTTTCTGACCTCTGACCTCACTGGACGGTCCGCCACACTTTTCTTTACACCTCTCGGGCTTATCCGAGAGTGTGGCGTTGTAGGGGAGGTGTCCCCGCACGCGTGCGTATGTCAGAAGTGTCGGCAGTGTCCACCGGTGCCTGTCCAGTGTCCACTGTTGTCTGAAAACTGCACTTTTCTGACCTCTGACCTCACTGGACGGTCCGCCACACTTTTTTTTACATCTCTCGGGCTTATCCGAGAGTGTGGCGTTGTAGGGGAGGTGTCCCCGCACGCGTGCGTATGTCAGAAGTGTCGGCAGTGTCCGCCGGCGCCGGTCCAGTGTCCACCGTTGTCTGAAAACTGCACTTTTCTGTTCTCTGACCTCACTGGACGGTCCGCCACACTTTTTTTTACATCTCTCGGGCTTATCCGAGAGTGTGGCGTTGTAGGGGAGGTGTCCCCGCACGCGTACGTATGTCAGAAGTGTCGGCAGTGTCCGCCGGCGCCGGTCCAGTGTCCACCGTTGTCTGAAAACTGCACTTTTCTGTTCTCTGACCTCACTGGACGGTCCGCCACACTTTTTTTTACATCTCTCGGGCTTATCCGAGAGTGTGGCGTTGTAGGGGAGGTCTCCCCGCACGCGTGCGTATGTCAGAAGTGTCGGCAGTGTCCGCCGGCGCCGGTCCAGTGTCCACCGTTGTCTGAAAACTGCACTTTTCTGTTCTCTGACCTCACTGGACGGTCCGCCACACTTTTTTTTACATCTCTCGGGCTTATCCGAGAGTGTGGCGTTGTAGGGGAGGTGTCCCCGCACGCGTGCGTATGTCAGAAGTGTCGGCAGTGTCCGCCGGCGCCGGTCCAGTGTCCACCGTTGTCTGAAAACTGCACTTTTCTGACCTCTGACCTCACTGGACGGTCCGCCACACTTTTCTTTACACCTCTCGGGCTTATCCGAGAGTCTGGCGTTGTAGGGGAGGTGTCCCCGCACGCGTGCGTATGTCAGAAGTGTCGGCAGTGTCCGCCGGCGCCGGTCCAGTGTCCACCGTTGTCTGAAAACTGCACTTTTCTGACCTCTGACCTCACTGGACGGTCCGCCACACTTTTCTTTACACCTCTCGGGCTTATCCGAGAGTGTGGCGTTGTAGGGGAGGTGTCCCCGCACGCGTGCGTATGTCAGAAGTGTCGGCAGTGTCCACCGGTGCCTGTCCAGTGTCCACTGTTGTCTGAAAACTGCACTTTTCTGACCTCTGACCTCACTGGACGGTCCGCCACACTTTTTTTTACATCTCTCGGGCTTATCCGAGAGTGTGGCGTTGTAGGGGAGGTGTCCCCGCACGCGTGCGTATGTCAGAAGTGTCGGCAGTGTCCACCGGTGCCTGTCCAGTGTCCACTGTTGTCTGAAAACTGCACTTTTCTGACCTCTGACCTCACTGGACGGTCCGCCACACTTTTTTTTACATCTCTCGGGCTTATCCGAGAGTCTGGCGTTGTAGGGGAGGTGTCCCCGCACGCGTGCGTATGTCAGAAGTGTCGGCAGTGTCCGCCGGCGCCGGTCCAGTGTCCACCGTTGTCTGAAAACTGCACTTTTCTGTTCTCTGACCTCACTGGACGGTCCGCCACACTTTTTTTTACACCTCTCGGGCTTATCCGAGAGTGTGGCGTTGTAGGGGAGGTGTCCCCGCACGCGTGCGTATGTCAGAAGTGTCGGCAGTGTCCACCGGTGCCTGTCCAGTGTCCACTGTTGTCTGAAAACTGCACTTTTCTGACCTCTGACCTCACTGGACGGTCCGCCACACTTTTTTTTACATCTCTCGGGCTTATCCGAGAATGTGGCGTTGTAGGGGAGGTGTCCCCGCACGCGTGCGTATGTCAGAAGTGTCGGCAGTGTCCGCCGGCGCCGGTCCAGTGTCCACCGTTGTCTGAAAACTGCACTTTTCTGTTCTCTGACCTCACTGGACGGTCCGCCACACTTTTTTTTACATCTCTCGGGCTTATCCGAGAGTGTGGCGTTGTAGGGGAGGTGTCCCCGCACACGTGCGTATGTCAGAAGTGTCGGCAGTGTCCGCCGTGTCGGCAGTGTCCGCCGGCGCCGGTCCAGTGTCCACCGTTGTCTGAAAACTGCACTTTTCTGTTCTCTGACCTCACTGGACGGTCCGCCACACTTTTTTTTACATCTCTCGGGCTTATCCGAGAGTGTGGCGTTGTAGGGGAGGTGTCCCCGCACGCGTGCGTATGTCAGAAGTGTCGGCAGTGTCCGCCGGCGCCGGTCCAGTGTCCACCGTTGTCTGAAAACTGCACTTTTCTGACCTCTGACCTCACTGGACGGTCCGCCACACTTTTCTTTACACCTCTCGGGCTTATCCGAGAGTCTGGCGTTGTAGGGGAGGTGTCCCCGCACGCGTGCGTATGTCAGAAGTGTCGGCAGTGTCCGCCGGCGCCGGTCCAGTGTCCACCGTTGTCTGAAAACTGCACTTTTCTGACCTCTGACCTCACTGGACGGTCCGCCACACTTTTCTTTACACCTCTCGGCCTTATCCGAGAGTGTGGCGTTGTAGGGGAGGTGTCCCCGCACGCGTGCGTATGTCAGAAGTGTCGGCAGTGTCCACCGGTGCCTGTCCAGTGTCCACTGTTGTCTGAAAACTGCACTTTTCTGACCTCTGACCTCACTGGACGGTCCGCCACACTTTTTTTTACATCTCTCGGGCTTATCCGAGAGTGTGGCGTTGTAGGGGAGGTGTCCCCGCACGCGTGCGTATGTCAGAAGTGTCGGCAGTGTCCACCGGTGCCTGTCCAGTGTCCACTGTTGTCTGAAAACTGCACTTTTCTGACCTCTGACCTCACTGGACGGTCCGCCACACTTTTTTTTACATCTCTCGGGCTTATCCGAGAGTGTGGCGTTGTAGGGGAGGTGTCCCCGCACGCGTGCGTATGTCAGAAGTGTCGGCAGTGTCCGCCGGCGCCGGTCCAGTGTCCACCGTTGTCTGAAAACTGCACTTTTCTGTTCTCTGACCTCACTGGACGGTCCGCCACACTTTTTTTTACACCTCTTGGGCTTATCCGAGAGTGTGGCGTTGTAGGGGAGGTGTCCCCGCACGCGTGCGTATGTCAGAAGTGTCGGCAGTGTCCACCGGTGCCTGTCCAGTGTCCACTGTTGTCTGAAAACTGCACTTTTCTGACCTCTGACCTCACTGGACGGTCCGCCACACTTTTTTTTACATCTCTCGGGCTTATCCGAGAATGTGGCGTTGTAGGGGAGGTGTCCCCGCACGCGTGCGTATGTCAGAAGTGTCGGCAGTGTCCGCCGGCGCCGGTCCAGTGTCCACCGTTGTCTGAAAACTGCACTTTTCTGTTCTCTGACCTCACTGGACGGTCCGCCACACTTTTTTTTACATCTCTCGGGCTTATCCGAGAGTGTGGCGTTGTAGGGGAGGTGTCCCCGCACACGTGCGTATGTCAGAAGTGTCGGCAGTGTCCGCCGTGTCGGCAGTGTCCGCCGGCGCCGGTCCAGTGTCCACCGTTGTCTGAAAACTGCACTTTTCTGTTCTCTGACCTCACTGGACGGTCCGCCACACTTTTTTTTACATCTCTCGGGCTTATCCGAGAGTGTGGCGTTGTAGGGGAGGTGTCCCCGCACGCGTGCGTATGTCAGAAGTGTCGGCAGTGTCCGCCGGCGCCGGTCCAGTGTCCACCGTTGTCTGAAAACTGCACTTTTCTGACCTCTGACCTCACTGGACGGTCCGCCACACTTTTCTTTACACCTCTCGGGCTTATCCGAGAGTCTGGCGTTGTAGGGGAGGTGTCCCCGCACGCGTGCGTATGTCAGAAGTGTCGGCAGTGTCCGCCGGCGCCGGTCCAGTGTCCACCGTTGTCTGAAAACTGCACTTTTCTGACCTCTGACCTCACTGGACGGTCCGCCACACTTTTCTTTACACCTCTCGGGCTTATCCGAGAGTGTGGCGTTGTAGGGGAGGTGTCCCCGCACGCGTGCGTATGTCAGAAGTGTCGGCAGTGTCCGCCGGCGCCGGTCCAGTGTCCACCGTTGTCTGAAAACTGCACTTTTCTGTTCTCTGACCTCACTGGACGGTCCGCCACACTTTTTTTTACATCTCTCGGGCTTATCCGAGAGTTTGGCGTTGTAGGGGAGGTGTCCCCGCACGTGTGCGTATGTCAGAAGTGTCGGCAGTGTCCGCCGGCGCCGGTCCAGTGTCCACCGTTGTCTGAAAACTGCACTTTTCTGACCTCTGACCTCACTGGACGGTCCGCCACACTTTTCTTTACACCTCTCGGGCTTATCCGAGAGTCTGGCGTTGTAGGGGAGGTGTCCCCGCACGCGTGCGTATGTCAGAAGTGTCGGCAGTGTCCGCCGGCGCCGGTCCAGTGTCCACCGTTGTCTGAAAACTGCACTTTTCTGACCTCTGACCTCACTGGACGGTCCGCCACACTTTTCTTTACACCTCTCGGGCTTATCCGAGAGTGTGGCGTTGTAGGGGAGGTGTCCCCGCACGCGTGCGTATGTCAGAAGTGTCGGCAGTGTCCACCGGTGCCTGTCCAGTGTCCACTGTTGTCTGAAAACTGCACTTTTCTGACTTCTGACCTCACTGGACGGTCCGCCACACTTTTTTTTACACCTCTCGGGCTTATCCGAGAGTGTGGCGTTGTAGGGGAGGTGTCCCCGCACGCGTGCGTA
This sequence comes from Gymnoscopelus braueri, assembly GCF_963280865.1. Taxonomy (NCBI): domain Eukaryota; kingdom Metazoa; phylum Chordata; class Actinopteri; order Myctophiformes; family Myctophidae; genus Gymnoscopelus; species Gymnoscopelus braueri. The sequence continues at coordinate 4,889,737 of NC_137620.1, read as the reverse complement.
TGTCAGAAGTGTCGGCAGTGTCCGCCGGCGCCGGTCCAGTGTCCACCGTTGTCTGAAAACTGCACTTTTCTGACCTCTGACCTCACTGGACGGTCCGCCACACTTTTCTTTACACCTCTCGGGCTTCTCCGAGAGTCTGGCGTTGTAGGGGAGGTGTCCCCGCACGCGTGCGTATGTCAGAAGTGTCGGCAGTGTCCGCCGGCGCCGGTCCAGTGTCCACCGTTGTCTGAAAACTGCACTTTTCTGACCTCTGACCTCACTGGACGGTCCGCCACACTTTTCTTTACACCTCTCGGGCTTATCCGAGAGTGTGGCGTTGTAGGGGAGGTGTCCCCGCACGCGTGCGTATGTCAGAAGTGTCGGCAGTGTCCACCGGTGCCTGTCCAGTGTCCACTGTTGTCTGAAAACTGCACTTTTCTGACCTCTGACCTCACTGGACGGTCCGCCACACTTTTTTTTACATCTCTCGGGCTTATCCGAGAGTGTGGCGTTGTAGGGGAGGTGTCCCCGCACGCGTGCGTATGTCAGAAGTGTCGGCAGTGTCCGCCGGCGCCGGTCCAGTGTCCACCGTTGTCTGAAAACTGCACTTTTCTGTTCTCTGACCTCACTGGACGGTCCGCCACACTTTTTTTTACATCTCTCGGGCTTATCCGAGAGTGTGGCGTTGTAGGGGAGGTGTCCCCGCACGCGTACGTATGTCAGAAGTGTCGGCAGTGTCCGCCGGCGCCGGTCCAGTGTCCACCGTTGTCTGAAAACTGCACTTTTCTGTTCTCTGACCTCACTGGACGGTCCGCCACACTTTTTTTTACATCTCTCGGGCTTATCCGAGAGTGTGGCGTTGTAGGGGAGGTCTCCCCGCACGCGTGCGTATGTCAGAAGTGTCGGCAGTGTCCGCCGGCGCCGGTCCAGTGTCCACCGTTGTCTGAAAACTGCACTTTTCTGTTCTCTGACCTCACTGGACGGTCCGCCACACTTTTTTTTACATCTCTCGGGCTTATCCGAGAGTGTGGCGTTGTAGGGGAGGTGTCCCCGCACGCGTGCGTATGTCAGAAGTGTCGGCAGTGTCCGCCGGCGCCGGTCCAGTGTCCACCGTTGTCTGAAAACTGCACTTTTCTGACCTCTGACCTCACTGGACGGTCCGCCACACTTTTCTTTACACCTCTCGGGCTTATCCGAGAGTCTGGCGTTGTAGGGGAGGTGTCCCCGCACGCGTGCGTATGTCAGAAGTGTCGGCAGTGTCCGCCGGCGCCGGTCCAGTGTCCACCGTTGTCTGAAAACTGCACTTTTCTGACCTCTGACCTCACTGGACGGTCCGCCACACTTTTCTTTACACCTCTCGGGCTTATCCGAGAGTTTGGCGTTGTAGGGGAGGTGTCCCCGCACGCGTGCGTATGTCAGAAGTGTCGGCAGTGTCCACCGGTGCCTGTCCAGTGTCCACTGTTGTCTGAAAACTGCACTTTTCTGACCTCTGACCTCACTGGACGGTCCGCCACACTTTTTTTTACATCTCTCGGGCTTATCCGAGAGTGTGGCGTTGTAGGGGAGGTGTCCCCGCACGCGTGCGTATGTCAGAAGTGTCGGCAGTGTCCACCGGTGCCTGTCCAGTGTCCACTGTTGTCTGAAAACTGCACTTTTCTGACCTCTGACCTCACTGGACGGTCCGCCACACTTTTTTTTACATCTCTCGGGCTTATCCGAGAGTGTGGCGTTGTAGGGGAGGTGTCCCCGCAAGCGTGCGTATGTCAGAAGTGTCGGCAGTGTCCGCCGGCGCCGGTCCAGTGTCCACCGTTGTCTGAAAACTGCACTTTTCTGTTCTCTGACCTCACTGGACGGTCCACCACACTTTTGTTTACACCTCTCGGGCTTATCCGAGAGTGTGGCGTTGTAGGGGAGGTGTCCCCGCACGCGTGCGTATGTCAGAAGTGTCGGCAGTGTCCACCGGTGCCTGTCCAGTGTCCACTGTTGTCTGAAAACTATAGGTTACTGGACGTAACCCCGGTTTTATGATAATATGAGCGAGATGTCTCGCTATGGGAGAGCGCCCTCTGGCGTGATCACAGAAGTATTACCTTATACACTCCAGACAATTTCTATTGGCTGGACTCTGACCGCTCCCTGACAGGCGGGCCCGCCTCCACCTTATATCAGTCAGGGAGACGTCAGTTCATTCAATTCAAGATAACATTTTATTTCTTCTCGTTCGTAAACAAGAAGGGTGTCTTTCGAGACATCTCGCTCATATTATCATAAAACCGGGGTTACGTCCAGTAACCTATAGTTTTATTTCAAATATTCACTCGATGTCTCGCTATGGGAGATATAGTAAACTCCCTGATTGTTATCTCGAAGTCCAGAGTAACCAGCCTAGGGGCCTGACCCCCGTCTGGAGGCTACACTAAGGACCGTATGCGCCACAGGGGCCGCAATTACGTCCAGACTGTAGAATCTGGCAAACGTCAAGGGCGAAGCCCAGCTTGCCGCACTGCAGACATCCTGAATGGAGACCCCTCTAAACAGGGCCCATGATGCTGCCATACCTCTTGTGGAATGTGCCCTCAGCCCCGCTGGGGTCACCATTCCCGCACTGGAATAGGCCAACTGGATGGCCTCCACAATCCAGTGGGAGAGTGTTTGCTTTGTAATAGGTTTGCCCACCAACCGTGGGGCCCATGATACAAACAGCTGATCCGACTTCCTAGAAGTCCTGGATCTTCCGATGTACATTTTCAAAGTCCGAACCGGACAGAGACAATGCAATCGCTCATCCTCCTGTGAGGCAAAGGGAGGCGGGTGAAAAGCTTCCAAGGTCACAGGGACACATGGCATCAGGTGGTTTTTCGGTACAAAACCAGGTCTGGGTTTGACCACCACCCTTGTAGCCCCCTCATTGAACTGAGTACATTCCTCGTGTACTGACAGTGCATGAAGGTCACTAACCCTCTTAGTGGTCACCAACGCCATGAGCAGCGCAGTCTTAAAGGACAGATGCTTCATGTCAATCTGACTCAAAGGCTCGAAAGGAGGCTTGGTCAGGGAATCTAGTACCATGGCCAAATCCCACGACGGCACCGGGGATTTTGTCACAGGCAAGAGACGTCTGGCTCCTTTCATAAACTGACTGATCCTGAGGTTTTGGCCCACTGTCTCGCCACTAAAGCCAGTATGGCAAGCTGCAATAGCCGCCAAATAGACTTTTAATGTGGAAAAGGCCCTCCCTGTGTCTAACAGATCCTGCAGAAAGGACAGGATTACAACCACAGGGGCCTCAAATGCTATGGTGTGCGTTTTCTCACACCATTTTTCAAATGTGAGCCATTTGCCACCATACTGTTTCCTTGTGGATAGAGCTCTTGCGCACTGTATAGTCGAAATGACGCTCTGAGGTAGTCCCTCAGCAGCCAGATTCATCCTCTCACGGGCCAAGCCCATAGAGCTAGATGTTCCGGGTGCTGACAGGATATCTCGCCCCCTGCTTGTGTCAGCATGTCTGTGCGTAACGGTAGCAGCCACGGGCGGTCGTATAGGAGAGGTGTTATTTCCGACACCCAGTGTCCCCACTGTGGGGCCACCAGTATGACCGACAGTCCTTGCTCCTTCACTCTCCTGAGAGTGGGGGCTATTAGGGACAACGGGGGAAAAGCATACAGTAGTGTCCTGGGCCAGACGTGCGATAACGCATCCAGGCCCAGAGGAGCCGCACCCCTCACTGCGAAAAACAACGGACATTTCGCGTTGTCTTGTGAAGCAAACAGATCCACCTGGGGTCGGCCAAACCGATCCCAAATCTGCTCCACTATTACTGGGTGTAGAGCCCATTCCCCATAATGGCACACGCCCCTGGATAGCAGGTCCGCTCCTTTGTTCTGTACACCAGCAACATGGGTGGCCCTGAGCGACAACAAGCGAGGTTTGCTCCAGACGAGCAGCTTGTGCGCCAGCCCGTGCAGTACACGGGATCGTGTCCCCCCTTGTCTGTTGATGTAAGACAGCGTTGACATGTTGTCTGTTCTGACTAGAACATGACGGGCCCGTAAAACCGGGAGGAAATGTTTCAGCGCTAGAAACACTGCCATTAATTCTAGGTAGTTTATATGGCAAGTTTTCAACCTGTTGTCCCATAAACCCCTGGCAGGTCTGCCTTTGTAGGTGGCTCCCCACCCTGTCAGGCTCGCGTCTGTGGTTATCACTTCCCTCGAAGTAATCATTCCCATGGGCATCCCCTCTGAGAGGAATCGTAAACTCCTCCAGTGGTTCAGCGCCGTCATGCATTCCTTGGTGACTTTCACACGGCAGTGATGACGCTGGCTGGGGATTCCCTGTGACGTCATCCACAGCTGAAAGGGTCTCATGTACAACCTGCCTAATGGAATCAGCGCTATCGCTGACGCCATGAGACCTGCCATTCTCATGCATAATTTGAACGCGACCCAGCGGTCCGTCTGAAATTGTGCTAGGCAGGATAGGAAGGATTGGACCCGTTCTGATGACAGTCTGGCTGTGAATGACAGCGAGTCTAGTGCTATGCCTATGAAATTCGCTGTTTGTGCGGGTATCAACACGCTTTTCTCGTGGTTGATTTTGAAACCCAGGTCTAAAAGGTGGGATATCACTCTCTGAGTGTGTTGTTGCGCTTCGTTTTCCGAAGTCGCTTGTATTATCCAATCGTCTATGTACGAAGCTATGCGAATTCCCTCCCTCCTTAGAGGTGCGATCGCGGCTTTCGTACACGTCACGAACACCCTCGGGCTGAGAGACATACCGAATGGCAGAACCATGTATTGGTAGGTCTGTCCCCGAAAACCGAACCTCAGAAATTTTCTGTGTGGCGGGTAAATGGGTACGTGAAAATAAGCGTCCTTCAGATCTATCATTGTATACCAATCGCCCTGGCGCAGCATGCGTAGGAGAGATGAGTTTGTCAACATTTTGAATTTGAACACTTTTAGGTATTGATTGAGAGCTCTTAGGTCCAATATTGGACGGAGCCCCCCCCCCTTCTTTTTGACCAGAAAATAGCGAGAGTAAAACCCGTTGTTTGCCTGGTCTTTTGGCACTATTTGTATCGCTTGTTTGTTTAGTAGGGAGATTATCTCCTCCTGTAAAACATCGCCCGCCTGGCCCCGTGCCTGTGAGAAAAGTATTTCTCTGAAAGCAGGGGGTCTTGAGGCAAACTGTAGCATGTACCCTTTGGATATCGTTCGCAGCACCCACTGTGGTGCTTTGTATCGAACCCATGCTGGCAGTTTCATTGACAGGGGGAAATCTAATATTCTGTCCCTGCTCAAGAGAGGTGCAATGTCGCCCTCTAGTGGTCGGACAGAAATTTTGCCATAGGTTTGTTCCCACGAGAGAGGATTTTTTATTCCTCTCTCGTTGGAAAAAACCTGTCCCATCGTCTCGGGGGGTCCGTGGGACCCCCTGGACGTTGGGCTCATGTCTCTCATGTTCTGGGTATGTTTCATGTGTATTTCTGATGGCCCTGCCCCTGAAAGAATCAGTCGGTCTTGGCATTGAAATTTTATTTTCGAAACACAGACATTTGTTAAGCATACATTTACAGCATTTACTAAATGTGGAATGTGCAAAGTCTTTTGTCTTTTTAACGGGCGGTGGAGCATGTGTCCCGAGTCCACTCTGCTCTGCCCGACCTCCAGAACTGGGAAAACAAACGAGGGGGGGGGGACGTTGTCCTCCGTCTCCCCCGGACACAGAGATAGCTATGTCCCCCTCTTCTTTTTGTGGTCACCCCTGTAGGAGCCTGCGTGAGAGCCTCCTCTGCCTGGTGGTGACTGGAAACGGCGTCTGTTCTGCGCGTTTCCTTGGCTAGCGCCGCGCGGGGCCGAGTGGCTCCGTGCTGGCTGTGCAGGCGCTGCTGCAGCCCGTTGTCCGCCACGGGGCGCCTGTGGTGCGTAACGGCGGGGGGCGGGTGCCGAGGCTTGAGGTGTGTTTTTCGGTAGGCACACAGTCATGGCCTCGTCCTCCTCCTTTTTAGATTTCAATCTGGCCGTCATCGCCGTCATGGCGTTGCCAAACAGGCCGCTCTGGGAGATGGGTTGATCGAGAAGCTCAAGCCTCTCTTGGTCTGAGATTTTGGCGTATTCTAGCCATCTCGCCCTCTCCAGAGCCACCTGGTATGCCATAGCGCGTCCAGTGGCTACCAGGGTAGCTTGAGCGAGGTTAAGCATCTCATCTAGGATTCTGCGGACCTCTGCCATTTGTTCCAAAGTGGGGTTGTCTCCTCCGTCTCGGAGTAGCACGACAGCAGAGGCTCCCAGGAGCGCGGATGCGTTCGTTGCTCGGACAGAAGAGCCCAGAACGCCGTAGGCTCGTCTATTAATCTGGGAAAACTCTTTGTCTCGTTTGGAGACGAAACCGGGCCCACGCAGTAGTCCCGTTGCTCCCGTAGAGAGGAGGTATGAAGCGAGCCCCCTTTCCATCGGAGGGAGGGTCTCGAAACCTGCTTCTTTTGCCCCGGCACACTCCAGGTGTTTCAGGGGGGAGACTGCGGCGGTGATGGGTTTAATCCATGAGCCGGAGGCGAGTCTCGCGGCGTCCTCTGTGAGAGGAATCAGCCGTTTTGTCACCTTTCTAGCTCTCGCTCCGCTGAATCCGTCGAAGAGCGAGGCTACTGGTGTCGTCTGCTCTTCCTCCTGGGGCCAGGGGACATTAGCACGGGTGGCTGCCCGCTGCAGCAGCACGTATAGATCTGCCTGATCGACTGCTGGCCCCGCCGGTGGCGCGGTGCTCGTGGTCGCCGTGGCTGTACTGGCTGCTGTGGGTCTGGGTTGGACTGAGGATATTTCTGCCTCCGCGTCCTCGGTCGGGGGAAGGATATCTTCTCCTTCCTCCTCGACCTCCGACTCGTCGGTCCCAGAGTACACTTCCTCATAATCACCCTGGTCCTCTACGGTCTCCTCGGGCTGGTAGTGCTCGAGGAGTCCAGACAGCTCGCCGTCGAGGATCGGGTTCTGTTCATCAAGGATCGGGTCCTCGGTGTCCATTTGACCGCCCCAGTCCTGTAGGATGAGGGTAGGGGGTTCAACCCCTGGTTGGTCGACCGCCATGGCGTCCTCGTTGGGTCGCGGCGGTTTGTCGAACTTTTTAATTCTCTTCTTGAGGAACTTTTGTTCGGTCACACCGCAGGCCATGCAGAAGTTCGAGCCTTCTTGCATCCCGCGGATCGCATGGTCCCTTCCCAGGCATAAGACGCAGGCGGAGTGCCTGTCGGTTCCCGTCATTGATATGCCGCACCTCTCGCACTCCTTTTGTGGGACCGGGGCTCTGTTGGACCTGGTCCGGTGTCTTGGAGCTGCGGAGGCCATGTTCACTCTTGCTTACTAAGCTTGGTGAGGTGGGAAAGGGGCCGAAAGAAACAAACACTGGGGCCGAGTATATTACACTGGCGTGTTTTATCTTTCCAGCTGGCTCGGGGCTAGCTGTGGTTTTAGCAACATGTGAGGCTGGGGAGAGCGTATTAATCTCGTCCTTCGACTCACGGCTACTATGTTAGCAGATTATGCTTTATTTTTAGCGTATTAAGCTAGGCTATAGAACGTATTAAGTTCTTTTTAGCAAGATAACGTGCGATATTATCACAGTTATATAGTCTATACCTTCGGTCGGCAGCGTCTCGCGGCCCGGGATACTATCCTGTCCTTTTGAGACTTTTCGCCGTGCTCGACTCAGAGAGGTAGACTGGGAAAAGGTACTTCTTCGATCGGACGAGAAGAAAACTGAATGAACTGACGTCTCCCTGACTGATATAAGGTGGAGGCGGGCCCGCCTGTCAGGGAGCGGTCAGAGTCCAGCCAATAGAAATTGTCTGGAGTGTATAAGGTAATACTTCTGTGATCACGCCAGAGGGCGCTCTCCCATAGCGAGACATCGAGTGAATATTTGAAATAAAACTGCACTTTTCTGACCTCTGACCTCACTGGACGGTCCGCCACACTTTTTTTTACATCTCTCGGGCTTATCCGAGAATGTGGCGTTGTAGGGGAGGTGTCCCCGCACGCGTGCGTATGTCAGAAGTGTCGGCAGTGTCCGCCGGCGCCGGTCCAGTGTCCACCGTTGTCTGAAAACTGCACTTTTCTGTTCTCTGACCTCACTGGACGGTCCGCCACACTTTTTTTTACATCTCTCGGGCTTATCCGAGAGTGTGGCGTTGTAGGGGAGGTGTCCCCGCACACGTGCGTATGTCAGAAGTGTCGGCAGTGTCCGCCGTGTCGGCAGTGTCCGCCGGCGCCGGTCCAGTGTCCACCGTTGTCTGAAAACTGCACTTTTCTGACCTCTGACCTCACTGGACGGTCCGCCACACTTTTCTTTACACCTCTCGGGCTTATCCGAGAGTCTGGCGTTGTAGGGGAGGTGTCCCCGCACGCGTGCGTATGTCAGAAGTGTCGGCAGTGTCCGCCGGCGCCGGTCCAGTGTCCACCGTTGTCTGAAAACTGCACTTTTCTGACCTCTGACCTCACTGGACGGTCCGCCACACTTTTCTTTACACCTCTCGGGCTTATCCGAGAGTGTGGCGTTGTAGGGGAGGTGTCCCCGCACGCGTGCGTATGTCAGAAGTGTCGGCAGTGTCCGCCGGCGCCGGTCCAGTGTCCACCGTTGTCTGAAAACTGCACTTTTCTGACCTCTGACCTCACTGGACGGTCCGCCACACTTTTCTTTACACCTCTCGGGCTTATCCGAGAGTCTGGCGTTGTAGGGGAGGTGTCCCCGCACGCGTGCGTATGTCAGAAGTGTCGGCAGTGTCCGCCGGCGCCGGTCCAGTGTCCACCGTTGTCTGAAAACTGCACTTTTCTGACCTCTGACCTCACTGGACGGTCCGCCACACTTTTCTTTACACCTCTCGGGCTTATCCGAGAGTGTGGCGTTGTAGGGGAGGTGTCCCCGCACGCGTGCGTATGTCAGTAGTGTCGGCAGTGTCCGCCGGCGCCGGTCCAGTGTCCACCGTTGTCTGAAAACTGCACTTTTCTGTTCTCTGACCTCACTGGACGGTCCGCCACACTTTTTTTTACATCTCTCGGGCTTATCCGAGAGTGTGGCGTTGTAGGGGAGGTGTCCCCGCACGTGTGCGTATGTCAGAAGTGTCGGCAGTGTCCGCCGGCGCCGGTCCAGTGTCCACCGTTGTCTGAAAACTGCACTTTTCTGTTCTCTGACCTCACTGGACGGTCCGCCACACTTTTTTTTACATCTCTCGGGCTTATCCGAGAGTGTGGCGTTGTAGGGGAGGTGTCCCCGCACGTGTGCGTATGTCAGAAGTGTCGGCAGTGTCCGCCGGCGCCGGTCCAGTGTCCACCGTTGTCTGAAAACTGCACTTTTCTGACCTCTGACCTCACTGGACGGTCCGCCACACTTTTCTTTACACCTCTCGGGCTTATCCGAGAGTCTGGCGTTGTAGGGGAGGTGTCCCCGCACGCGTGCGTATGTCAGAAGTGTCGGCACTGTCCGCCGGCGCCGGTCCAGTGTCCACCGTTGTCTGAAAACTGCACTTTTCTGACCTCTGACCTCACTGGACGGTCCGCCACACTTTTCTTTACACCTCTCGGGCTTATCCGTGAGTGTGGCGTTGTAGGGGAGGTGTCCCCGCACGCGTGCGTATGTCAGAAGTGTTGGCAGTGTCCACCGGTGCCTGTCCAGTGTCCACTGTTGTCTGAAAACTGCACTTTTCTGACCTCTGACCTCACTGGACGGTCCGCCACACTTTTTTTTACATCTCTCGGGCTTATCCGAGAGTGTGGCGTTGTAGGGGAGGTGTCCCCGCACGCGTGCGTATGTCAGAAGTGTCGGCAGTGTCCGCCGGCGCCGGTCCAGTGTCCACCGTTGTCTGAAAACTGCACTTTTCTGACCTCTGACCTCACTGGACGGTCCGCCACACTTTTTTTTACATCTCTCGGGCTTATCCGAGAGTGTGGCGTTGTAGGGGAGGTGTCCCCGCACGCGTGCGTATGTCAGAAGTGTCGGCAGTGTCCACCGGCGCCGGTCCAGTGTCCACCGTTGTCTGAAAACTGCACTTTTCTGTTCTCTGACCTCACTGGACGGTCCGCCACACTTTTTTTTACATCTCTCGGGCTTATCCGAGAGTGTGGCGTTGTAGGGGAGGTGTCCCCGCACGCGTGCGTATGTCAGAAGTGTCGGCAGTGTCCGCCGGAGCCGGTCCAGTGTCCACCGTTGTCTGAAAACTGCACTTTTCTGACCTCTGACCTCACTGGACGGTCCGCCACACTTTTCTTTACACCTCTCGGGCTTATCCGAGACTGTGGCGTTGTAGGGGAGGTGTCCCCGCACGCGTGCGTATGTCAGAAGTGTCGGCAGTGTCCGCCGGCGCCGGTCCAGTGTCCACCGTTGTCTGAAAACTGCACTTTTCTGACCTCTGACCTCACTGGACGGTCCGCCACACTTTTCTTTACACCTCTCGGGCTTATCCGAGAGTGTGGCGTTGTAGGGGAGGTGTCCCCGCACGCGTGCGTATGTCAGAAGTGTCGGCAGTGTCCACCGGTGCCTGTCCAGTGTCCACTGTTGTCTGAAAACTGCACTTTTCTGACTTCTGACCTCACTGGACGGTCCGCCACACTTTTTTTTACACCTCTCGGGCTTATCCGAGAGTGTGGCGTTGTAGGGGAGGTGTCCCCGCACGCGTGCGTATGTCAGAAGTGTCGGCAGTGTCCGCCGGCGCCGGTCCAGTGTCCACCGTTGTCTGAAAACTGCACTTTTCTGACCTCTGACCTCACTGGACGGTCCGCCACACTTTTCTTTACACCTCTCGGGCTTATCCGAGACTGTGGCGTTGTAGGGGAGGTGTCCCCGCACGCGTGCGTATGTCAGAAGTGTCGGCAGTGTCCACCGGTGCCTGTCCAGTGTCCACTGTTGTCTGAAAACGGCACTTTTCTGACCTCTGACCTCACTGGACGGTCCGCCACACTTTTTTTTACACCTCTCGGGCTTATCCGAGAGTGTGGCGTTGTAGGGGAGGTGTCCCCGCACGCGTGCGTATGTCAGAAGTGTCGGCAGTGTCCGCCGGCGCCGGTCCAGTGTCCACCGTTGTCTGAAAACTGCACTTTTCTGACCTCTGACCTCACTGGACGGTCCGCCACACTTTTTTTTACATCTCTCGGGCTTATCCGAGAGTGTGGCGTTGTAGGGGAGGTGTCCCCGCACGCGTGCGTATGTCAGAAGTGTCGGCAGTGTCCGCCGGCGCCGGTCCAGTGTCCACCGTTGTCTGAAAACTGCACTTTTCTGACCTCTGACCTCACTGGACGGTCCGCCACACTTTTCTTTACACCTCTCGGGCTTATCCGAGAGTCTGGCGTTGTAGGGGAGGTGTCCCCGCACGCGTGCGTATGTCAGAAGTGTCGGCAGTGTCCGCCGGCGCCGGTCTAGTGTCCACCGTTGTCTGAAAACTGCACTTTTCTGACCTCTGACCTCACTGGACGGTCCGCCACACTTTTCTTTACACCTCTCGGGCTTATCCGAGAGTGTGGCGTTGTAGGGGAGGTGTCCCCGCACGCGTGCGTATGTCAGAAGTGTCGGCAGTGTCCACCGGTGCCTGTCCAATGTCCACTGTTGTCTGAAAACGGCACTTTTCTGACCTCTGACCTCACTGGACGGTCCGCCACACTTTTTTTTACACCTCTCGGGCTTATCCGAGAGTGTGGCGTTGTAGGGGAGGTGTCCCCGCACGCGTGCGTATGTCAGAAGTGTCGGCAGTGTCCGCCGGCGCCGGTCCAGTGTCCACCGTTGTCTGAAAACTGCACTTTTCTGACCTCTGACCTCACTGGACGGTCCGCCACACTTTTTTTTACATCTCTCGGGCTTATCCGAGAGTTTGGCATTGTAGGGGAGGTGTCCCCGCACGCGTGCGTATGTCAGAAGTGTCGGCAGTGTCCGCCGGCGCCGGTCCAGTGTCCACCGTTGTCTGAAAACTGCACTTTTCTGACCTCTGACCTCACTGGACGGTCCGCCACACTTTTTTTTACATCTCTCGGGCTTATCCGAGAGTATGGCGTTGTAGGGGAGGTGTCCCCGCACGCGTGCGTATGTCAGAAGTGTCGGCAGTGTCCGCCGGCGCCGGTCCAGTGTCCACCGTTGTCTGAAAACTGCACTTTTCTGACCTCTGACCTCACTGGACGGTCCGCCACACTTTTCTTTACACCTCTCGGGCTTATCCGAGAGTCTGGCGTTGTAGGGGAGGTGTCCCCGCACGCGTGCGTATGTCAGAAGTGTCGGCAGTGTCCGCCGGCGCCGGTCCAGTGTCCACCGTTGTCTGAAAACTGCACTTTTCTGACCTCTGACCTCACTGGACGGTCCGCCACACTTTTCTTTACACCTCTCGGGCTTATCCGAGAGTGTGGCGTTGTAGGGGAGGTGTCCCCGCACGCGTGCGTATGTCAGAAGTGTCGGCAGTGTCCGCCGGCGCCGGTCCAGTGTCCACCGTTGTCTGAAAACTGCACTTTTCTGACCTCTGACCTCACTGGACGGTCCGCCACACTTTTCTTTACACCTCTCGGGCTTATCCGAGAGTCTGGCGTTGTAGGGGAGGTGTCCCCGCACGCGTGCGTATGTCAGAAGTGTCGGCAGTGTCCGCCGGCGCCGGTCCAGTGTCCACCGTTGTCTGAAAACTGCACTTTTCTGACCTCTGACCTCACTGGACGGTCCGCCACACTTTTCTTTACACCTCTCGGGCTTATCCGAGAGTGTGGCGTTGTAGGGGAGGTGTCCCCGCACGCGTGCGTATGTCAGTAGTGTCGGCAGTGTCCGCCGGCGCCGGTCCAGTGTCCACCGTTGTCTGAAAACTGCACTTTTCTGTTCTCTGACCTCACTGGACGGTCCGCCACACTTTTTTTTACATCTCTCGGGCTTATCCGAGAGTGTGGCGTTGTAGGGGAGGTGTCCCCGCACGTGTGCGTATGTCAGAAGTGTCGGCAGTGTCCGCCGGCGCCGGTCCAGTGTCCACCGTTGTCTGAAAACTGCACTTTTCTGTTCTCTGACCTCACTGGACGGTCCGCCACACTTTTTTTTACATCTCTCGGGCTTATCCGAGAGTGTGGCGTTGTAGGGGAGGTGTCCCCGCACGTGTGCGTATGTCAGAAGTGTCGGCAGTGTCCGCCGGCGCCGGTCCAGTGTCCACCGTTGTCTGAAAACTGCACTTTTCTGACCTCTGACCTCACTGGACGGTCCGCCACACTTTTCTTTACACCTCTCGGGCTTATCCGAGAGTCTGGCGTTGTAGGGGAGGTGTCCCCGCACGCGTGCGTATGTCAGAAGTGTCGGCACTGTCCGCCGGCGCCGGTCCAGTGTCCACCGTTGTCTGAAAACTGCACTTTTCTGACCTCTGACCTCACTGGACGGTCCGCCACACTTTTCTTTACACCTCTCGGGCTTATCCGTGAGTGTGGCGTTGTAGGGGAGGTGTCCCCGCACGCGTGCGTATGTCAGAAGTGTTGGCAGTGTCCACCGGTGCCTGTCCAGTGTCCACTGTTGTCTGAAAACTGCACTTTTCTGACCTCTGACCTCACTGGACGGTCCGCCACACTTTTTTTTACATCTCTCGGGCTTATCCGAGAGTGTGGCGTTGTAGGGGAGGTGTCCCCGCACGCGTGCGTATGTCAGAAGTGTCGGCAGTGTCCGCCGGCGCCGGTCCAGTGTCCACCGTTGTCTGAAAACTGCACTTTTCTGACCTCTGACCTCACTGGACGGTCCGCCACACTTTTTTTTACATCTCTCGGGCTTATCCGAGAGTGTGGCGTTGTAGGGGAGGTGTCCCCGCACGCGTGCGTATGTCAGAAGTGTCGGCAGTGTCCACCGGCGCCGGTCCAGTGTCCACCGTTGTCTGAAAACTGCACTTTTCTGTTCTCTGACCTCACTGGACGGTCCGCCACACTTTTTTTTACATCTCTCGGGCTTATCCGAGAGTGTGGCGTTGTAGGGGAGGTGTCCCCGCACGCGTGCGTATGTCAGAAGTGTCGGCAGTGTCCGCCGGCGCCGGTCCAGTGTCCACCGTTGTCTGAAAACTGCACTTTTCTGACCTCTGACCTCACTGGACGGTCCGCCACACTTTTCTTTACACCTCTCGGGCTTATCCGAGACTGTGGCGTTGTAGGGGAGGTGTCCCCGCACGCGTGCGTATGTCAGAAGTGTCGGCAGTGTCCGCCGGCGCCGGTCCAGTGTCCACCGTTGTCTGAAAACTGCACTTTTCTGACCTCTGACCTCACTGGACGGTCCGCCACACTTTTCTTTACACCTCTCGGGCTTATCCGAGAGTGTGGCGTTGTAGGGGAGGTGTCCCCGCACGCGTGCGTATGTCAGAAGTGTCGGCAGTGTCCACCGGTGCCTGTCCAGTGTCCACTGTTGTCTGAAAACTGCACTTTTCTGACTTCTGACCTCACTGGACGGTCCGCCACACTTTTTTTTACACCTCTCGGGCTTATCCAAGAGTGTGGCGTTGTAGGGGAGGTGTCCCCGCACGCGTGCGTATGTCAGAAGTGTCGGCAGTGTCCGCCGGCGCCGGTCCAGTGTCCACCGTTGTCTGAAAACTGCACTTTTCTGACCTCTGACCTCACTGGACGGTCCGCCACACTTTTTTTTACATCTCTCGGGCTTATCCGAGAGTGTGGCGTTGTAGGGGAGGTGTCCCCGCACGCGTGCGTATGTCAGAAGTGTCGGCAGTGTCCGCCGGCGCCGGTCCAGTGTCCACCGTTGTCTGAAAACTGCACTTTTCTGACCTCTGACCTCACTGGACGGTCCGCCACACTTTTCTTTACACCTCTCGGGCTTATCCGAGACTGTGGCGTTGTAGGGGAGGTGTCCCCGCACGCGTGCGTATGTCAGAAGTGTCGGCAGTGTCCACCGGTGCCTGTCCAGTGTCCACTGTTGTCTGAAAACGGCACTTTTCTGACCTCTGACCTCACTGGACGGTCCGCCACACTTTTTTTTACACCTCTCGGGCTTATCCGAGAGTGTGGCGTTGTAGGGGAGGTGTCCCCGCACGCGTGCGTATGTCAGAAGTGTCGGCAGTGTCCGCCGGCGCCGGTCCAGTGTCCACCGTTGTCTGAAAACTGCACTTTTCTGACCTCTGACCTCACTGGACGGTCCGCCACACTTTTTTTTACATCTCTCGGGCTTATCCGAGAGTGTGGCGTTGTAGGGGAGGTGTCCCCGCACGCGTGCGTATGTCAGAAGTGTCGGCAGTGTCCGCCGGCGCCGGTCCAGTGTCCACCGTTGTCTGAAAACTGCACTTTTCTGACCTCTGACCTCACTGGACGGTCCGCCACACTTTTCTTTACACCTCTCGGGCTTATCCGAGAGTCTGGCGTTGTAGGGGAGGTGTCCCCGCACGCGTGCGTATGTCAGAAGTGTCGGCAGTGTCCGCCGGCGCCGGTCTAGTGTCCACCGTTGTCTGAAAACTGCAGTTTTCTGACCTCTGACCTCACTGGACGGTCCGCCACACTTTTCTTTACACCTCTCGGGCTTATCCGAGAGTGTGGCGTTGTAGGGGAGGTGTCCCCGCACGCGTGCGTATGTCAGAAGTGTCGGCAGTGTCCACCGGTGCCTGTCCAATGTCCACTGTTGTCTGAAAACGGCACTTTTCTGACCTCTGACCTCACTGGACGGTCCGCCACACTTTTTTTTACACCTCTCGGGCTTATCCGAGAGTGTGGCGTTGTAGGGGAGGTGTCCCCGCACGCGTGCGTATGTCAGAAGTGTCGGCAGTGTCCGCCGGCGCCGGTCCAGTGTCCACCGTTGTCTGAAAACTGCACTTTTCTGACCTCTGACCTCACTGGACGGTCCGCCACACTTTTTTTTACATCTCTCGGGCTTATCCGAGAGTTTGGCATTGTAGGGGAGGTGTCCCCGCACGCGTGCGTATGTCAGAAGTGTCGGCAGTGTCCGCCGGCGCCGGTCCAGTGTCCACCGTTGTCTGAAAACTGCACTTTTCTGACCTCTGACCTCACTGGATGGTCCGCCACACTTTTTTTTACATCTCTCGGGCTTATCCGAGAGTATGGCGTTGTAGGGGAGGTGTCCCCGCACGCGTGCGTATGTCAGAAGTGTCGGCAGTGTCCGCCGGCGCCGGTCCAGTGTCCACCGTTGTCTGAAAACTGCACTTTTCTGACCTCTGACCTCACTGGACGGTCCGCCACACTTTTTTTTACACCTCTCGGGCTTATCCGAGAGTCTGGCGTTGTAGGGGAGGTGTCCCCGCACACGTGCGTATGTCAGAAGTGTCGGCAGTGTCCACCGGTGCCTGTCCAGTGTCCACTGTTGTCTGAAAACGGCACTTTTCTGACCTCTGACCTCACTGGACGGTCCGCCACACTTTGTTTTACATCTCTCGGGCTTATCCGAGAGTGTGGCGTTGTAGGGGAGGTGTCCCCGCACGCGTGCGTATGTCAGAAGTGTCGGCAGTGTCCGCCGGCGCCGGTCCAGTGTCCACCGTTGTCTGAAAACTGCACTTTTCTGACCTCTGACCTCACTGGACGGTCCGCCACACTTTTTTTTACATCTCTCGGGCTTATCCGAGAGTGTGGCGTTGTAGGGGAGGTGTCCCCGCACGCGTGCGTATGTCAGAAGTGTCGGCAGTGTCCGCCGGCGCCGGTCCAGTGTCCACCGTTGTCTGAAAACTGCACTTTTCTGACCTCTGACCTCACTGGACGGTCCGCCACACTTTTCTTTACACCTCTCGGGCTTATCCGAGAGTCTGGCGTTGTAGGGGAGGTGTCCCCGCACGCGTGCGTATGTCAGAAGTGTCGGCAGTGTCCGCCGGCGCCGGTCCAGTGTCCACTGTTGTCTGAAAACTTTTCTGACCTCTGACCTCACTGGACGGTCCGCCACACTTTTCTTTACACCTCCCGGGCTTATCCAAGAGTGTGGCGTTGTAGGGGAGGTGTCCCCGCACGCGTGCGTATGTCAGAAGTGTCGGCAGTGTCCACCGGTGCCTGTCCAGTGTCCACTGTTGTCTGAAAACGGCACTTTTCTGACCTCTGACCTCACTGGACGGTCCGCCACACTTTTCTTTACACCTCTCGGGCTTATCCGAGAGTGTGGCGTTGTAGGGGAGGTGTCCCCGCACGCGTGCGTATGTCAGAAGTGTCGGCAGTGTCCGCCGGCGCCGGTCCAGTGTCCACCGTTGTCTGAAAACTGCACTTTTCTGACCTCTGACCTCACTGGACGGTCCGCCACACTTTTTTTTACATCTCTCGGGCTTATCCGAGAGTGTGGCGTTGTAGGGGAGGTGTCCCCGCACGCGTGCGTATGTCAGAAGTGTCGGCAGTGTCCGCCGGCGCCGGTCCAGTGTCCACCGTTGTCTGAAAACTGCACTTTTCTGACCTCTGACCTCACTGGACGGTCCGCCACACTTTTCTTTACACCTCTCGGGCTTATCCGAGAGTCTGGCGTTGTAGGGGAGGTGTCCCCGCACGCGTGCGTATGTCAGAAGTGTCGGCAGTGTCCGCCGGCGCCGGTCCAGTGTCCACTGTTGTCTGAAAACTGCACTTTTCTGACCTCTGACCTCACTGGACGGTCCGCCACACTTTTTTTTACACCTCTCGGGCTTATCCGAGAGTGTGGCGTTGTAGGGGAGGTGTCCCCTTTCTGACCTCTGACCTCACTGGACGGTCCGCCACACTTTTCTTTACACCTCTCGGGCTTATCCGAGAGTCTGGCGTTGTAGGGGAGGTGTCCCCGCACGCGTGCGTATGTCAGAAGTGTCGGCAGTGTCCACCGGTGCCTGTCCGGTGTCCCCGCACGCGTGCGTATGTCAGAAGTGTCGGCAGTGTCCGCCGGCGCCGGTCCAGTGTCCACCGTTGTCTGAAAACTGCACTTTTCTGACCTCTGACCTCACTGGACGGTCCGCCACACTTTTTTTTACATCTCTCGGGCTTATCCGAGAGTGTGGCGTTGTAGGGGAGGTGTCCCCGCACGCGTGCGTATGTCAGAAGTGTCGGCAGTGTCCGCCGGCGCCGGTCCAGTGTCCACCGTTGTCTGAAAACTGCACTTTTCTGACCTCTGACCTCACTGGACGGTCCGCCACACTTTTCTTTACACCTCTCGGGCTTATCCGAGAGTCTGGCGTTGTAGGGGAGGTGTCCCCGCACGCGTGCGTATGTCAGAAGTGTCGGCAGTGTCCACCGGTGCCTGTCCAGTGTCCACTGTTGTCTGAAAACTGCACTTTTCTGACCTCTGACCTCACTGGACGGTCCGCCACACTTTTTTTTACACCTCTCGGGCTTATCCGAGAGTGTGGCGTTGTAGGGAAGGTGTCCCCGCACGCGTGCGTATGTCAGAAGTATCGGCAGAGTCCGCCGGCGCCGGTCCAGTGTCCACCGTTGTCTGAAAACTGCACTTTTCTGACCTCTGACCTCACTGGACGGTCCGCCACACTTTTTTTTACATCTCTCGGGCTTATCCGAGAGTGTGGCGTTGTAGGGGAGGTGTCCCCGCACGCGTGCGTATGTCAGAAGTGTCGGCAGTGTCCGCCGGCGCCGGTCCAGTGTCCACCGTTGTCTGAAAACTGCACTTGTCTGACCTCTGACCTCACTGGACGGTCCGCCACACTTTTTTTTACATCTCTCGGGCTTATCCGAGAGTGTGGCGTTGTAGGGGAGGTGTCCCCGCACGCGTGCGTTTGTCAGAAGTGTCGGCAGTGTCCGCCGGCGCCGGTCCAGTGTCCACCGTTGTCTGAAAACTGCACTTTTCTGACCTCTGACCTCACTGGACGGTCCGCCACACTTTTTTTTACATCTCTCGGGCTTATCCGAGAGTGTGGCGTTGTAGGGGAGGTGTCCCCGCACGCTTGCGTATGTCAGAAGTGTCGGCAGTGTCCGCCGGCGCCGGTCCAGTGTCCACCGTTGTCTGAAAACTGCACTTTTCTGACCTCTGACCTCACTGGACGGTCCGCCACACTTTTTTTTACATCTCTCGGGCTTATCCGAGAGTGTGGCGTTGTAGGGGAGGTGTCCCCGCACGCGTGCGTATGTCAGAAGTGTCGGCAGTGTCCGCCGGCGCCGGTCCAGTGTCCACCGTTGTCTGAAAACTGCACTTTTCTGACCTCTGACCTCACTGGACGGTCCAACACACTTTTCTTTACACCTCTCGGGCTTATCCGAGAGTCTGGCGTTGTAGGGGAGGTGTCCCCGCACGCGTGCGTATGTCAGAAGTGTCGGCAGTGTCCGCCGGCGCCGGTCCTGTGTCCACCGTTGTCTGAAAACTGCACTTTTCTGACCTCTGACCTCACTGGACGGTCCGCCACACTTTTCTTTACACCTCCCGGGCTTATCCAAGAGTGTGGCGTTGTAGGGGAGGTGTCCCCGCACGCGTGCGTATGTCAGAAGTGTCGGCAGTGTCCACCGGTGCCTGTCCAGTGTCCACTGTTGTCTGAAAACGGCACTTTTCTGACCTCTGACCTCACTGGACGGTCCGCCACACTTTTCTTTACACCTCTCGGGCTTATCCGAGAGTGTGGCGTTGTAGGGGAGGTGTCCCCGCACGCGTGCGTATGTCAGAAGTGTCGGCAGTGTCCGCCGGCGCCGGTCCAGTGTCCACCGTTGTCTGAAAACTGCACTTTTCTGACCTCTGACCTCACTGGACGGTCCGCCACACTTTTCTTTACACCTCTCGGGCTTATCCGAGAGTCTGGCGTTGTAGGGGAGGTGTCCCCGCACGCGTGCGTATGTCAGAAGTGTCGGCAGTGTCCGCCGGCGCCGGTCCAGTGTCCACCGTTGTCTGAAAACTGCACTTTTCTGACCTCTGACCTCACTGGACGGTCCGCCACACTTTTATTTACATCTCTCGGGCTTATCCGAGAGTGTGGCGTTGTAGGGGAGGTGTCCCCGCACGCGTGCGTATGTCAGAAGTGTCGGCAGTGTCCGCCGGCGCCGGTCCAGTGTCCACCGTTGTCTGAAAACTGCACTTTTCTGACCTCTGACCTCACTGGACGGTCCGCCACACTTTTTTTTACATCTCTCGGGCTTATCCGAGAGTGTGGCGTTGTAGGGGAGGTGTCCCCGCACGCGTGCGTATGTCAGAAGTGTCGGCAGTGTCCGCCGGCGCCGGTCCAGTGTCCACCGTTGTCTGAAAACTGCACTTTTCTGACCTCTGACCTCACTGGACGGTCCGCCACACTTTTTTTTACATCTCTCGGGCTTATCCGAGAGTGTGGCGTTGTAGGGGAGGTGTCCCCGCACGCGTGCGTATGTCAGAAGTGTCGGCAGTGTCCGCCGGCGCCGGTCCAGTGTCCACCGTTGTCTGAAAACTGCACTTTTCTGACCTCTGACCTCACTGGACGGTCCGCCACACTTTTTTTTACATCTCTCGGGCTTATCCGAGAGTGTGGCGTTGTAGGGGAGGTGTCCCCGCACGCGTGCGTATGTCAGAAGTGTCGGCAGTGTCCGCCGGCGCCGGTCCAGTGTCCACCGTTGTCTGAAAACTGCACTTTTCTGACCTCTGACCTCACTGGACGGTCCGCCACACTTTTCTTTACACCTCTCGGGCTTATCCGAGAGTCTGGCGTTGTAGGGGAGGTGTCCCCGCACGCGTGCGTATGTCAGAAGTGTCGGCAGTGTCCGCCGGCGCCGGTCCTGTGTCCACCGTTGTCTGAAAACTGCACTTTTCTGACCTCTGACCTCACTGGACGGTCCGCCACACTTTTCTTTACACCTCCCGGGCTTATCCAAGAGTGTGGCGTTGTAGGGGAGGTGTCCCCGCACGCGTGCGTATGTCAGAAGTGTCGGCAGTGTCCACCGGTGCCTGTCCAGTGTCCACTGTTGTCTGAAAACGGCACTTTTCTGACCTCTGACCTCACTGGACGGTCCGCCACACTTTTCTTTACACCTCTCGGGCTTATCCGAGAGTGTGGCGTTGTAGGGGAGGTGTCCCCGCACGCGTGCGTATGTCAGAAGTGTCGGCAGTGTCCGCCGGCGCCGGTCCAGTGTCCACCGTTGTCTGAAAACTGCACTTTTCTGACCTCTGACCTCACTGGACGGTCCGCCACACTTTTCTTTACACCTCTCGGGCTTATCCGAGAGTCTGGCGTTGTAGGGGAGGTGTCCCCGCACGCGTGCTTATGTCAGAAGTGTCGGCAGTGTCCGCCGGCGCCGGTCCAGTGTCCACCGTTGTCTGAAAACTGCACTTTTCTGACCTCTGACCTCACTGGACGGTCCGCCACACTTTTATTTACATCTCTCGGGCTTATCCGAGAGTGTGGCGTTGTAGGGGAGGTGTCCCCGCACGCGTGCGTATGTCAGAAGTGTCGGCAGTGTCCGCCGGCGCCGGTCCAGTGTCCACCGTTGTCTGAAAACTGCACTTTTCTGACCTCTGACCTCACTGGACGGTCCGCCACACTTTTCTTTACACCTCTCGGGCTTATCCGAGAGTCTGGCGTTGTAGGGGAGGTGTCCCCGCACGCGTGCGTATGTCAGAAGTGTCGGCAGTGTCCGCCGGCGCCGGTCCAGTGTCCACTGTTGTCTGAAAACTGCACTTTTCTGACCTCTGACCTCACTGGACGGTCCGCCACACTTTTTTTTACATCTCTCGGGCTTATCCGAGATTCTGGCGTTGTAGGGGAGGTGTCCCCGCACGCGTGCGTATGTCAGAAGTGTCGGCAGTGTCCGCCGGCGCCGGTCCAGTGTCCACCGTCGTCTGAAAACTGCACTTTTCTGACCTCTGACCTCACTGGACGGTCCGCCACACTTTTTTTTACATCTCTCGGGCTTATCCGAGAGTGTGGCGTTGTAGGGGAGGTGTCCCCGCACGCGTGCGTATGTCAGAACTGTCGGCAGTGTCCGCCGGCGCCGGTCCAGTGTCCACCGTTGTCTGAAAACTGCACTTTTCTGACCTCTGACCTCACTGGACGGTCCGCCACACTTTTCTTTACACCTCTCGGGCTTATCCGAGAGTGTGGCGTTGTAGGGGAGGTGTCCCCGCACGCGTGCGGAAGTGTTGGCAGTGTCCGCCGGCGCCGGTCCAGTGTCCACCGTTGTCTGAAAACTGCACTTTTCTGACCTCTGACCTCACTGGACGGTCCGCCACACTTTTCTTTACACCTCTCGGGCTTATCCGAGAGTCTGGCGTTGTAGGGGAGGTGTCCCCGCACGCGTGCGTATGTCAGAAGTGTCGGCAGTGTCCGCCGGCGCCGGTCCTGTGTCCACCGTTGTCTGAAAACTGCACTTTTCTGACCTCTGACCTCACTGGACGGTCCGCCACACTTTTCTTTACACCTCCCGGGCTTATCCAAGAGTGTGGCGTTGTAGGGGAGGTGTCCCCGCACGCGTGCGTATGTCAGAAGTGTCGGCAGTGTCCACCGGTGCCTGTCCAGTGTCCACTGTTGTCTGAAAACGGCACTTTTCTGACCTCTGACCTCACTGGACGGTCCGCCACACTTTTCTTTACACCTCTCGGGCTTATCCGAGAGTGTGGCGTTGTAGGGGAGGTGTCCCCGCACGCGTGCGTATGTCAGAAGTGTCGGCAGTGTCCGCCGGCGCCGGTCCAGTGTCCACCGTTGTCTGAAAACTGCACTTTTCTGACCTCTGACCTCACTGGACGGTCCGCCACACTTTTCTTTACACCTCTCGGGCTTATCCGAGAGTCTGGCGTTGTAGGGGAGGTGTCCCCGCACGCGTGCTTATGTCAGAAGTGTCGGCAGTGTCCGCCGGCGCCGGTCCAGTGTCCACCGTTGTCTGAAAACTGCACTTTTCTGACCTCTGACCTCAGTGGACGGTCCGCCACACTTTTATTTACATCTCTCGGGCTTATCCGAGAGTGTGGCGTTGTAGGGGAGGTGTCCCCGCACGCGTGCGTATGTCAGAAGTGTCGGCAGTGTCCGCCGGCGCCGGTCCAGTGTCCACCGTTGTCTGAAAACTGCACTTTTCTGACCTCTGACCTCACTGGACGGTCCGCCACACTTTTCTTTACACCTCTCGGGCTTATCCGAGAGTCTGGCGTTGTAGGGGAGGTGTCCCCGCACGCGTGCGTATGTCAGAAGTGTCGGCAGTGTCCGCCGGCGCCGGTCCAGTGTCCACTGTTGTCTGAAAACTGCACTTTTCTGACCTCTGACCTCACTGGACGGTCCGCCACACTTTTTTTTACATCTCTCGGGCTTATCCGAGATTCTGGCGTTGTAGGGGAGGTGTCCCCGCACGCGTGCGTATGTCAGAAGTGTCGGCAGTGTCCGCCGGCGCCGGTCCAGTGTCCACCGTCGTCTGAAAACTGCACTTTTCTGACCTCTGACCTCACTGGACGGTCCGCCACACTTTTTCTTACATCTCTCGGGCTTATCCGAGAGTGTGGCGTTGTAGGGGAGGTGTCCCCGCACGCGTGCGTATGTCAGAACTGTCGGCAGTGTCCGCCGGCGCCGGTCCAGTGTCCACCGTTGTCTGAAAACTGCACTTTTCTGACCTCTGACCTCACTGGACGGTCCGCCACACTTTTCTTTACACCTCTCGGGCTTATCCGAGAGTCTGGCGTTGTAGGGGAGGTGTCCCCGCACGCGTGCGTATGTCAGAAGTGTCGGCAGTGTCCGCCGGCGCCGGTCCTGTGTCCACCGTTGTCTGAAAACTGCACTTTTCTGACCTCTGACCTCACTGGACGGTCCGCCACACACCTCACTGGACCTCTGACCTCACTGGACTTTTCTTTACACCTCTCGGGCTTATCCGAGAGTGTGGCGTTGTAGGGGAGGTGTCCCCGCACGCGTGCGTATGTCAGAACTGTCGGCAGTGTCCGCCGGCGCCGGTCCAGTGTCCACCGTTGTCTGAAAACTGCACTTTTCTGACCTCTGACCTCACTGGACGGTCCGCCACACTTTTCTTTACACCTCTCGGGCTTATCCGAGAGTCTGGCGTTGTAGGGGAGGTGTCCCCGCACGCGTGCGTATGTCAGAAGTGTCGGCAGTGTCCGCCGGCGCCGGTCCTGTGTCCACCGTTGTCTGAAAACTGCACTTTTCTGACCTCTGACCTCACTGGACGGTCCGCCACACACCTCACTGGACCTCTGACCTCACTGGACTTTTCTTTACACCTCTCGGGCTTATCCGAGAGTGTGGCGTTGTAGGGGAGGTGTCCCCGCACGCGTGCGTATGTCAGAACTGTCGGCAGTGTCCGCCGGCGCCGGTCCAGTGTCCACCGTTGTCTGAAAACTGCACTTTTCTGACCTCTGACCTCACTGGACGGTCCGCCACACTTTTCTTTACACCTCTCGGGCTTATCCGAGAGTCTGGCGTTGTAGGGGAGGTGTCCCCGCACGCGTGCGTATGTCAGAAGTGTCGGCAGTGTCCGCCGGCGCCGGTCCTGTGTCCACCGTTGTCTGAAAACTGCACTTTTCTGACCTCTGACCTCACTGGACGGTCCGCCACACTTTTCTTTACACCTCCCGGGCTTATCCAAGAGTGTGGCGTTGTAGGGGAGGTGTCCCCGCACGCGTGCGTATGTCAGAAGTGTCGGCAGTGTCCACCGGTGCCTGTCCAGTGTCCACTGTTGTCTGAAAACGGCACTTTTCTGACCTCTGACCTCACTGGACGGTCCGCCACACTTTTCTTTACACCTCTCGGGCTTATCCGAGAGTGTGGCGTTGTAGGGGAGGTGTCCCCGCACGCGTGCGTATGTCAGAAGTGTCGGCAGTGTCCGCCGGCGCCGGTCCAGTGTCCACCGTTGTCTGAAAACTGCACTTTTCTGACCTCTGACCTCACTGGACGGTCCGCCACACTTTTTTTTACATCTCTCGGGCTTATCCGAGAGTGTGGCGTTGTAGGGGAGGTGTCCCCGCACGCGTGCGTATGTCAGAAGTGTCGGCAGTGTCCGCCGGCGCCGGTCCAGTGTCCACCGTTGTCTGAAAACTGCACTTTTCTGACCTCTGACCTCACTGGACGGTCCGCCACACTTTTCTTTACACCTCTCGGGCTTATCCGAGAGTCTGGCGTTGTAGGGGAGGTGTCCCCGCACGCGTGCGTATGTCAGAAGTGTCGGCAGTGTCCGCCGGCGCCGGTCCAGTGTCCACCGTTGTCTGAAAACTGCACTTTTCTGACCTCTGACCTCACTGGACGGTCCGCCACACTTTTTTTTACATCTCTCGGGCTTATCCGAGAGTGTGGCGTTGTAGGGGAGGTGTCCCCGCACGCGTGCGTATGTCAGAAGTGTCGGCAGTGTCCGCCGGCGCCGGTCCAGTGTCCACCGTTGTCTGAAAACTGCACTTTTCTGACCTCTGACCTCACTGGACGGTCCGCCACACTTTTATTTACACCTCTCGGGCTTATCCGAGAGTCTGGCGTTGTAGGGGAGGTGTCCCCGCACGCGTGCGTATGTCAGAAGTGTCGGCAGTGTCCGCCGGCGCCGGTCCAGTGTCCACCGTTGTCTGAAAACTGCACTTTTCTGACCTCTGACCTCACTGGACGGTCCGCCACACTTTTTTTTACATCTCTCGGGCTTATCCGAGAGTGTGGCGTTGTAGGGGAGGTGTCCCCGCACGCGTGCGTATGTCAGAAGTGTCGGCAGTGTCCGCCGGCGCCGGTCCAGTGTCCACCGTTGTCTGAAAACTGCACTTTTCTGACCTCTGACCTCACTGGACGGTCCGCCACACTTTTTTTTACATCTCTCGGGCTTATCCGAGAGTGTGGCGTTGTAGGGGAGGTGTCCCCGCACGCTTGCGTATGTCAGAAGTGTCGGCAGTGTCCGCCGGCGCCGGTCCAGTGTCCACCGTTGTCTGAAAACTGCACTTTTCTGACCTCTGACCTCACTGGACGGTCCGCCACACTTTGTTTTACATCTCTCGGGCTTATCCGAGAGTGTGGCGTTGTAGGGGAGGTGTCCCCGCACGCGTGCGTATGTCAGAAGTGTCGGCAGTGCCCGCCGGCGCCGGTCCAGTGTCCACCGTTGTCTGAAAACTGCACTTTTCTGACCTCTGACCTCACTGGACGGTCCGCCACACTTTTCTTTACACCTCTCGGGCTTATCCGAGAGTCTGGCGTTGTAGGGGAGGTGTCCCCGCACGCGTGCGTATGTCAGAAGTGTCGGCAGTGTCCGCCGGCGCCGGTCCTGTGTCCACCGTTGTCTGAAAACTGCACTTTTCTGACCTCTGACCTCACTGGACGGTCCGCCACACTTTTCTTTACACCTCCCGGGCTTATCCAAGAGTGTGGCGTTGTAGGGGAGGTGTCCCCGCACGCGTGCGTATGTCAGAAGTGTCGGCAGTGTCCACCGGTGCCTGTCCAGTGTCCACTGTTGTCTGAAAACGGCACTTTTCTGACCTCTGACCTCACTGGACGGTCCGCCACACTTTTCTTTACACCTCTCGGGCTTATCCGAGAGTGTGGCGTTGTAGGGGAGGTGTCCCCGCACGCGTGCGTATGTCAGAAGTGTCGGCAGTGTCCGCCGGCGCCGGTCCAGTGTCCACCGTTGTCTGAAAACTGCACTTTTCTGACCTCTGACCTCACTGGACGGTCCGCCACACTTTTCTTTACACCTCTCGGGCTTATCCGAGAGTCTGGCGTTGTAGGGGAGGTGTCCCCGCACGCGTGCGTATGTCAGAAGTGTCGGCAGTGTCCACCGGCGCCGGTCCAGTGTCCACCGTTGTCTGAAAACTGCACTTTTCTGACCTCTGACCTCACTGGACGGTCCGCCACACTTTTTTTTACATCTCTCGGGCTTATCCGAGAGTGTGGCGTTGTAGGGGAGGTGTCCCCGCACGCGTGCGTATGTCAGAAGTGTCGGCAGTGTCCGCCGGCGCCGGTCCAGTGTCCACCGTTGTCTGAAAACTGCACTTTTCTGACCTCTGACCTCACTGGACTGTCCGCCACACTTTTCTTTACACCTCTCGGGCTTATCCGAGAGTCTGGCGTTGTAGGGGAGGTGTCCCCGCACGCGTGCGTATGTCAGAAGTGTCGGCAGTGTCCGCCGGCGCCGGTCCAGTGTCCACCGTTGTCTGAAAACTGCACTTTTCTGACCTCTGACCTCACTGGACGGTCCGCCACACTTTTTTTTACATCTCTCGGGCTTATCCGAGAGTGTGGCGTTGTAGGGGAGGTGTCCCCGCACGCTTGCGTATGTCAGAAGTGTCGGCAGTGTCCGCCGGCGCCGGTCCAGTGTCCACCGTTGTCTGAAAACTGCACTTTTCTGACCTCTGACCTCACTGGACGGTCCGCCACACTTTTTTTTACATCTCTCGGGCTTATCCGAGAGTGTGGCGTTGTAGGGGAGGTGTCCCCGCACGCTTGCGTATGTCAGAAGTGTCGGCAGTGTCCGCCGGCGCCGGTCCAGTGTCCACCGTTGTCTGAAAACTGCACTTTTCTGACCTCTGACCTCACTGGACGGTCCGCCACACTTTTTTTTACATCTCTCGGGCTTATCCGAGAGTGTGGCGTTGTAGGGGAGGTGTCCCCGCACGCGTGCGTATGTCAGAAGTGTCGGCAGTGTCCGCCGGCGCCGGTCCAGTGTCCACCGTTGTCTGAAAACTGCACTTTTCTGACCTCTGACCTCACTGGACGGTCCGCCACACTTTTCTTTACACCTCTCGGGCTTATCCGAGAGTGTGGCGTTGTAGGGGAGGTGTCCCCGCACGCGTGCGTATGTCAGAAGTGTCGGCAGTGTCCGCCGGCGCCGGTCCAGTGTCCACCGTTGTCTGAAAACTGCACTTTTCTGACCTCTGACCTCACTGGACGGTCCGCCACACTTTTTTTTACATCTCTCGGGCTTATCCGAGAGTGTGGCGTTGTAGGGGAGGTGTCCCCGCACGCGTGCGTATGTCAGAAGTGTCGGCAGTGTCCGCCGGCGCCGGTCCAGTGTCCACCGTTGTCTGAAAACTGCACTTTTCTGACCTCTGACCTCACTGGACGGTCCGCCACACTTTTTTTTACATCTCTCGGGCTTATCCGAGAGTGTGGCGTTGTAGGGGAGGTGTCCCCGCACGCGTGCGTATGTCAGAAGTGTCGGCAGTGTCCGCCGGCGCCGGTCCAGTGTCCACCGTTGTCTGAAAACTGCACTTTTCTGACCTCTGACCTCACTGGACGGTCCGCCACACTTTTTTTTACATCTCTCGGGCTTATCCGAGAGTGTGGCGTTGTAGGGGAGGTGTCCCCGCACGCTTGCGTATGTCAGAAGTGTCGGCAGTGTCCGCCGGCGCCGGTCCAGTGTCCACCGTTGTCTGAAAACTGCACTTTTCTGACCTCTGACCTCACTGGACGGTCCGCCACACTTTTTTTTACATCTCTCGGGCTTATCCGAGAGTGTGGCGTTGTAGGGGAGGTGTCCCCGCACGCGTGCGTATGTCAGAAGTGTCGGCAGTGTCCGCCGGCGCCGGTCCAGTGTCCACCGTTGTCTGAAAACTGCACTTTTCTGACCTCTGACCTCACTGGACGGTCCGCCACACTTTTCTTTACACCTCTCGGGCTTATCCGAGAGTCTGGCGTTGTAGGGGAGGTGTCCCCGCACGCGTGCGTATGTCAGAAGTGTCGGCAGTGTCCGCCGGCGCCGGTCCTGTGTCCACCGTTGTCTGAAAACTGCACTTTTCTGACCTCTGACCTCACTGGACGGTCCGCCACACTTTTCTTTACACCTCCCGGGCTTATCCAAGAGTGTGGCGTTGTAGGGGAGGTGTCCCCGCACGCGTGCGTATGTCAGAAGTGTCGGCAGTGTCCACCGGTGCCTGTCCAGTGTCCACTGTTGTCTGAAAACGGCACTTTTCTGACCTCTGACCTCACTGGACGGTCCGCCACACTTTTCTTTACACCTCTCGGGCTTATCCGAGAGTTTGGCGTTGTAGGGGAGGTGTCCCCGCACGCGTGCGTATGTCAGAAGTGTCGGCAGTGTCCGCCGGCGCCGGTCCAGTGTCCACCATTGTCTGAAAACTGCACTTTTCTGACCTCTGACCTCACTGGACGGTCCGCCACACTTTTCTTTACACCTCTCGGGCTTATCCGAGAGTCTGGCGTTGTAGGGGAGGTGTCCCCGCACGCGTGCGTATGTCAGAAGTGTCGGCAGTGTCCGCCGGCGCCGGTCCAGTGTCCACCGTTGTCTGAAAACTGCACTTTTCTGACCTCTGACCTCACTGGACGGTCCGCCACACTTTTATTTACATCTCTCGGGCTTATCCGAGAGTGTGGCGTTGTAGGGGAGGTGTCCCCGCACGCGTGCGTATGTCAGAAGTGTCGGCAGTGTCCGCCGGCGCCGGTCCAGTGTCCACCGTTGTCTGAAAACTGCACTTTTCTGACCTCTGACCTCACTGGACGGTCCGCCACACTTTTCTTTACACCTCTCGGGCTTATCCGAGAGTCTGGCGTTGTAGGGGAGGTGTCCCCGCACGCGTGCGTATGTCAGAAGTGTCGGCAGTGTCCGCCGGCGCCGGTCCAGTGTCCACCGTTGTCTGAAAACTGCACTTTTCTGACCTCTGACCTCACTGGACGGTCCGCCACACTTTTTTTTACACCTCTCGGGCTTATCCGAGAGTGTGGCGTTGTAGGGGAGGTGTCCCCGCACGCGTGCGTATGTCAGAAGTGTCGGCAGTGTCCGCCGGCGCCGGTCCAGTGTCCACCGTCGTCTGAAAACTGCACTTTTCTGACCTCTGACCTCACTGGACGGTCCGCCACACTTTTTTTTACATCTCTCGGGCTTATCCGAGAGTGTGGCGTTGTAGGGGAGGTGTCCCCGCACGCTTGCGTATGTCAGAAGTGTCGGCAGTGTCCGCCGGCGCCGGTCCAGTGTCCACCGTTGTCTGAAAACTGCACTTTTCTGACCTCTGACCTCACTGGACGGTCCGCCACACTTTTCTTTACACCTCTCGGGCTTCACCGAGAGTCTGGCGTTGTAGGGGAGGTGTCCCCGCACGCGTGCGTATGTCAGAAGTGTCGGCAGTGTCCGCCGGCGCCGGTCCAGTGTCCACCGTTGTCTGAAAACTGCACTTTTCTGACCTCTGACCTCACTGGACGGTCCGCCACACTTTTCTTTACATCTCTCGGGCTTATCCGAGAGTGTGGCGTTGTAGGGGAGGTGTCCCCGCACGCGTGCGTATGTCAGAAGTGTCGGCAGTGTCCGCCGGCGCCGGTCCAGTGTCCACCGTTGTCTGAAAACTGCACTTTTCTGACCTCTGACCTCACTGGACGGTCCGCCATACTTTTTTTTACACCTCTCGGGCTTATCCGAGAGTGTGGCGTTGTAGGGGAGGTGTCCCCGCACGCGTGCGTATGTCAGAAGTGTCGGCAGTGTCCGCCGGCGCCGGTCCAGTGTCCACCGTCGTCTGAAAACTGCACTTTTCTGACCTCTGACCTCACTGGACGGTCCGCCACACTTTTTTGTACATCTCTCGGGCTTATCCGAGAGTGTGGCGTTGTAGGGGAGGTGTCCCCGCACGCTTGCGTATGTCAGAAGTGTCGGCAGTGTCCGCCGGCGCCGGTCCAGTGTCCACCGTTGTCTGAAAACTGCACTTTTCTGACCTCTGACCTCACTGGACGGTCCGCCACACTTTTATTTACATCTCTCGGGCTTATCCGAGAGTGTGGCGTTGTAGGGGAGGTGTCCCCGCACGCGTGCGTATGTCAGAAGTGTCGGCAGTGTCCGCTGGCGCCGGTCCAGTGTCCACCGTTGTCTGAAAACTGCACTTTTCTGACCTCTGACCTCACTGGACGGTCCGCCACACTTTTCTTTACACCTCTCGGGCTTATCCGAGAGTCTGGCGTTGTAGGGGAGGTGTCCCCGCACGCGTGCGTATGTCAGAAGTGTCGGCAGTGTCCGCCGGCGCCGGTCCAGTGTCCACTGTTGTCTGAAAACTGCACTTTTCTGACCTCTGACCTCACTGGACGGTCCGCCACACTTTTTTTTACATCTCTCGGGCTTATCCGAGAGTCTGGCGTTGTAGGGGAGGTGTCCCCGCACGCGTGCGTATGTCAGAAGTGTCGGCAGTGTCCGCCGGCGCCGGTCCAGTGTCCACCGTTGTCTGAAAACTGCACTTTTCTGACCTCTGACCTCACTGGACGGTCCGCCACACTTTTCTTTACACCTCTCGGGCTTATCCGAGAGTCTGGCGTTGTAGGGGAGGTGTCCCCGCACGCGTGCGTATGTCAGAAGTGTCGGCAGTGTCCGCCGGCGCCGGTCCAGTGTCCACCGTTGTCTGAAAACTGCACTTTTCTGACCTCTGACCTCACTGGACGGTCCGCCACACTTTTTTTTACACCTCTCGGGCTTATCCGAGAGTGTGGCGTTGTAGGGGAGGTGTCCCCGCACGCGTGCGTATGTCAGAAGTGTCGGCAGTGTCCGCCGGCGCCGGTCCAGTGTCCACCGTCGTCTGAAAACTGCACTTTTCTGACCTCTGACCTCACTGGACGGTCCGCCACACTTTTTTTTACATCTCTCGGGCTTATCCGAGAGTGTGGCGTTGTAGGGGAGGTGTCCCCGCACGCTTGCGTATGTCAGAAGTGTCGGCAGTGTCCGCCGGCGCCGGTCCAGTGTCCACCGTTGTCTGAAAACTGCACTTTTCTGACCTCTGACCTCACTGGACGGTCCGCCACACTTTTTTTTACATCTCTCGGGCTTATCCGAGAGTGTGGCGTTGTAGGGGAGGTGTCCCCGCACGCGTGCGTATGTCAGAACTGTCGGCAGTGTCCGCCGGCGCCGGTCCAGTGTCCACCGTTGTCTGAAAACTGCACTTTTCTGACCTCTGACCTCACTGGACGGTCCGCCACACTTTTCTTTACACCTCTCGGGCTTGTCCGAGAGTCTGGCGTTGTAGGGGAGGTGTCCCCGCACGCGTGCGTATGTCAGAAGTGTCGGCAGTGTCCGCCGGCGCCGGTCCTGTGTCCACCGTTGTCTGAAAACTGCACTTTTCTGACCTCTGACCTCACTGGACGGTCCGCCACACTTTTCTTTACACCTCCCGGGCTTATCCAAGAGTGTGGCGTTGTAGGGGAGGTGTCCCCGCACGCGTGCGTATGTCAGAAGTGTCGGCAGTGTCCACCGGTGCCTGTCCAGTGTCCACTGTTGTCTGAAAACGGCACTTTTCTGACCTCTGACCTCACTGGACGGTCCGCCACACTTTTTTTTACACCTCTCGGGCTTATCCGAGAGTGTGGCGTTGTAGGGGAGGTGTCCCCGCACGTGTGCGTATGTCAGAAGTGTCGGCAGTGTCCCCCGGCGCCGGTCCAGTGTCCACCGTTGTCTGAAAACTGCACTTTTCTGACCTCTGACCTCACTGGACGGTCCGCCACACTTTTTTTTACATCTCTCGGGCTTATCCGAGAGTGTGGCGTTGTAGGGGAGGTGTCCCCGCACGCGTGCGTATGTCAGAAGTGTCGGCAGTGTCCGCCGGCGCCGGTCCAGTGTCCACCGTTGTCTGAAAACTGCACTTTTCTGACCTCTGACCTCACTGGACGGTCCGCCACACTTTTCTTTACACCTCTCGGGCTTATCCGAGAGTCTGGCGTTGTAGGGGAGGTGTCCCCGCACGCGTGCGTATGTCAGAAGTGTCGGCAGTGTCCGCCGGCGCCGGTCCAGTGTCCACCGTTGTCTGAAAACTGCACTTTTCTGACCTCTGACCTCACTGGACGGTCCGCCACACTTTTATTTACATCTCTCGGGCTTATCCGAGAGTGTGGCGTTGTAGGGGAGGTGTCCCCGCACGCGTGCGTATGTCAGAAGTGTCGGCAGTGTCCGCCGGCGCCGGTCCAGTGTCCACCGTTGTCTGAAAACTGCACTTTTCTGACCTCTGACCTCACTGGACGGTCCGCCACACTTTTCTTTACACCTCTCGGGCTTATCCGAGAGTCTGGCGTTGTAGGGGAGGTGTCCCCGCACGCGTGCGTATGTCAGAAGTGTCGGCAGTGTCCGCCGGCGCCGGTCCAGTGTCCACCGTTGTCTGAAAACTGCACTTTTCTGACCTCTGACCTCACTGGACGGTCCGCCACACTTTTTTTTACATCTCTCGGGCTTATCCGAGAGTTTGGCGTTGTAGGGGAGGTGTCCCCGCACGCGTGCGTATGTCAGAAGTGTCGGCAGTGTCCGCCGGCGCCGGTCCAGTGTCCACCGTTGTCTGAAAACTGCACTTTTCTGACCTCTGACCTCACTGGACGGTCCGCCACACTTTTCTTTACACCTCTCGGGCTTATCCGAGAGTCTGGCGTTGTAGGGGAGGTGTCCCCGCACGCGTGCGTATGTCAGAAGTGTCGGCAGTGTCCGCCGGCGCCGGTCCAGTGTCCACCGTCGTCTGAAAACTGCACTTTTCTGACCTCTGACCTCACTGGACGGTCCGCCACACTTTTTTTTACATCTCTCGGGCTTATCCGAGAGTGTGGCGTTGTAGGGGAGGTGTCCCCGCACGCTTGCGTATGTCAGAAGTGTCGGCAGTGTCCGCCGGCGCCGGTCCAGTGTCCACCGTTGTCTGAAAACTGCACTTTTCTGACCTCTGACCTCACTGGACGGTCCGCCACACTTTTCTTTACACCTCTCGGGCTTCACCGAGAGTCTGGCGTTGTAGGGGAGGTGTCCCCGCACGCGTGCGTATGTCAGAAGTGTCGGCAGTGTCCGCCGGCGCCGGTCCAGTGTCCACCGTTGTCTGAAAACTGCACTTTTCTGACCTCTGACCTCACTGGACGGTCCGCCACACTTTTCTTTACATCTCTCGGGCTTATCCGAGAGTGTGGCGTTGTAGGGGAGGTGTCCCCGCACGCGTGCGTATGTCAGAAGTGTCGGCAGTGTCCGCCGGCGCCGGTCCAGTGTCCACCGTTGTCTGAAAACTGCACTTTTCTGACCTCTGACCTCACTGGACGGTCCGCCATACTTTTTTTTACACCTCTCGGGCTTATCCGAGAGTGTGGCGTTGTAGGGGAGGTGTCCCCGCACGCGTGCGTATGTCAGAAGTGTCGGCAGTGTCCGCCGGCGCCGGTCCAGTGTCCACCGTCGTCTGAAAACTGCACTTTTCTGACCTCTGACCTCACTGGACGGTCCGCCACACTTTTTTGTACATCTCTCGGGCTTATCCGAGAGTGTGGCGTTGTAGGGGAGGTGTCCCCGCACGCTTGCGTATGTCAGAAGTGTCGGCAGTGTCCGCCGGCGCCGGTCCAGTGTCCACCGTTGTCTGAAAACTGCACTTTTCTGACCTCTGACCTCACTGGACGGTCCGCCACACTTTTATTTACATCTCTCGGGCTTATCCGAGAGTGTGGCGTTGTAGGGGAGGTGTCCCCGCACGCGTGCGTATGTCAGAAGTGTCGGCAGTGTCCGCTGGCGCCGGTCCAGTGTCCACCGTTGTCTGAAAACTGCACTTTTCTGACCTCTGACCTCACTGGACGGTCCGCCACACTTTTCTTTACACCTCTCGGGCTTATCCGAGAGTCTGGCGTTGTAGGGGAGGTGTCCCCGCACGCGTGCGTATGTCAGAAGTGTCGGCAGTGTCCGCCGGCGCCGGTCCAGTGTCCACTGTTGTCTGAAAACTGCACTTTTCTGACCTCTGACCTCACTGGACGGTCCGCCACACTTTTTTTTACATCTCTCGGGCTTATCCGAGAGTCTGGCGTTGTAGGGGAGGTGTCCCCGCACGCGTGCGTATGTCAGAAGTGTCGGCAGTGTCCGCCGGCGCCGGTCCAGTGTCCACCGTTGTCTGAAAACTGCACTTTTCTGACCTCTGACCTCACTGGACGGTCCGCCACACTTTTCTTTACACCTCTCGGGCTTATCCGAGAGTCTGGCGTTGTAGGGGAGGTGTCCCCGCACGCGTGCGTATGTCAGAAGT
This sequence comes from Gymnoscopelus braueri, assembly GCF_963280865.1. Classification (NCBI taxonomy): domain Eukaryota; kingdom Metazoa; phylum Chordata; class Actinopteri; order Myctophiformes; family Myctophidae; genus Gymnoscopelus; species Gymnoscopelus braueri. The sequence goes on along the minus strand of NC_137620.1, from coordinate 4,855,039 downwards.
GTCGGCAGTGTCCGCCGGCGCCGGTCCAGTGTCCACCGTTGTCTGAAAACTGCACTTTTCTGACCTCTGACCTCACTGGACGGTCCGCCACACTTTTTTTTACACCTCTCGGGCTTATCCGAGAGTGTGGCGTTGTAGGGGAGGTGTCCCCGCACGCGTGCGTATGTCAGAAGTGTCGGCAGTGTCCGCCGGCGCCGGTCCAGTGTCCACCGTCGTCTGAAAACTGCACTTTTCTGACCTCTGACCTCACTGGACGGTCCGCCACACTTTTTTTTACATCTCTCGGGCTTATCCGAGAGTGTGGCGTTGTAGGGGAGGTGTCCCCGCACGCTTGCGTATGTCAGAAGTGTCGGCAGTGTCCGCCGGCGCCGGTCCAGTGTCCACCGTTGTCTGAAAACTGCACTTTTCTGACCTCTGACCTCACTGGACGGTCCGCCACACTTTTTTTTACATCTCTCGGGCTTATCCGAGAGTGTGGCGTTGTAGGGGAGGTGTCCCCGCACGCGTGCGTATGTCAGAACTGTCGGCAGTGTCCGCCGGCGCCGGTCCAGTGTCCACCGTTGTCTGAAAACTGCACTTTTCTGACCTCTGACCTCACTGGACGGTCCGCCACACTTTTCTTTACACCTCTCGGGCTTGTCCGAGAGTCTGGCGTTGTAGGGGAGGTGTCCCCGCACGCGTGCGTATGTCAGAAGTGTCGGCAGTGTCCGCCGGCGCCGGTCCTGTGTCCACCGTTGTCTGAAAACTGCACTTTTCTGACCTCTGACCTCACTGGACGGTCCGCCACACTTTTCTTTACACCTCCCGGGCTTATCCAAGAGTGTGGCGTTGTAGGGGAGGTGTCCCCGCACGCGTGCGTATGTCAGAAGTGTCGGCAGTGTCCACCGGTGCCTGTCCAGTGTCCACTGTTGTCTGAAAACGGCACTTTTCTGACCTCTGACCTCACTGGACGGTCCGCCACACTTTTTTTTACACCTCTCGGGCTTATCCGAGAGTGTGGCGTTGTAGGGGAGGTGTCCCCGCACGTGTGCGTATGTCAGAAGTGTCGGCAGTGTCCCCCGGCGCCGGTCCAGTGTCCACCGTTGTCTGAAAACTGCACTTTTCTGACCTCTGACCTCACTGGACGGTCCGCCACACTTTTTTTTACATCTCTCGGGCTTATCCGAGAGTGTGGCGTTGTAGGGGAGGTGTCCCCGCACGCGTGCGTATGTCAGAAGTGTCGGCAGTGTCCGCCGGCGCCGGTCCAGTGTCCACCGTTGTCTGAAAACTGCACTTTTCTGACCTCTGACCTCACTGGACGGTCCGCCACACTTTTCTTTACACCTCTCGGGCTTATCCGAGAGTCTGGCGTTGTAGGGGAGGTGTCCCCGCACGCGTGCGTATGTCAGAAGTGTCGGCAGTGTCCGCCGGCGCCGGTCCAGTGTCCACCGTTGTCTGAAAACTGCACTTTTCTGACCTCTGACCTCACTGGACGGTCCGCCACACTTTTATTTACATCTCTCGGGCTTATCCGAGAGTGTGGCGTTGTAGGGGAGGTGTCCCCGCACGCGTGCGTATGTCAGAAGTGTCGGCAGTGTCCGCCGGCGCCGGTCCAGTGTCCACCGTTGTCTGAAAACTGCACTTTTCTGACCTCTGACCTCACTGGACGGTCCGCCACACTTTTCTTTACACCTCTCGGGCTTATCCGAGAGTCTGGCGTTGTAGGGGAGGTGTCCCCGCACGCGTGCGTATGTCAGAAGTGTCGGCAGTGTCCGCCGGCGCCGGTCCAGTGTCCACCGTTGTCTGAAAACTGCACTTTTCTGACCTCTGACCTCACTGGACGGTCCGCCACACTTTTTTTTACATCTCTCGGGCTTATCCGAGAGTTTGGCGTTGTAGGGGAGGTGTCCCCGCACGCGTGCGTATGTCAGAAGTGTCGGCAGTGTCCGCCGGCGCCGGTCCAGTGTCCACCGTTGTCTGAAAACTGCACTTTTCTGACCTCTGACCTCACTGGACGGTCCGCCACACTTTTCTTTACACCTCTCGGGCTTATCCGAGAGTCTGGCGTTGTAGGGGAGGTGTCCCCGCACGCGTGCGTATGTCAGAAGTGTCGGCAGTGTCCGCCGGCGCCGGTCCAGTGTCCACCGTTGTCTGAAAACTGCACTTTTCTGACCTCTGACCTCACTGGACGGTCCGCCACACTTTTCTTTACACCTCTCGGGCTTATCCGAGAGTCTGGCGTTGTAGGGGAGGTGTCCCCGCACGCATGCGTATGTCAGAAGTGTCGGCAGTGTCCGCCGGCGCCGGTCCAGTGTCCACCGTTGTCTGAAAACTGCACTTTTCTGACCTCTGACCTCACTGGACGGTCCGCCACACTTTTTTTTACACCTCTCGGGCTTATCCGAGAGTGTGGCGTTGTAGGGGAGGTGTCCCCGCACGCGTGCGTATGTCAGAAGTGTCGGCAGTGTCCGCCGGCGCCGGTCCAGTGTCCACCGTTGTCTGAAAACTGCACTTTTCTGACCTCTGACCTCACTGGACGGTCCGCCACACTTTTTTTTACATCTCTCGGGCTTATCCGAGAGTGTGGCGTTGTAGGGGAGGTGTCCCCGCACGCGTGCGTATGTCAGAAGTGTCCGCCGGCGCCGGTCCAGTGTCCACCGTTGTCTGAAAACTGCACTTTTCTGACCTCTGACCTCACTGGACGGTCCGCCACACTTTTATTTACATCTCTCGGGCTTATCCGAGAGTGTGGCGTTGTAGGGGAGGTGTCCCCGCAAGCGTGCGTATGTCAGAAGTGTCGGCAGTGTCCGCCGGCGCCGGTCCAGTGTCCACCGTTGTCTGAAAACTGCACTTTTCTGACCTCTGACCTCACTGGACGGTCCGCCACACTTTTCTTTACACCTCTCGGGCTTATCCGAGAGTCTGGCGTTGTAGGGGAGGTGTCCCCGCACGCGTGCGTATGTCAGAAGTGTCGGCAGTGTCCGCCGGCGCCGGTCCAGTGTCCACCGTTGTCTGAAAACTGCACTTTTCTGACCTCTGACCTCACTGGACGGTCCGCCACACTTTTTTTTACATCTCTCGGGCTTATCCGAGAGTTTGGCGTTGTAGGGGAGGTGTCCCCGCACGCGTGCGTATGTCAGAAGTGTCGGCAGTGTCCGCCGGCGCCGGTCCAGTGTCCACCGTTGTCTGAAAACTGCACTTTTCTGACCTCTGACCTCACTGGACGGTCCGCCACACTTTTCTTTACACCTCTCGGGCTTATCCGAGAGTCTGGCGTTGTAGGGGAGGTGTCCCCGCACGCGTGCGTATGTCAGAAGTGTCGGCAGTGTCCGCCGGCGCCGGTCCAGTGTCCACCGTTGTCTGAAAACTGCACTTTTCTGACCTCTGACCTCACTGGACGGTCCGCCACACTTTTCTTTACACCTCTCGGGCTTATCCGAGAGTCTGGCGTTGTAGGGGAGGTGTCCCCGCACGCATGCGTATGTCAGAAGTGTCGGCAGTGTCCGCCGGCGCCGGTCCAGTGTCCACCGTTGTCTGAAAACTGCACTTTTCTGACCTCTGACCTCACTGGACGGTCCGCCACACTTTTTTTTACACCTCTCGGGCTTATCCGAGAGTGTGGCGTTGTAGGGGAGGTGTCCCCGCACGCGTGCGTATGTCAGAAGTGTCGGCAGTGTCCGCCGGCGCCGGTCCAGTGTCCACCGTTGTCTGAAAACTGCACTTTTCTGACCTCTGACCTCACTGGACGGTCCGCCACACTTTTTTTTACATCTCTCGGGCTTATCCGAGAGTGTGGCGTTGTAGGGGAGGTGTCCCCGCAAGCGTGCGTATGTCAGAAGTGTCGGCAGTGTCCGCCGGCGCCGGTCCAGTGTCCACCGTTGTCTGAAAACTGCACTTTTCTGACCTCTGACCTCACTGGACGGTCCGCCACACTTTTCTTTACACCTCTCGGGCTTATCCGAGAGTCTGGCGTTGTAGGGGAGGTGTCCCCGCACGCGTGCGTATGTCAGAAGTGTCGGCAGTGTCCGCCGGCGCCGGTCCAGTGTCCACTGTTGTCTGAAAACTGCACTTTTCTGACCTCTGACCTCACTGGACGGTCCGCCACACTTTTTTTTACATCTCTCGGGCTTATCCGAGAGTCTGGCGTTGTAGGGGAGGTGTCCCCGCACGCGTGCGTATGTCAGAAGTGTCAGCAGTGTCCGCCGGCGCCGGTCCAGTGTCCACCGTTGTCTGAAAACTGCACTTTTCTGACCTCTGACCTCACTGGACGGTCCGCCACACTTTTCTTTACACCTCTCGGGCTTATCCGAGAGTCTGGCGTTGTAGGGGAGGTGTCCCCGCACGCGTGCGTATGTCAGAAGTGTCGGCAGTGTCCGCCGGCGCCGGTCCAGTGTCCACCGTTGTCTGAAAACTGCACTTTTCTGACCTCTGACCTCACTGGACGGTCCGCCACACTTTTTTTTACATCTCTCGGGCTTATCCGAGAGTGTGGCGTTGTAGGGGAGGTGTCCCCGCACGCGTGCGTATGTCAGAAGTGTCGGCAGTGTCCGCCGGCGCCGGTCCAGTGTCCACCGTTGTCTGAAAACTGCACTTTTCTGACCTCTGACCTCACTGGACGGTCCGCCACACTTTTCTTTACACCTCTCGGGCTTATCCGAGAGTCTGGCGTTGTAGGGGAGGTGTCCCCGCACGCGTGCGTATGTCAGAAGTGTCGGCAGTGTCCGCCGGCGCCGGTCCAGTGTCCACCGTTGTCTGAAAACTGCACTTTTCTGACCTCTGACCTCACTGGACGGTCCGCCACACTTTTTTTTACATCTCTCGGGCTTATCCGAGAGTCTGGCGTTGTAGGGGAGGTGTCCCCGCACGCGTGCGTATGTCAGAAGTGTCGGCAGTGTCCGCCGGCGCCGGTCCAGTGTCCACCGTCGTCTGAAAACTGCACTTTTCTGACCTCTGACCTCACTGGACGGTCCGCCACACTTTTTTTTACATCTCTCGGGCTTATCCGAGAGTGTGGCGTTGTAGGGGAGGTGTCCCCGCACGCGTGCGTATGTCAGAAGTGTCCGCCGGCGCCGGTCCAGTGTCCACCGTTGTCTGAAAACTGCACTTTTCTGACCTCTGACCTCACTGGACGGTCCGCCACACTTTTATTTACATCTCTCGGGCTTATCCGAGAGTGTGGCGTTGTAGGGGAGGTGTCCCCGCAAGCGTGCGTATGTCAGAAGTGTCGGCAGTGTCCGCCGGCGCCGGTCCAGTGTCCACCGTTGTCTGAAAACTGCACTTTTCTGACCTCTGACCTCACTGGACGGTCCGCCACACTTTTATTTACATCTCTCGGGCTTATCCGAGAGTGTGGCGTTGTAGGGGAGGTGTCCCCGCAAGCGTGCGTATGTCAGAAGTGTCGGCAGTGTCCGCCGGCGCCGGTCCAGTGTCCACCGTTGTCTGAAAACTGCACTTTTCTGACCTCTGACCTCACTGGACGGTCCGCCACACTTTTCTTTACACCTCTCGGGCTTATCCGAGAGTCTGGCGTTGTAGGGGAGGTGTCCCCGCACGCGTGCGTATGTCAGAAGTGTCGGCAGTGTCCGCCGGCGCCGGTCCAGTGTCCACTGTTGTCTGAAAACTGCACTTTTCTGACCTCTGACCTCACTGGACGGTCCGCCACACTTTTTTTTACATCTCTCGGGCTTATCCGAGAGTCTGGCGTTGTAGGGGAGGTGTCCCCGCACGCGTGCGTATGTCAGAAGTGTCAGCAGTGTCCGCCGGCGCCGGTCCAGTGTCCACCGTTGTCTGAAAACTGCACTTTTCTGACCTCTGACCTCACTGGACGGTCCGCCACACTTTTCTTTACACCTCTCGGGCTTATCCGAGAGTCTGGCGTTGTAGGGGAGGTGTCCCCGCACGCGTGCGTATGTCAGAAGTGTCGGCAGTGTCCGCCGGCGCCGGTCCAGTGTCCACCGTTGTCTGAAAACTGCACTTTTCTGACCTCTGACCTCACTGGACGGTCCGCCACACTTTTTTTTACATCTCTCGGGCTTATCCGAGAGTGTGGCGTTGTAGGGGAGGTGTCCCCGCACGCGTGCGTATGTCAGAAGTGTCGGCAGTGTCCGCCGGCGCCGGTCCAGTGTCCACCGTTGTCTGAAAACTGCACTTTTCTGACCTCTGACCTCACTGGACGGTCCGCCACACTTTTCTTTACACCTCTCGGGCTTATCCGAGAGTCTGGCGTTGTAGGGGAGGTGTCCCCGCACGCGTGCGTATGTCAGAAGTGTCGGCAGTGTCCGCCGGCGCCGGTCCAGTGTCCACCGTTGTCTGAAAACTGCACTTTTCTGACCTCTGACCTCACTGGACGGTCCGCCACACTTTTTTTTACATCTCTCGGGCTTATCCGAGAGTCTGGCGTTGTAGGGGAGGTGTCCCCGCACGCGTGCGTATGTCAGAAGTGTCGGCAGTGTCCGCCGGCGCCGGTCCAGTGTCCACCGTCGTCTGAAAACTGCACTTTTCTGACCTCTGACCTCACTGGACGGTCCGCCACACTTTTTTTTACATCTCTCGGGCTTATCCGAGAGTGTGGCGTTGTAGGGGAGGTGTCCCCGCACGCGTGCGTATGTCAGAAGTGTCGGCAGTGTCCGCCGGCGCCGGTCCAGTGTCCACCGTTGTCTGAAAACTGCACTTTTCTGACCTCTGACCTCACTGGACGGTCCGCCACACTTTTTTTTACATCTCTCGGGCTTATCCGAGAGTGTGGCGTTGTAGGGGAGGTGTCCCCGCACGCGTGCGTATGTCAGAAGTGTCGGCAGTGTCCGCCGGCGCCGGTCCAGTGTCCACCGTTGTCTGAAAACTGCACTTTTCTGACCTCTGACCTCACTGGACGGTCCGCCACACTTTTCTTTACACCTCTCGGGCTTATCCGAGAGTCTGGCGTTGTAGGGGAGGTGTCCCCGCACGCGTGCGTATGTCAGAAGTGTCGGCAGTGTCCGCCGGCGCCGGTCCAGTGTCCACCGTTGTCTGAAAACTGCACTTTTCTGACCTCTGACCTCACTGGACGGTCCGCCACACTTTTTTTTACATCTCTCGGGCTTATCCGAGAGTCTGGCGTTGTAGGGGAGGTGTCCCCGCACGCGTGCGTATGTCAGAAGTGTCGGCAGTGTCCGCCGGCGCCGGTCCAGTGTCCACCGTCGTCTGAAAACTGCACTTTTCTGACCTCTGACCTCACTGGACGGTCCGCCACACTTTTTTTTACATCTCTCGGGCTTATCCGAGAGTGTGGCGTTGTAGGGGAGGTGTCCCCGCACGCGTGCATATGTCAGAAGTGTCGGCAGTGTCCGCCGGCGCCGGTCCAGTGTCCACCGTTGTCTGAAAACTGCACTTTTCTGACCTCTGACCTCACTGGACGGTCCGCCACACTTTTCTTTACACCTCTCGGGCTTATCCGAGAGTCTGGCGTTGTAGGGGAGTTGTCCCCGCACGCGTGCGTATGTCAGAAGTGTCGGCAGTGTCCGAGAGTGTGGCGTTGTAGGGGAGGTGTCCCCGCACGCTTGCGTATGTCAGAAGTGTCGGCAGTGTCCGCCGGCGCCGGTCCAGTGTCCACCGTTGTCTGAAAACTGCACTTTTCTGACCTCTGACCTCACTGGACGGTCCGCCACACTTTTTTTTACATCTCTCGGGCTTATCCGAGAGTGTGGCGTTGTAGGGGAGGTGTCCCCGCACGCGTGCGTATGTCAGAACTGTCGGCAGTGTCCGCCGGCGCCGGTCCAGTGTCCACCGTTGTCTGAAAACTGCACTTTTCTGACCTCTGACCTCACTGGACGGTCCGCCACACTTTTCTTTACACCTCTCGGGCTTATCCGAGAGTCTGGCGTTGTAGGGGAGGTGTCCCCGCACGCGTGCGTATGTCAGAAGTGTCGGCAGTGTCCGCCGGCGCCGGTCCTGTGTCCACCGTTGTCTGAAAACTGCACTTTTCTGACCTCTGACCTCACTGGACGGTCCGCCAAACTTTTCTTTACACCTCCCGGGCTTATCCAAGAGTGTGGCGTTGTAGGGGAGGTGTCCCCGCACGCGTGCGTATGTCAGAAGTGTCGGCAGTGTCCGCCGGCGCCGGTCCAGTGTCCACCGTTGTCTGAAAACTGCACTTTTCTGACCTCTGACCTCACTGGACGGTCCGCCACACTTTTTTTTACATCTCTCGGGCTTATCCGAGAGTCTGGCGTTGTAGGGGAGGTGTCCCCGCACGCGTGCGTATGTCAGAAGTGTCGGCAGTGTCCGCCGGCGCCGGTCCAGTGTCCACCGTCGTCTGAAAACTGCACTTTTCTGACCTCTGACCTCACTGGACGGTCCGCCACACTTTTTTTTACATCTCTCGGGCTTATCCGAGAGTGTGGCGTTGTAGGGGAGGTGTCCCCGCACGCGTGCGTATGTCAGAAGTGTCGGCAGTGTCCGCCGGCGCCGGTCCAGTGTCCACCGTTGTCTGAAAACTGCACTTTTCTGACCTCTGACCTCACTGGACGGTCCGCCACACTTTTCTTTACACCTCTCGGGCTTATCCGAGAGTCTGGCGTTGTAGGGGAGTTGTCCCCGCACGCGTGCGTATGTCAGAAGTGTCGGCAGTGTCCGAGAGTGTGGCGTTGTAGGGGAGGTGTCCCCGCACGCTTGCGTATGTCAGAAGTGTCGGCAGTGTCCGCCGGCGCCGGTCCAGTGTCCACCGTTGTCTGAAAACTGCACTTTTCTGACCTCTGACCTCACTGGACGGTCCGCCACACTTTTTTTTACATCTCTCGGGCTTATCCGAGAGTGTGGCGTTGTAGGGGAGGTGTCCCCGCACGCGTGCGTATGTCAGAACTGTCGGCAGTGTCCGCCGGCGCCGGTCCAGTGTCCACCGTTGTCTGAAAACTGCACTTTTCTGACCTCTGACCTCACTGGACGGTCCGCCACACTTTTCTTTACACCTCTCGGGCTTATCCGAGAGTCTGGCGTTGTAGGGGAGGTGTCCCCGCACGCGTGCGTATGTCAGAAGTGTCGGCAGTGTCCGCCGGCGCCGGTCCTGTATCCACCGTTGTCTGAAAACTGCACTTTTCTGACCTCTGACCTCACTGGACGGTCCGCCACACTTTTCTTTACACCTCCCGGGCTTATCCAAGAGTGTGGCGTTGTAGGGGAGGTGTCCCCGCACGCGTGCGTATGTCAGAAGTGTCGGCAGTGTCCACCGGTGCCTGTCCAGTGTCCACTGTTGTCTGAAAACGGCACTTTTCTGACCTCTGACCTCACTGGACGGTCCGCCACACTTTTCTTTACACCTCTCGGGCTTATCCGAGAGTGTGGCGTTGTAGGGGAGGTGTCCCCGCACGCGTGCGTATGTCAGAAGTGTCGGCAGTGTCCGCCGGCGCCGGTCCAGTGTCCACCGTTGTCTGAAAACTGCACTTTTCTGACCTCTGACCTCACTGGACGGTCCGCCACACTTTTTTTTACATCTCTCGGGCTTATCCGAGAGTGTGGCGTTGTAGGGGAGGTGTCCCCGCACGCGTGCGTATGTCAGAAGTGTCCGCCGGCGCCGGTCCAGTGTCCACCGTTGTCTGAAAACTGCACTTTTCTGACCTCTGACCTCACTGGACGGTCCGCCACACTTTTATTTACATCTCTCGGGCTTATCCGAGAGTGTGGCGTTGTAGGGGAGGTGTCCCCGCACGCGTGCGTATGTCAGAAGTGTCGGCAGTGTCCGCCGGCGCCGGTCCAGTGTCCACCGTTGTCTGAAAACTGCACTTTTCTGACCTCTGACCTCACTGGACGGTCCGCCACACTTTTCTTTACACCTCTCGGGCTTATCCGAGAGTCTGGCGTTGTAGGGGAGGTGTCCCCGCACGCGTGCGTATGTCAGAAGTGTCGGCAGTGTCCGCCGGCGCCGGTCCAGTGTCCACTGTTGTCTGAAAACTGCACTTTTCTGACCTCTGACCTCACTGGACGGTCCGCCACACTTTTTTTTACATCTCTCGGGCTTATCCGAGAGTCTGGCGTTGTAGGGGAGGTGTCCCCGCACGCGTGCGTATGTCAGAAGTGTCAGCAGTGTCCGCCGGCGCCGGTCCAGTGTCCACCGTTGTCTGAAAACTGCACTTTTCTGACCTCTGACCTCACTGGACGGTCCGCCACACTTTTCTTTACACCTCTCGGGCTTATCCGAGAGTCTGGCGTTGTAGGGGAGGTGTCCCCGCACGCGTGCGTATGTCAGAAGTGTCGGCAGTGTCCGCCGGCGCCGGTCCAGTGTCCACCGTTGTCTGAAAACTGCACTTTTCTGACCTCTGACCTCACTGGACGGTCCGCCACACTTTTCTTTACACCTCTCGGGCTTATCCGAGAGTGTGGCGTTGTAGGGGAGGTGTCCCCGCACGCGTGCGTATGTCAGAAGTGTCGGCAGTGTCCGCCGGCGCCGGTCCAGTGTCCACCGTTGTCTGAAAACTGCACTTTTCTGACCTCTGACCTCACTGGACGGTCCGCCACACTTTTCTTTACACCTCTCGGGCTTATCCGAGAGTGTGGCGTTGTAGGGGAGGTGTCCCCGCACGCGTGCGTATGTCAGAAGTGTCGGCAGTGTCCGCCGGCACCGGTCCAGTGTCCACCGTTGTCTGAAAACTGCACTTTTCTGACCTCTGACCTCACTGGACGGTCCGCCACACTTTTTTTTACATCTCTCGGGCTTATCCGAGAGTTTGGCGTTGTAGGGGAGGTGTCCCCGCACGCGTGCGTATGTCAGAAGTGTCGGCAGTGTCCGCCGGCGCCGGTCCAGTGTCCACCGTTGTCTGAAAACTGCACTTTTCTGACCTCTGACCTAACTGGACGGTCCGCCACACTTTTTTTTACATCTCTCGGGCTTATCCGAGAGTGTGGCGTTGTAGGGGAGGTGTCCCCGCACGCGTGCGTATGTCAGAAGTGTCGGCAGTGTCCGCCGGCGCCGGTCCAGTGTCCACCGTTGTCTGAAAACTGCACTTTTCTGACCTCTGACCTCACTGGACGGTCCGCCACACTTTTCTTTACACCTCTCGGGCTTATCCGAGAGTCTGGCGTTGTAGTGGAGGTGTCCCCGCACGCGTGCGTATGTCAGAAGTGTCGGCAGTGTCCGCCGGCGCCGGTCCAGTGTCCACCGTTGTCTGAAAACTGCACTTTTCTGACCTCTGACCTCACTGGACGGTCCGCCACACTTTTCTTTACACCTCTCGGGCTTATCCGAGAGTGTGGCGTTGTAGGGGAGGTGTCCCCGCACGCGTGCGTATGTCAGAAGTGTCGGCAGTGTCCGCCGGCGCCGGTCCAGTGTCCACCGTCGTCTGAAAACTGCACTTTTCTGACCTCTGACCTCACTGGACGGTCCGCCACACTTTTTTTTACATCTCTCGGGCTTATCCGAGAGTGTGGCGTTGTAGGGGAGGTGTCCCCGCACGCGTGCGTATGTCAGAAGTGTCGGCAGTGTCCGCCGGCGCCGGTCCAGTGTCCACCGTTGTCTGAAAACTGCACTTTTCTGACCTCTGACCTCACTGGACGGTCCGCCACACTTTTCTTTACACCTCTCGGGCTTATCCGAGAGTCTGGCGTTGTAGGGGAGTTGTCCCCGCACGCGTGCGTATGTCAGAAGTGTCGGCAGTGTCCGCCGGCGCCGGTCCAGTGTCCACCGTTGTCTGAAAACTGCACTTTTCTGACCTCTGACCTCACTGGACGGTCCGCCACACTTTTCTTTACACCTCTCGGGCTTATCCGAGAGTCTGGCGTTGTAGGGGAGGTGTCCCCGCACGCGTGCGTATGTCAGAAGTGTCGGCAGTGTCCGCCGGCGCCGGTCCAGTGTCCACCGTTGTCTGAAAACTGCACTTTTCTGACCTCTGACCTCACTGGACGGTCCGCCACACTTTTCTTTACACCTCTCGGGCTTATCCGAGAGTGTGGCGTTGTAGGGGAGGTGTCCCCGCACGCGTGCGTATGTCAGAAGTGTCGGCAGTGTCCGCCGGCGCCGGTCCAGTGTCCACCGTTGTCTGAAAACTGCACTTTTCTGACCTCTGACCTCACTGGACGGTCCGCCACACTTTTCTTTACACCTCTCGGGCTTATCCGAGAGTTTGGCGTTGTAGGGGAGTTGTCCCCGCACGCGTGCGTATGTCAGAAGTGTCGGCAGTGTCCGCCGGCACCGGTCCAGTGTCCACCGTTGTCTGAAAACTGCACTTTTCTGACCTCTGACCTCACTGGACGGTCCGCCACACTTTTTTTTACATCTCTCGGGCTTATCCGAGAGTTTGGCGTTGTAGGGGAGGTGTCCCCGCACGCGTGCGTATGTCAGAAGTGTCGGCAGTGTCCGCCGGCGCCGGTCCAGTGTCCACCGTTGTCTGAAAACTGCACTTTTCTGACCTCTGACCTAACTGGACGGTCCGCCACACTTTTTTTTACATCTCTCGGGCTTATCCGAGAGTGTGGCGTTGTAGGGGAGGTGTCCCCGCACGCGTGCGTATGTCAGAAGTGTCGGCAGTGTCCGCCGGCGCCGGTCCAGTGTCCACCGTTGTCTGAAAACTGCACTTTTCTGACCTCTGACCTCACTGGACGGTCCGCCACACTTTTCTTTACACCTCTCGGGCTTATCCGAGAGTCTGGCGTTGTAGGGGAGGTGTCCCCGCACGCGTGCGTATGTCAGAAGTGTCGGCAGTGTCCGCCGGCGCCGGTCCAGTGTCCACCGTTGTCTGAAAACTGCACTTTTCTGACCTCTGACCTCACTGGACGGTCCGCCACACTTTTCTTTACACCTCTCGGGCTTATCCGAGAGTGTGGCGTTGTAGGGGAGGTGTCCCCGCACGCGTGCGTATGTCAGAAGTGTCGGCAGTGTCCGCCGGCGCCGGTCCAGTGTCCACCGTTGTCTGAAAACTGCACTTTTCTGACCTCTGACCTCACTGGACGGTCCGCCACACTTTTCTTTACACCTCTCGGGCTTATCCGAGAGTGTGGCGTTGTAGGGGAGGTGTCCCCGCACGCGTGCGTATGTCAGAAGTGTCGGCAGTGTCCGCCGGCACCGGTCCAGTGTCCACCGTTGTCTGAAAACTGCACTTTTCTGACCTCTGACCTCACTGGACGGTCCGCCACACTTTTTTTTACATCTCTCGGGCTTATCCGAGAGTTTGGCGTTGTAGGGGAGGTGTCCCCGCACGCGTGCGTATGTCAGAAGTGTCGGCAGTGTCCGCCGGCGCCGGTCCAGTGTCCACCGTTGTCTGAAAACTGCACTTTTCTGACCTCTGACCTAACTGGACGGTCCGCCACACTTTTTTTTACATCTCTCGGGCTTATCCGAGAGTGTGGCGTTGTAGGGGAGGTGTCCCCGCACGCGTGCGTATGTCAGAAGTGTCGGCAGTGTCCGCCGGCGCCGGTCCAGTGTCCACCGTTGTCTGAAAACTGCACTTTTCTGACCTCTGACCTCACTGGACGGTCCGCCACACTTTTCTTTACACCTCTCGGGCTTATCCGAGAGTCTGGCGTTGTAGTGGAGGTGTCCCCGCACGCGTGCGTATGTCAGAAGTGTCGGCAGTGTCCGCCGGCGCCGGTCCAGTGTCCACCGTTGTCTGAAAACTGCACTTTTCTGACCTCTGACCTCACTGGACGGTCCGCCACACTTTTCTTTACACCTCTCGGGCTTATCCGAGAGTGTGGCGTTGTAGGGGAGGTGTCCCCGCACGCGTGCGTATGTCAGAAGTGTCGGCAGTGTCCGCCGGCGCCGGTCCAGTGTCCACCGTCGTCTGAAAACTGCACTTTTCTGACCTCTGACCTCACTGGACGGTCCGCCACACTTTTTTTTACATCTCTCGGGCTTATCCGAGAGTGTGGCGTTGTAGGGGAGGTGTCCCCGCACGCGTGCGTATGTCAGAAGTGTCGGCAGTGTCCGCCGGCGCCGGTCCAGTGTCCACCGTTGTCTGAAAACTGCACTTTTCTGACCTCTGACCTCACTGGACGGTCCGCCACACTTTTCTTTACACCTCTCGGGCTTATCCGAGAGTCTGGCGTTGTAGGGGAGTTGTCCCCGCACGCGTGCGTATGTCAGAAGTGTCGGCAGTGTCCGCCGGCGCCGGTCCAGTGTCCACCGTTGTCTGAAAACTGCACTTTTCTGACCTCTGACCTCACTGGACGGTCCGCCACACTTTTCTTTACACCTCTCGGGCTTATCCGAGAGTCTGGCGTTGTAGGGGAGGTGTCCCCGCACGCGTGCGTATGTCAGAAGTGTCGGCAGTGTCCGCCGGCGCCGGTCCAGTGTCCACCGTTGTCTGAAAACTGCACTTTTCTGACCTCTGACCTCACTGGACGGTCCGCCACACTTTTCTTTACACCTCTCGGGCTTATCCGAGAGTGTGGCGTTGTAGGGGAGGTGTCCCCGCACGCGTGCGTATGTCAGAAGTGTCGGCAGTGTCCGCCGGCGCCGGTCCAGTGTCCACCGTTGTCTGAAAACTGCACTTTTCTGACCTCTGACCTCACTGGACGGTCCGCCACACTTTTCTTTACACCTCTCGGGCTTATCCGAGAGTTTGGCGTTGTAGGGGAGTTGTCCCCGCACGCGTGCGTATGTCAGAAGTGTCGGCAGTGTCCGCCGGCACCGGTCCAGTGTCCACCGTTGTCTGAAAACTGCACTTTTCTGACCTCTGACCTCACTGGACGGTCCGCCACACTTTTTTTTACATCTCTCGGGCTTATCCGAGAGTTTGGCGTTGTAGGGGAGGTGTCCCCGCACGCGTGCGTATGTCAGAAGTGTCGGCAGTGTCCGCCGGCGCCGGTCCAGTGTCCACCGTTGTCTGAAAACTGCACTTTTCTGACCTCTGACCTAACTGGACGGTCCGCCACACTTTTTTTTACATCTCTCGGGCTTATCCGAGAGTGTGGCGTTGTAGGGGAGGTGTCCCCGCACGCGTGCGTATGTCAGAAGTGTCGGCAGTGTCCGCCGGCGCCGGTCCAGTGTCCACCGTTGTCTGAAAACTGCACTTTTCTGACCTCTGACCTCACTGGACGGTCCGCCACACTTTTCTTTACACCTCTCGGGCTTATCCGAGAGTCTGGCGTTGTAGTGGAGGTGTCCCCGCACGCATGCGTATGTCAGAAGTGTCGGCAGTGTCCGCCGGCGCCGGTCCAGTGTCCACCGTTGTCTGAAAACTGCACTTTTCTGACCTCTGACCTCACTGGACGGTCCGCCACACTTTTCTTTACACCTCTCGGGCTTATCCGAGAGTCTGGCGTTGTAGTGGAGGTGTCCCCGCACGCATGCGTATGTCAGAAGTGTCGGCAGTGTCCGCCGGCGCCGGTCCAGTGTCCACCGTTGTCTGAAAACTGCACTTTTCTGACCTCTGACCTCACTGGACGGTCCGCCACACTTTTCTTTACACCTCTCGGGCTTATCCGAGAGTCTGGCGTTGTAGGGGAGGTGTCCCCGCACGCGTGCGTATGTCAGAAGTGTCGGCAGTGTCCGCCGGCGCCGGTCCAGTGTCCACCGTTGTCTGAAAACTGCACTTTTCTGACCTCTGACCTCACTGGACGGTCCGCCACACTTTTCTTTACACCTCTCGGGCTTATCCGAGAGTGTGGCGTTGTAGGGGAGGTGTCCCCGCACGTGTGCGTATGTCAGAAGTGTCGGCAGTGTCCACCGGTGCCTGTCCATTGTCCACTGTTGTCTGAAAACTGCACTTTTCTGACCTCTGACCTCACTGGACGGTCCGCCACACTTTTCTTTACACCTCTCGGGCTTATCCGAGAGTGTGGCGTTGTAGGGGAGGTGTCCCCGCACGCGTGCGTATGTCAGAAGTGTCGGCAGTGTCCGCCGGCGCCGGTCCAGTGTCCACCGTTGTCTGAAAACTGCACTTTTCTGACCTCTGACCTCACTGGACGGTCCGCCACACTTTTTTTTACATCTCTCGGGCTTATCCGAGAGTGTGGCGTTGTAGGGGAGGTGTCCCCGCACGCGTGCGTATGTCAGAAGTGTCGGCAGTGTCCACCGGCGCCGGTCCAGTGTCCACCGTTGTCTGAAAACTGCACTTTTCTGACCTCTGACCTCACTGGACGGTCCGCCACACTTTTTTTTACATCTCTCGGGCTTATCCGAGAGTGTGGCGTTGTAGGGGAGGTGTCCCCGCACGCGTGCGTATGTCAGAAGTGTCGGCAGTGTCCACCGGTGCCTGTCCATTGTCCACTGTTGTCTGAAAACGGCACTTTTCTGACCTCTGACCTCACTGGACGGTCCGCCACACTTTTTTTTACACCTCTCGGGCTTATCCGAGAGTGTGGCGTTGTAGGGGAGGTGTCCCCGCACGCGTGCGTATGTCAGAAGTGTCGGCAGTGTCCGCCGGCGCCGGTCCAGTGTCCACCGTTGTCTGAAAACTGCACTTTTCTGACCTCTGACCTCACTGGACGGTCCGCCACACTTTTTTTTACATCTCTCGGGCTTATCCGAGAGTGTGGCGTTGTAGGGGAGGTGTCCCCGCACGCGTGCGTATGTCAGAAGTGTCGGCAGTGTCCGCCGGCGCCGGTCCAGTGTCCACCGTTGTCTGAAAACTGCACTTTTCTGACCTCTGACCTCACTGGACGGTCCGCCACACTTTTCTTTACACCTCTCGGGCTTATCCGAGAGTGTGGCGTTGTAGGGGAGGTGTCCCCGCACACGTGCGTATGTCAGAAGTGTCGGCAGTGTCCGCCGGTGCCGGTCCAGTGTCCACCGTTGTCTGAAAACTGCACTTTTCTGACCTCTGACCTCACTGGACGGTCCGCCACACTTTTTTTTACACCTCTCGGGCTTATCCGAGAGTGTGGCGTTGTAGGGGAGGTGTCCCCGCACGCGTGCGTATGTCAGAAGTGTCGGCAGTGTCCGCCGGCGCCGGTCCAGTGTCCACCGTTGTCTGAAAACTGCACTTTTTGACCTCTGACCTCACTGGACGGTCCGCCACACTTTTCTTTACACCTCTCGGGCTTATCCGAGAGTCTGGCGTTGTAGGGGAGTTGTCCCCGCACGCGTGCGTATGTCAGAAGTGTCGGCAGTGTCCGCCGGCGCCGGTCCAGTGTCCACCGTTGTCTGAAAACTGCACTTTTCTGACCTCTGACCTCACTGGACGGTCCGCCACACTTTTTTTTACATCTCTCGGGCTTATCCGAGAGTGTGGCGTTGTAGGGGAGGTGTCCCCGCACGCGTGCGTATGTCAGAAGTGTCGGCAGTGTCCGCCGGCGCCGGTCCAGTGTCCACCGTTGTCTGAAAACTGCACTTTTCTGACCTCTGACCTCACTGGACGGTCCGCCACACTTTTCTTTACACCTCTCGGGCTTATCCGAGAGTCTGGCGTTGTAGGGGAGGTGTCCCCGCACGCGTGCGTATGTCAGAAGTGTCGGCAGTGTCCGCCGGCGCCGGTCCAGTGTCCACCGTTGTCTGAAAACTGCACTTTTCTGACCTCTGACCTCACTGGACGGTCCGCCACACTTTTTTTTACATCTCTCGGGCTTATCCGAGAGTGTGGCGTTGTAGGGGAGGTGTCCCCGCACGCGTGCGTATGTCAGAAGTGTCGGCAGTGTCCACCGGTGCCTGTCCATTGTCCACTGTTGTCTGAAAACGGCACTTTTCTGACCTCTGACCTCACTGGACGGTCCGCCACACTTTTTTTTACACCTCTCGGGCTTATCCGAGAGTGTGGCGTTGTAGGGGAGGTGTCCCCGCACGCGTGCGTATGTCAGAAGTGTCGGCAGTGTCCGCCGGCGCCGGTCCAGTGTCCACCGTTGTCTGAAAACTGCACTTTTCTGACCTCTGACCTCACTGGACGGTCCGCCACACTTTTTTTTACATCTCTCGGGCTTATCCGAGAGTGTGGCGTTGTAGGGGAGGTGTCCCCGCACGCGTGCGTATGTCAGAAGTGTCGGCAGTGTCCGCCGGAACCGGTCCAGTGTCCACCGTTGTCTGAAAACTGCACTTTTCTGACCTCTGACCTCACTGGACGGTCCGCCACACTTTTCTTTACACCTCTCGGGCTTATCCGAGAGTCTGGCGTTGTAGGGGAGTTGTCCCCGCACGCGTGCATATGTCAGAAGTGTCGGCAGTGTCCGCCGGCGCCGGTCCAGTGTCCACCGTTGTCTGAAAACTGCACTTTTCTGACCTCTGACCTCACTGGACGGTCCGCCACACTTTTTTTTACATCTCTCGGGCTTATCCGAGAGTGTGGCGTTGTAGGGGAGGTGTCCCCGCACGCGTGCGTATGTCAGAAGTGTCGGCAGTGTCCGCCGGCGCCGGTCCAGTGTCCACCGTTGTCTGAAAACTGCACTTTTCTGACCTCTGACCTCAATGGACGGTCCGCCACACTTTTCTTTACACCTCTCGGGCTTATCCGAGAGTCTGGCGTTGTAGGGGAGGTGTCCCCGCACGCGTGCGTATGTCAGAAGTGTCGGCAGTGTCCGCCGGAGCCGGTCCAGTGTCCACCGTTGTCTGAAAACTGCACTTTTCTGACCTCTGACCTCACTGGACGGTCCGCCACACTTTTCTTTACACCTCTCGGGCTTATCCGAGAGTGTGGCGTTGTAGGGGAGGTGTCCCCGCACGCGTGCGTATGTCAGAAGTGTCGGCAGTGTCCGCCGGCGCCGGTCCAGTGTCCACCGTTGTCTGAAAACTGCACTTTTCTGACCTCTGACCTCACTGGACGGTCCGCCACACTTTTCTTTACACCTCTCGGGCTTATCCGAGAGTGTGGCGTTGTAGGGGAGGTGTCCCCGCACGCGTGCGTATGTCAGAAGTGTCGGCAGTGTCCGCCGGCGCCGGTCCAGTGTCCACCGTTGTCTGAAAACTGCACTTTTCTGACCTCTGACCTCACTGGACGGTCCGCCACACTTTTTTTTTACATCTCTCGGGCTTATCCGAGAGTGTGGCGTTGTAGGGGAGGTGTCCCCGCACGCGTGCGTATGTCAGAAGTGTCGGCAGTGTCCGCCGGCGCCGGTCCAGTGTCCACCGTTGTCTGAAAACTGCACTTTTCTGACCTCTGACCTCACTGGACGGTCCGCCACACTTTTTTTTACATCTCTCGGGCTTATCCGAGAGTGTGGCGTTGTAGGGGAGGTGTCCCCGCACGCGTGCGTATGTCAGAAGTGTCGGCAGTGTCCGCCGGCGCCGGTCCAGTGTCCACCATTGTCTGAAAACTGCACTTTTCTGACCTCTGACCTCACTGGACGGTCCGCCACACTTTTCTTTACACCTCTCGGGCTTATCCGAGAGTCTGGCGTTGTAGGGGAGGTGTCCCCGCACGCGTGCGTATGTCAGAAGTGTCGGCAGTGTCCGCCGGCGCCGGTCCAGTGTCCACCGTTGTCTGAAAACTGCACTTTTCTGACCTCTGACCTCACTGGACGGTCCGCCACACTTTTCTTTACACCTCTCGGGCTTATCCGAGAGTCTGGCGTTGTAGGGGAGGTGTCCCCGCACGCGTGCGTATGTCAGAAGTGTCGGCAGTGTCCGCCGGCGCCGGTCCAGTGTCCACCGTTGTCTGAAAACTGCACTTTTCTGACCTCTGACCTCACTGGACGGTCCGCCACACTTTTCTTTACACCTCTCGGGCTTATCCGAGAGTGTGGCGTTGTAGGGGAGGTGTCCCCGCACGCGTGCGTATGTCAGAAGTGTCGGCAGTGTCCGCCGGCGCCGGTCCAGTGTCCACCGTTGTCTGAAAACTGCACTTTTCTGACCTCTGACCTCACTGGACGGTCCGCCACACTTTTTTTTTACATCTCTCGGGCTTATCCGAGAGTGTGGCGTTGTAGGGGAGGTGTCCCCGCACGCGTGCGTATGTCAGAAGTGTCGGCAGTGTCCGCCGGCGCCGGTCCAGTGTCCACCGTTGTCTGAAAACTGCACTTTTCTGTTCTCTGACCTCACTGGACGGTCCGCCACACTTTTTTTTACATCTCTCGGGCTTATCCGAGAGTGTGGCGTTGTAGGGGAGGTGTCCCCGCACACGTGCGTATGTCAGAAGTGTCGGCAGTGTCCGCCGGCGCCGGTCCAGTGTCCACCGTTGTCTGAAAACTGCACTTTTCTGTTCTCTGACCTCACTGGACGGTCCGCCACACTTTTTTTTACATCTCTCGGGCTTATCCGAGAGTGTGGCGTTGTAGGGGAGGTGTCCCCGCACGCGTGCGTATGTCAGAAGTGTCGGCAGTGTCCGCCGGCGCCGGTCCAGTGTCCACCGTTGTCTGAAAACTGCACTTTTCTGACCTCTGACCTCACTGGACGGTCCGCCACACTTTTCTTTACACCTCTCGGGCTTATCCGAGAGTCTGGCGTTGTAGGGGAGGTGTCCCCGCACGCGTGCGTATGTCAGAAGTGTCGGCAGTGTCCGCCGGCGCCGGTCCAGTGTCCACCGTTGTCTGAAAACTGCACTTTTCTGACCTCTGACCTCACTGGACGGTCCGCCACACTTTTCTTTACACCTCTCGGGCTTATCCGAGAGTGTGGCGTTGTAGGGGAGGTGTCCCCGCACGCGTGCGTATGTCAGAAGTGTCGGCAGTGTCCGCCGGCGCCGGTCCAGTGTCCACCGTTGTCTGAAAACTGCACTTTTCTGTTCTCTGACCTCACTGGACGGTCCGCCACACTTTTTTTTACATCTCTCGGGCTTATCCGAGAGTGTGGCGTTGTAGGGGAGGTGTCCCCGCACACGTGCGTATGTCAGAAGTGTCGGCAGTGTCCGCCGGCGCCGGTCCAGTGTCCACCGTTGTCTGAAAACTGCACTTTTCTGTTCTCTGACCTCACTGGACGGTCCGCCACACTTTTTTTTACATCTCTCGGGCTTATCCGAGAGTGTGGCGTTGTAGGGGAGGTGTCCCCGCACGCGTGCGTATGTCAGAAGTGTCGGCAGTGTCCGCCGGCGCCGGTCCAGTGTCCACCGTTGTCTGAAAACTGCACTTTTCTGACCTCTGACCTCACTGGACGGTCCGCCACACTTTTCTTTACACCTCTCGGGCTTATCCGAGAGTCTGGCGTTGTAGGGGAGGTGTCCCCGCACGCGTGCGTATGTCAGAAGTGTCGGCAGTGTCCGCCGGCGCCGGTCCAGTGTCCACCGTTGTCTGAAAACTGCACTTTTCTGACCTCTGACCTCACTGGACGGTCCGCCACACTTTTCTTTACACCTCTCGGGCTTATCCGAGAGTGTGGCGTTGTAGGGGAGGTGTCCCCGCACGCGTGCGTATGTCAGAAGTGTCGGCAGTGTCCGCCGGCGCCGGTCCAGTGTCCACCGTTGTCTGAAAACTGCACTTTTCTGACCTCTGACCTCACTGGACGGTCCGCCACACTTTTCTTTACACCTCTCGGGCTTATCCGAGAGTGTGGCGTTGTAGGGGAGGTGTCCCCGCACACGTGCGTATGTCAGAAGTGTCGGCAGTGTCCGCCGGTGCCGGTCCAGTGTCCACCGTTGTCTGAAAACTGCACTTTTCTGACCTCTGACCTCACTGGACGGTCCGCCACACTTTTTTTTACATCTCTCGGGCTTATCCGAGAGTGTGGCGTTGTAGGGGAGGTGTCCCCGCACGCGTGCGTATGTCAGAAGTGTCGGCAGTGTCCGCCGGCGCCGGTCCAGTGTCCACCGTTGTCTGAAAACTGCACTTTTTGACCTCTGACCTCACTGGACGGTCCGCCACACTTTTCTTTACACCTCTCGGGCTTATCCGAGAGTCTGGCGTTGTAGGGGAGTTGTCCCCGCACGCGTGCGTATGTCAGAAGTGTCGGCAGTGTCCGCCGGCGCCGGTCCAGTGTCCACCGTTGTCTGAAAACTGCACTTTTCTGACCTCTGACCTCACTGGACGGTCCGCCACACTTTTTTTTACATCTCTCGGGCTTATCCGAGAGTGTGGCGTTGTAGGGGAGGTGTCCCCGCACGCGTGCGTATGTCAGAAGTGTCGGCAGTGTCCACCGGCGCCGGTCCAGTGTCCACCGTTGTCTGAAAACTGCACTTTTCTGACCTCTGACCTCACTGGACGGTCCGCCACACTTTTCTTTACACCTCTCGGGCTTATCCGAGAGTCTGGCGTTGTAGGGGAGGTGTCCCCGCACGCGTGCGTATGTCAGAAGTGTCGGCAGTGTCCGCCGGCGCCGGTCCAGTGTCCACCGTTGTCTGAAAACTGCACTTTTCTGACCTCTGACCTCACTGGACGGTCCGCCACACTTTTTTTTACATCTCTCGGGCTTATCCGAGAGTGTGGCGTTGTAGGGGAGGTGTCCCCGCACGCGTGCGTATGTCAGAAGTGTCGGCAGTGTCCACCGGTGCCTGTCCATTGTCCACTGTTGTCTGAAAACGGCACTTTTCTGACCTCTGACCTCACTGGACGGTCCGCCACACTTTTTTTTACACCTCTCGGGCTTATCCGAGAGTGTGGCGTTGTAGGGGAGGTGTCCCCGCACGCGTGCGTATGTCAGAAGTGTCGGCAGTGTCCGCCGGCGCCGGTCCAGTGTCCACCGTTGTCTGAAAACTGCACTTTTCTGACCTCTGACCTCACTGGACGGTCCGCCACACTTTTTTTTACATCTCTCGGGCTTATCCGAGAGTGTGGCGTTGTAGGGGAGGTGTCCCCGCACGCGTGCGTATGTCAGAAGTGTCGGCAGTGTCCGCCGGAACCGGTCCAGTGTCCACCGTTGTCTGAAAACTGCACTTTTCTGACCTCTGACCTCACTGGACGGTCCGCCACACTTTTCTTTACACCTCTCGGGCTTATCCGAGAGTCTGGCGTTGTAGGGGAGTTGTCCCCGCACGCGTGCATATGTCAGAAGTGTCGGCAGTGTCCGCCGGCGCCGGTCCAGTGTCCACCGTTGTCTGAAAACTGCACTTTTCTGACCTCTGACCTCACTGGACGGTCCGCCACACTTTTTTTTACATCTCTCGGGCTTATCCGAGAGTGTGGCGTTGTAGGGGAGGTGTCCCCGCACGCGTGCGTATGTCAGAAGTGTCGGCAGTGTCCGCCGGCGCCGGTCCAGTGTCCACCGTTGTCTGAAAACTGCACTTTTCTGACCTCTGACCTCAATGGACGGTCCGCCACACTTTTCTTTACACCTCTCGGGCTTATCCGAGAGTCTGGCGTTGTAGGGGAGGTGTCCCCGCACGCGTGCGTATGTCAGAAGTGTCGGCAGTGTCCGCCGGAGCCGGTCCAGTGTCCACCGTTGTCTGAAAACTGCACTTTTCTGACCTCTGACCTCACTGGACGGTCCGCCACACTTTTCTTTACACCTCTCGGGCTTATCCGAGAGTGTGGCGTTGTAGGGGAGGTGTCCCCGCACGCGTGCGTATGTCAGAAGTGTCGGCAGTGTCCGCCGGCGCCGGTCCAGTGTCCACCGTTGTCTGAAAACTGCACTTTTCTGACCTCTGACCTCACTGGACGGTCCGCCACACTTTTCTTTACACCTCTCGGGCTTATCCGAGAGTGTGGCGTTGTAGGGGAGGTGTCCCCGCACGCGTGCGTATGTCAGAAGTGTCGGCAGTGTCCGCCGGCGCCGGTCCAGTGTCCACCGTTGTCTGAAAACTGCACTTTTCTGACCTCTGACCTCACTGGACGGTCCGCCACACTTTTTTTTTACATCTCTCGGGCTTATCCGAGAGTGTGGCGTTGTAGGGGAGGTGTCCCCGCACGCGTGCGTATGTCAGAAGTGTCGGCAGTGTCCGCCGGCGCCGGTCCAGTGTCCACCGTTGTCTGAAAACTGCACTTTTCTGACCTCTGACCTCACTGGACGGTCCGCCACACTTTTTTTTACATCTCTCGGGCTTATCCGAGAGTGTGGCGTTGTAGGGGAGGTGTCCCCGCACGCGTGCGTATGTCAGAAGTGTCGGCAGTGTCCGCCGGCGCCGGTCCAGTGTCCACCATTGTCTGAAAACTGCACTTTTCTGACCTCTGACCTCACTGGACGGTCCGCCACACTTTTCTTTACACCTCTCGGGCTTATCCGAGAGTGTGGCGTTGTAGGGGAGGTGTCCCCGCACGCGTGCGTATGTCAGAAGTGTCGGCAGTGTCCGCCGGCGCCGGTCCAGTGTCCACCGTTGTCTGAAAACTGCACTTTTCTGACCTCTGACCTCACTGGACGGTCCGCCACACTTTTTTTTACATCTCTCGGGCTTATCCGAGAGTGTGGCGTTGTAGGGGAGGTGTCCCCGCACGCGTGCGTATGTCAGAAGTGTCGGCAGTGTCCACCGGCGCCGGTCCAGTGTCCACCGTTGTCTGAAAACTGCACTTTTCTGACCTCTGACCTCACTGGACGGTCCGCCACACTTTTCTTTACACCTCTCGGGCTTATCCGAGAGTCTGGCGTTGTAGGGGAGGTGTCCCCGCACGCGTGCGTATGTCAGAAGTGTCGGCAGTGTCCGCCGGCGCCGGTCCAGTGTCCACCGTTGTCTGAAAACTGCACTTTTCTGACCTCTGACCTCACTGGACGGTCCGCCACACTTTTTTTTACATCTCTCGGGCTTATCCGAGAGTGTGGCGTTGTAGGGGAGGTGTCCCCGCACGCGTGCGTATGTCAGAAGTGTCGGCAGTGTCCACCGGTGCCTGTCCATTGTCCACTGTTGTCTGAAAACGGCACTTTTCTGACCTCTGACCTCACTGGACGGTCCGCCACACTTTTTTTTACACCTCTCGGGCTTATCCGAGAGTGTGGCGTTGTAGGGGAGGTGTCCCCGCACGCGTGCGTATGTCAGAAGTGTCGGCAGTGTCCGCCGGCGCCGGTCCAGTGTCCACCGTTGTCTGAAAACTGCACTTTTCTGACCTCTGACCTCACTGGACGGTCCGCCACACTTTTTTTTACATCTCTCGGGCTTATCCGAGAGTGTGGCGTTGTAGGGGAGGTGTCCCCGCACGCGTGCGTATGTCAGAAGTGTCGGCAGTGTCCGCCGGAACCGGTCCAGTGTCCACCGTTGTCTGAAAACTGCACTTTTCTGACCTCTGACCTCACTGGACGGTCCGCCACACTTTTCTTTACACCTCTCGGGCTTATCCGAGAGTCTGGCGTTGTAGGGGAGTTGTCCCCGCACGCGTGCATATGTCAGAAGTGTCGGCAGTGTCCGCCGGCGCCGGTCCAGTGTCCACCGTTGTCTGAAAACTGCACTTTTCTGACCTCTGACCTCACTGGACGGTCCGCCACACTTTTTTTTACATCTCTCGGGCTTATCCGAGAGTGTGGCGTTGTAGGGGAGGTGTCCCCGCACGCGTGCGTATGTCAGAAGTGTCGGCAGTGTCCGCCGGCGCCGGTCCAGTGTCCACCGTTGTCTGAAAACTGCACTTTTCTGACCTCTGACCTCACTGGACGGTCCGCCACACTTTTCTTTACACCTCTCGGGCTTATCCGAGAGTCTGGCGTTGTAGGGGAGGTGTCCCCGCACGCGTGCATATGTCAGAAGTGTCGGCAGTGTCCGCCGGAGCCGGTCCAGTGTCCACCGTTGTCTGAAAACTGCACTTTTCTGACCTCTGACCTCACTGGACGGTCCGCCACACTTTTCTTTACACCTCTCGGGCTTATCCGAGAGTGTGGCGTTGTAGGGGAGGTGTCCCCGCACGCGTGCGTATGTCAGAAGTGTCGGCAGTGTCCGCCGGCGCCGGTCCAGTGTCCACCGTTGTCTGAAAACTGCACTTTTCTGACCTCTGACCTCACTGGACGGTCCGCCACACTTTTCTTTACACCTCTCGGGCTTATCCGAGAGTGTGGCGTTGTAGGGGAGGTGTCCCCGCACGCGTGCGTATGTCAGAAGTGTCGGCAGTGTCCACCGGTGCCTGTCCAGTGTCCACTGTTGTCTGAAAACGGCACTTTTCTGACCTCTGACCTCACTGGACGGTCCGCCACACTTTTTTTTACACCTCTCGGGCTTATCCGAGAGTGTGGCGTTGTAGGGGAGGTGTCCCCGCACGCGTGCGTATGTCAGAAGTGTCGGCAGTGTCCGCCGGCGCCGGTCCAGTGTCCACCGTTGTCTGAAAACTGCACTTTTCTGACCTCTGACCTCACTGGACGGTCCGCCACACTTTTCTTTACACCTCTCGGGCTTATCCGAGAGTCTGGCGTTGTAGGGGAGGTGTCCCCGCACGCGTGCGTATGTCAGAAGTGTCGGCAGTGTCCGCCGGCGCCGGTCCAGTGTCCACCGTTGTCTGAAAACTGCACTTTTCTGACCTCACTGGACGGTCCGCCACACTTTTCTTTACACCTCTCGGGCTTATCCGAGAGTGTGGCGTTGTAGGGGAGGTGTCCCCGCACGCGTGCGTATGTCAGAAGTGTCGGCAGTGTCCACCGGTGCCTGTCCAGTGTCCACTGTTGTCTGAAAACGACACTTTTCTGACCTCTGACCTCACTGGACGGTCCGCCACACTTTTTTTTACACCTCTCGGGCTTATCCGAGAGTGTGGCGTTGTAGGGGAGGTGTCCCCGCACACGTGCGTATGTCAGAAGTGTCGGCAGTGTCCGCCGGAACCGGTCCAGTGTCCACCGTTGTCTGAAAACTGCACTTTTCTGACCTCTGACCTCACTGGACGGTCCGCCACACTTTTCTTTACACCTCTCGGGCTTATCCGAGAGTCTGGCGTTGTAGGGGAGTTGTCCCCGCACGCGTGCATATGTCAGAAGTGTCGGCAGTGTCCGCCGGCGCCGGTCCAGTGTCCACCGTTGTCTGAAAACTGCACTTTTCTGACCTCTGACCTCACTGGACGGTCCGCCACACTTTTTTTTACATCTCTCGGGCTTATCCGAGAGTGTGGCGTTGTAGGGGAGGTGTCCCCGCACGCGTGCGTATGTCAGAAGTGTCGGCAGTGTCCGCCGGCGCCGGTCCAGTGTCCACCGTTGTCTGAAAACTGCACTTTTCTGACCTCTGACCTCACTGGACGGTCCGCCACACTTTTCTTTACACCTCTCGGGCTTATCCGAGAGTCTGGCGTTGTAGGGGAGGTGTCCCCGCACGCGTGCATATGTCAGAAGTGTCGGCAGTGTCCGCCGGAGCCGGTCCAGTGTCCACCGTTGTCTGAAAACTGCACTTTTCTGACCTCTGACCTCACTGGACGGTCCGCCACACTTTTCTTTACACCTCTCGGGCTTATCCGAGAGTGTGGCGTTGTAGGGGAGGTGTCCCCGCACGCGTGCGTATGTCAGAAGTGTCGGCAGTGTCCGCCGGCGCCGGTCCAGTGTCCACCGTTGTCTGAAAACTGCACTTTTCTGACCTCTGACCTCACTGGACGGTCCGCCACACTTTTCTTTACACCTCTCGGGCTTATCCGAGAGTGTGGCGTTGTAGGGGAGGTGTCCCCGCACGCGTGCGTATGTCAGAAGTGTCGGCAGTGTCCACCGGTGCCTGTCCAGTGTCCACTGTTGTCTGAAAACGGCACTTTTCTGACCTCTGACCTCACTGGACGGTCCGCCACACTTTTTTTTACACCTCTCGGGCTTATCCGAGAGTGTGGCGTTGTAGGGGAGGTGTCCCCGCACGCGTGCGTATGTCAGAAGTGTCGGCAGTGTCCGCCGGCGCCGGTCCAGTGTCCACCGTTGTCTGAAAACTGCACTTTTCTGACCTCTGACCTCACTGGACGGTCCGCCACACTTTTCTTTA
The DNA here is from genome assembly GCF_963280865.1 of Gymnoscopelus braueri. Lineage (NCBI taxonomy): Eukaryota > Metazoa > Chordata > Actinopteri > Myctophiformes > Myctophidae > Gymnoscopelus > Gymnoscopelus braueri. Next base: position 4,827,518 of record NC_137620.1, on the reverse strand, counting down.
CACCTCTCGGGCTTATCCGAGAGTCTGGCGTTGTAGGGGAGGTGTCCCCGCACGCGTGCGTATGTCAGAAGTGTCGGCAGTGTCCGCCGGCGCCGGTCCAGTGTCCACCGTTGTCTGAAAACTGCACTTTTCTGACCTCACTGGACGGTCCGCCACACTTTTCTTTACACCTCTCGGGCTTATCCGAGAGTGTGGCGTTGTAGGGGAGGTGTCCCCGCACGCGTGCGTATGTCAGAAGTGTCGGCAGTGTCCACCGGTGCCTGTCCAGTGTCCACTGTTGTCTGAAAACGACACTTTTCTGACCTCTGACCTCACTGGACGGTCCGCCACACTTTTTTTTACACCTCTCGGGCTTATCCGAGAGTGTGGCGTTGTAGGGGAGGTGTCCCCGCACACGTGCGTATGTCAGAAGTGTCGGCAGTGTCCGCCGGTGCCGGTCCAGTGTCCACCGTTGTCTGAAAACTGCACTTTTCTGACCTCTGACCTCACTGGACGGTCCGCCACACTTTTTTTTTACATCTCTCGGGCTTATCCGAGAGTGTGGCGTTGTAGGGGAGGTGTCCCCGCACGCGTGCGTATGTCAGAAGTGTCGGCAGTGTCCGCCGGCGCCGGTCCAGTGTCCACCGTCGTCTGAAAACTGCACTTTTCTGACCTCTGACCTCACTGGACGGTCCGCCACACTTTTTTTTACATCTCTCGGGCTTATCCGAGAGTGTGGCGTTGTAGGGGAGGTGTCCCCGCACGCGTGCGTATGTCAGAAGTGTCGGCAGTGTCCGCCGGCGCCGGTCCAGTGTCCACCGTTGTCTGAAAACTGCACTTTTCTGACCTCTGACCTCACTGGACGGTCCGCCACACTTTTCTTTACACCTCTCGGGCTTATCCGAGAGTCTGGCGTTGTAGGGGAGTTGTCCCCGCACGCGTGCGTATGTCAGAAGTGTCGGCAGTGTCCGCCGGCGCCGGTCCAGTGTCCACCGTTGTCTGAAAACTGCACTTTTCTGACCTCTGACCTCACTGGACGGTCCGCCACACTTTTCTTTACACCTCTCGGGCTTATCCGAGAGTGTGGCGTTGTAGGGGAGGTGTCCCCGCACGCGTGCGTATGTCAGAAGTGTCGGCAGTGTCCACCGGTGCCTGTCCAGTGTCCACTGTTGTCTGAAAACGGCACTTTTCTGACCTCTGACCTCACTGGACGGTCCGCCACACTTTTTTTTACATCTCTCGGGCTTATCCGAGAGTGTGGCGTTGTAGGGGAGGTGTCCCCGCACGCGTGCGTATGTCAGAAGTGTCGGCAGTGTCCGCCGGCGCCGGTCCAGTGTCCACCGTTGTCTGAAAACTGCACTTTTCTGACCTCTGACCTCACTGGACGGTCCGCCACACTTTTATTTACACCTCTCGGGCTTATCCGAGAGTCTGGCGTTGTAGGGGAGGTGTCCCCGCACGCGTGCGTATGTCAGAAGTGTCGGCAGTGTCCGCCGGCGCCGGTCCAGTGTCCACCGTTGTCTGAAAACTGCACTTTTCTGACCTCTGACCTCACTGGACGGTCCGCCACACTTTTCTTTACACCTCTCGGGCTTATCCGAGAGTGTGGCGTTGTAGGGGAGGTGTCCCCGCACGCGTGCGTATGTCAGAAGTGTCCACCGGTGCCTGTCCAGTGTCCACTGTTGTCTGAAAACGGCACTTTTCTGACCTCTGACCTCACTGGACGGTCCGCCACACTTTTTTTTACACCTCTCGGGCTTATCCGAGAGTGTGGCGTTGTAGGGGAGGTGTCCCCGCACGCGTGCGTATGTCAGAAGTGTCGGCAGTGTCCGCCGGCGCCGGTCCAGTGTCCACCGTTGTCTGAAAACTGCACTTTTCTGACCTCTGACCTCACTGGACGGTCCGCCACACTTTTTTTTACATCTCTCGGGCTTATCCGAGAGTGTGGCGTTGTAGGGGAGGTGTCCCCGCACGAGTGCGTATGTCAGAAGTGTCGGCAGTGTCCACCGGTGCCTGTCCAGTGTCCACTGTTGTCTGAAAACTGCACTTTTCTGACCTCTGACCTCACTGGACGGTCCGCCACACTTTTTTTTACACCTCTCGGGCTTATCCGAGAGTGTGGCGTTGTAGGGGAGGTGTCCCCGCACGCGTGCGTATGTCAGAAGTGTCGGCAGTGTCCGCCGGCGCCGGTCCAGTGTCCACCGTTGTCTGAAAACTGCACTTTTCTGACCTCTGACCTCACTGGACGGTCCGCCACACTTTTCTTTACACCTCTCGGGCTTATCCGAGAGTGTGGCGTTGTAGGGGAGGTGTCCCCGCACACGTGCGTATGTCAGAAGTGTCGGCAGTGTCCGCCGGTGCCGGTCCAGTGTCCACCGTTGTCTGAAAACTGCACTTTTCTGACCTCTGACCTCACTGGACGGTCCGCCACACTTTTTTTTACATCTCTCGGGCTTATCCGAGAGTGTGGCGTTGTAGGGGAGGTGTCCCCGCACGCGTGCGTATGTCAGAAGTGTCGGCAGTGTCCGCCGGCGCCGGTCCAGTGTCCACCGTTGTCTGAAAACTGCACTTTTTGACCTCTGACCTCACTGGACGGTCCGCCACACTTTTCTTTACACCTCTCGGGCTTATCCGAGAGTCTGGCGTTGTAGGGGAGTTGTCCCCGCACGCGTGCGTATGTCAGAAGTGTCGGCAGTGTCCGCCGGCGCCGGTCCAGTGTCCACCGTTGTCTGAAAACTGCACTTTTCTGACCTCTGACCTCACTGGACGGTCCGCCACACTTTTTTTTACATCTCTCGGGCTTATCCGAGAGTGTGGCGTTGTAGGGGAGGTGTCCCCGCACGCGTGCGTATGTCAGAAGTGTCGGCAGTGTCCACCGGCGCCGGTCCAGTGTCCACCGTTGTCTGAAAACTGCACTTTTCTGACCTCTGACCTCACTGGACGGTCCGCCACACTTTTCTTTACACCTCTCGGGCTTATCCGAGAGTCTGGCGTTGTAGGGGAGGTGTCCCCGCACGCGTGCGTATGTCAGAAGTGTCGGCAGTGTCCGCCGGCGCCGGTCCAGTGTCCACCGTTGTCTGAAAACTGCACTTTTCTGACCTCTGACCTCACTGGACGGTCCGCCACACTTTTTTTTACATCTCTCGGGCTTATCCGAGAGTGTGGCGTTGTAGGGGAGGTGTCCCCGCACGCGTGCGTATGTCAGAAGTGTCGGCAGTGTCCACCGGTGCCTGTCCATTGTCCACTGTTGTCTGAAAACGGCACTTTTCTGACCTCTGACCTCACTGGACGGTCCGCCACACTTTTTTTTACACCTCTCGGGCTTATCCGAGAGTGTGGCGTTGTAGGGGAGGTGTCCCCGCACGCGTGCGTATGTCAGAAGTGTCGGCAGTGTCCGCCGGCGCCGGTCCAGTGTCCACCGTTGTCTGAAAACTGCACTTTTCTGACCTCTGACCTCACTGGACGGTCCGCCACACTTTTTTTTACATCTCTCGGGCTTATCCGAGAGTGTGGCGTTGTAGGGGAGGTGTCCCCGCACGCGTGCGTATGTCAGAAGTGTCGGCAGTGTCCGCCGGAACCGGTCCAGTGTCCACCGTTGTCTGAAAACTGCACTTTTCTGACCTCTGACCTCACTGGACGGTCCGCCACACTTTTCTTTACACCTCTCGGGCTTATCCGAGAGTCTGGCGTTGTAGGGGAGTTGTCCCCGCACGCGTGCATATGTCAGAAGTGTCGGCAGTGTCCGCCGGCGCCGGTCCAGTGTCCACCGTTGTCTGAAAACTGCACTTTTCTGACCTCTGACCTCACTGGACGGTCCGCCACACTTTTTTTTACATCTCTCGGGCTTATCCGAGAGTGTGGCGTTGTAGGGGAGGTGTCCCCGCACGCGTGCGTATGTCAGAAGTGTCGGCAGTGTCCGCCGGCGCCGGTCCAGTGTCCACCGTTGTCTGAAAACTGCACTTTTCTGACCTCTGACCTCAATGGACGGTCCGCCACACTTTTCTTTACACCTCTCGGGCTTATCCGAGAGTCTGGCGTTGTAGGGGAGGTGTCCCCGCACGCGTGCGTATGTCAGAAGTGTCGGCAGTGTCCGCCGGAGCCGGTCCAGTGTCCACCGTTGTCTGAAAACTGCACTTTTCTGACCTCTGACCTCACTGGACGGTCCGCCACACTTTTCTTTACACCTCTCGGGCTTATCCGAGAGTGTGGCGTTGTAGGGGAGGTGTCCCCGCACGCGTGCGTATGTCAGAAGTGTCGGCAGTGTCCGCCGGCGCCGGTCCAGTGTCCACCGTTGTCTGAAAACTGCACTTTTCTGACCTCTGACCTCACTGGACGGTCCGCCACACTTTTCTTTACACCTCTCGGGCTTATCCGAGAGTGTGGCGTTGTAGGGGAGGTGTCCCCGCACGCGTGCGTATGTCAGAAGTGTCGGCAGTGTCCGCCGGCGCCGGTCCAGTGTCCACCGTTGTCTGAAAACTGCACTTTTCTGACCTCTGACCTCACTGGACGGTCCGCCACACTTTTTTTTTACATCTCTCGGGCTTATCCGAGAGTGTGGCGTTGTAGGGGAGGTGTCCCCGCACGCGTGCGTATGTCAGAAGTGTCGGCAGTGTCCGCCGGCGCCGGTCCAGTGTCCACCGTTGTCTGAAAACTGCACTTTTCTGACCTCTGACCTCACTGGACGGTCCGCCACACTTTTTTTTACATCTCTCGGGCTTATCCGAGAGTGTGGCGTTGTAGGGGAGGTGTCCCCGCACGCGTGCGTATGTCAGAAGTGTCGGCAGTGTCCGCCGGCGCCGGTCCAGTGTCCACCATTGTCTGAAAACTGCACTTTTCTGACCTCTGACCTCACTGGACGGTCCGCCACACTTTTCTTTACACCTCTCGGGCTTATCCGAGAGTGTGGCGTTGTAGGGGAGGTGTCCCCGCACGCGTGCGTATGTCAGAAGTGTCGGCAGTGTCCGCCGGCGCCGGTCCAGTGTCCACCGTTGTCTGAAAACTGCACTTTTCTGACCTCTGACCTCACTGGACGGTCCGCCACACTTTTTTTTACATCTCTCGGGCTTATCCGAGAGTGTGGCGTTGTAGGGGAGGTGTCCCCGCACGCGTGCGTATGTCAGAAGTGTCGGCAGTGTCCACCGGCACCGGTCCAGTGTCCACCGTTGTCTGAAAACTGCACTTTTCTGACCTCTGACCTCACTGGACGGTCCGCCACACTTTTCTTTACACCTCTCGGGCTTATCCGAGAGTCTGGCGTTGTAGGGGAGGTGTCCCCGCACGCGTGCGTATGTCAGAAGTGTCGGCAGTGTCCGCCGGCGCCGGTCCAGTGTCCACCGTTGTCTGAAAACTGCACTTTTCTGACCTCTGACCTCACTGGACGGTCCGCCACACTTTTTTTTACATCTCTCGGGCTTATCCGAGAGTGTGGCGTTGTAGGGGAGGTGTCCCCGCACGCGTGCGTATGTCAGAAGTGTCGGCAGTGTCCACCGGTGCCTGTCCATTGTCCACTGTTGTCTGAAAACGGCACTTTTCTGACCTCTGACCTCACTGGACGGTCCGCCACACTTTTTTTTACACCTCTCGGGCTTATCCGAGAGTGTGGCGTTGTAGGGGAGGTGTCCCCGCACGCGTGCGTATGTCAGAAGTGTCGGCAGTGTCCGCCGGCGCCGGTCCAGTGTCCACCGTTGTCTGAAAACTGCACTTTTCTGACCTCTGACCTCACTGGACGGTCCGCCACACTTTTTTTTACATCTCTCGGGCTTATCCGAGAGTGTGGCGTTGTAGGGGAGGTGTCCCCGCACGCGTGCGTATGTCAGAAGTGTCGGCAGTGTCCGCCGGAACCGGTCCAGTGTCCACCGTTGTCTGAAAACTGCACTTTTCTGACCTCTGACCTCACTGGACGGTCCGCCACACTTTTCTTTACACCTCTCGGGCTTATCCGAGAGTCTGGCGTTGTAGGGGAGTTGTCCCCGCACGCGTGCATATGTCAGAAGTGTCGGCAGTGTCCGCCGGCGCCGGTCCAGTGTCCACCGTTGTCTGAAAACTGCACTTTTCTGACCTCTGACCTCACTGGACGGTCCGCCACACTTTTTTTTACATCTCTCGGGCTTATCCGAGAGTGTGGCGTTGTAGGGGAGGTGTCCCCGCACGCGTGCGTATGTCAGAAGTGTCGGCAGTGTCCGCCGGCGCCGGTCCAGTGTCCACCGTTGTCTGAAAACTGCACTTTTCTGACCTCTGACCTCACTGGACGGTCCGCCACACTTTTCTTTACACCTCTCGGGCTTATCCGAGAGTCTGGCGTTGTAGGGGAGGTGTCCCCGCACGCGTGCATATGTCAGAAGTGTCGGCAGTGTCCGCCGGAGCCGGTCCAGTGTCCACCGTTGTCTGAAAACTGCACTTTTCTGACCTCTGACCTCACTGGACGGTCCGCCACACTTTTCTTTACACCTCTCGGGCTTATCCGAGAGTGTGGCGTTGTAGGGGAGGTGTCCCCGCACGCGTGCGTATGTCAGAAGTGTCGGCAGTGTCCGCCGGCGCCGGTCCAGTGTCCACCGTTGTCTGAAAACTGCACTTTTCTGACCTCTGACCTCACTGGACGGTCCGCCACACTTTTCTTTACACCTCTCGGGCTTATCCGAGAGTGTGGCGTTGTAGGGGAGGTGTCCCCGCACGCGTGCGTATGTCAGAAGTGTCGGCAGTGTCCACCGGTGCCTGTCCAGTGTCCACTGTTGTCTGAAAACGGCACTTTTCTGACCTCTGACCTCACTGGACGGTCCGCCACACTTTTTTTTACACCTCTCGGGCTTATCCGAGAGTGTGGCGTTGTAGGGGAGGTGTCCCCGCACGCGTGCGTATGTCAGAAGTGTCGGCAGTGTCCGCCGGCGCCGGTCCAGTGTCCACCGTTGTCTGAAAACTGCACTTTTCTGACCTCTGACCTCACTGGACGGTCCGCCACACTTTTCTTTACACCTCTCGGGCTTATCCGAGAGTCTGGCGTTGTAGGGGAGGTGTCCCCGCACGCGTGCGTATGTCAGAAGTGTCGGCAGTGTCCGCCGGCGCCGGTCCAGTGTCCACCGTTGTCTGAAAACTGCACTTTTCTGACCTCACTGGACGGTCCGCCACACTTTTCTTTACACCTCTCGGGCTTATCCGAGAGTGTGGCGTTGTAGGGGAGGTGTCCCCGCACGCGTGCGTATGTCAGAAGTGTCGGCAGTGTCCACCGGTGCCTGTCCAGTGTCCACTGTTGTCTGAAAACGACACTTTTCTGACCTCTGACCTCACTGGACGGTCCGCCACACTTTTTTTTACACCTCTCGGGCTTATCCGAGAGTGTGGCGTTGTAGGGGAGGTGTCCCCGCACACGTGCGTATGTCAGAAGTGTCGGCAGTGTCCGCCGGAACCGGTCCAGTGTCCACCGTTGTCTGAAAACTGCACTTTTCTGACCTCTGACCTCACTGGACGGTCCGCCACACTTTTCTTTACACCTCTCGGGCTTATCCGAGAGTCTGGCGTTGTAGGGGAGTTGTCCCCGCACGCGTGCATATGTCAGAAGTGTCGGCAGTGTCCGCCGGCGCCGGTCCAGTGTCCACCGTTGTCTGAAAACTGCACTTTTCTGACCTCTGACCTCACTGGACGGTCCGCCACACTTTTCTTTACACCTCTCGGGCTTATCCGAGAGTGTGGCGTTGTAGGGGAGGTGTCCCCGCACGCGTGCGTATGTCAGAAGTGTCGGCAGTGTCCGCCGGCGCCGGTCCAGTGTCCACCGTTGTCTGAAAACTGCACTTTTCTGACCTCTGACCTCACTGGACGGTCCGCCACACTTTTCTTTACACCTCTCGGGCTTATCCGAGAGTGTGGCGTTGTAGGGGAGGTGTCCCCGCACGCGTGCGTATGTCAGAAGTGTCGGCAGTGTCCGCCGGCGCCGGTCCAGTGTCCACCGTTGTCTGAAAACTGCACTTTTCTGACCTCTGACCTCACTGGACGGTCCGCCACACTTTTTTTTTACATCTCTCGGGCTTATCCGAGAGTGTGGCGTTGTAGGGGAGGTGTCCCCGCACGCGTGCGTATGTCAGAAGTGTCGGCAGTGTCCGCCGGCGCCGGTCCAGTGTCCACCGTTGTCTGAAAACTGCACTTTTCTGACCTCTGACCTCACTGGACGGTCCGCCACACTTTTTTTTACATCTCTCGGGCTTATCCGAGAGTGTGGCGTTGTAGGGGAGGTGTCCCCGCACGCGTGCGTATGTCAGAAGTGTCGGCAGTGTCCGCCGGCGCCGGTCCAGTGTCCACCATTGTCTGAAAACTGCACTTTTCTGACCTCTGACCTCACTGGACGGTCCGCCACACTTTTCTTTACACCTCTCGGGCTTATCCGAGAGTGTGGCGTTGTAGGGGAGGTGTCCCCGCACGCGTGCGTATGTCAGAAGTGTCGGCAGTGTCCGCCGGCGCCGGTCCAGTGTCCACCGTTGTCTGAAAACTGCACTTTTCTGACCTCTGACCTCACTGGACGGTCCGCCACACTTTTTTTTACATCTCTCGGGCTTATCCGAGAGTGTGGCGTTGTAGGGGAGGTGTCCCCGCACGCGTGCGTATGTCAGAAGTGTCGGCAGTGTCCACCGGCGCCGGTCCAGTGTCCACCGTTGTCTGAAAACTGCACTTTTCTGACCTCTGACCTCACTGGACGGTCCGCCACACTTTTCTTTACACCTCTCGGGCTTATCCGAGAGTCTGGCGTTGTAGGGGAGGTGTCCCCGCACGCGTGCGTATGTCAGAAGTGTCGGCAGTGTCCGCCGGCGCCGGTCCAGTGTCCACCGTTGTCTGAAAACTGCACTTTTCTGACCTCTGACCTCACTGGACGGTCCGCCACACTTTTTTTTACATCTCTCGGGCTTATCCGAGAGTGTGGCGTTGTAGGGGAGGTGTCCCCGCACGCGTGCGTATGTCAGAAGTGTCGGCAGTGTCCACCGGTGCCTGTCCATTGTCCACTGTTGTCTGAAAACGGCACTTTTCTGACCTCTGACCTCACTGGACGGTCCGCCACACTTTTTTTTACACCTCTCGGGCTTATCCGAGAGTGTGGCGTTGTAGGGGAGGTGTCCCCGCACGCGTGCGTATGTCAGAAGTGTCGGCAGTGTCCGCCGGCGCCGGTCCAGTGTCCACCGTTGTCTGAAAACTGCACTTTTCTGACCTCTGACCTCACTGGACGGTCCGCCACACTTTTTTTTACATCTCTCGGGCTTATCCGAGAGTGTGGCGTTGTAGGGGAGGTGTCCCCGCACGCGTGCGTATGTCAGAAGTGTCGGCAGTGTCCGCCGGAACCGGTCCAGTGTCCACCGTTGTCTGAAAACTGCACTTTTCTGACCTCTGACCTCACTGGACGGTCCGCCACACTTTTCTTTACACCTCTCGGGCTTATCCGAGAGTCTGGCGTTGTAGGGGAGTTGTCCCCGCACGCGTGCATATGTCAGAAGTGTCGGCAGTGTCCGCCGGCGCCGGTCCAGTGTCCACCGTTGTCTGAAAACTGCACTTTTCTGACCTCTGACCTCACTGGACGGTCCGCCACACTTTTTTTTACATCTCTCGGGCTTATCCGAGAGTGTGGCGTTGTAGGGGAGGTGTCCCCGCACGCGTGCGTATGTCAGAAGTGTCGGCAGTGTCCGCCGGCGCCGGTCCAGTGTCCACCGTTGTCTGAAAACTGCACTTTTCTGACCTCTGACCTCACTGGACGGTCCGCCACACTTTTCTTTACACCTCTCGGGCTTATCCGAGAGTCTGGCGTTGTAGGGGAGGTGTCCCCGCACGCGTGCATATGTCAGAAGTGTCGGCAGTGTCCGCCGGAGCCGGTCCAGTGTCCACCGTTGTCTGAAAACTGCACTTTTCTGACCTCTGACCTCACTGGACGGTCCGCCACACTTTTCTTTACACCTCTCGGGCTTATCCGAGAGTGTGGCGTTGTAGGGGAGGTGTCCCCGCACGCGTGCGTATGTCAGAAGTGTCGGCAGTGTCCGCCGGCGCCGGTCCAGTGTCCACCGTTGTCTGAAAACTGCACTTTTCTGACCTCTGACCTCACTGGACGGTCCGCCACACTTTTCTTTACACCTCTCGGGCTTATCCGAGAGTGTGGCGTTGTAGGGGAGGTGTCCCCGCACGCGTGCGTATGTCAGAAGTGTCGGCAGTGTCCACCGGTGCCTGTCCAGTGTCCACTGTTGTCTGAAAACGGCACTTTTCTGACCTCTGACCTCACTGGACGGTCCGCCACACTTTTTTTTACACCTCTCGGGCTTATCCGAGAGTGTGGCGTTGTAGGGGAGGTGTCCCCGCACGCGTGCGTATGTCAGAAGTGTCGGCAGTGTCCGCCGGCGCCGGTCCAGTGTCCACCGTTGTCTGAAAACTGCACTTTTCTGACCTCTGACCTCACTGGACGGTCCGCCACACTTTTCTTTACACCTCTCGGGCTTATCCGAGAGTCTGGCGTTGTAGGGGAGGTGTCCCCGCACGCGTGCGTATGTCAGAAGTGTCGGCAGTGTCCGCCGGCGCCGGTCCAGTGTCCACCGTTGTCTGAAAACTGCACTTTTCTGACCTCACTGGACGGTCCGCCACACTTTTCTTTACACCTCTCGGGCTTATCCGAGAGTGTGGCGTTGTAGGGGAGGTGTCCCCGCACGCGTGCGTATGTCAGAAGTGTCGGCAGTGTCCACCGGTGCCTGTCCAGTGTCCACTGTTGTCTGAAAACGACACTTTTCTGACCTCTGACCTCACTGGACGGTCCGCCACACTTTTTTTTACACCTCTCGGGCTTATCCGAGAGTGTGGCGTTGTAGGGGAGGTGTCCCCGCACACGTGCGTATGTCAGAAGTGTCGGCAGTGTCCGCCGGAACCGGTCCAGTGTCCACCGTTGTCTGAAAACTGCACTTTTCTGACCTCTGACCTCACTGGACGGTCCGCCACACTTTTCTTTACACCTCTCGGGCTTATCCGAGAGTCTGGCGTTGTAGGGGAGTTGTCCCCGCACGCGTGCATATGTCAGAAGTGTCGGCAGTGTCCGCCGGCGCCGGTCCAGTGTCCACCGTTGTCTGAAAACTGCACTTTTCTGACCTCTGACCTCACTGGACGGTCCGCCACACTTTTTTTTACATCTCTCGGGCTTATCCGAGAGTGTGGCGTTGTAGGGGAGGTGTCCCCGCACGCGTGCGTATGTCAGAAGTGTCGGCAGTGTCCGCCGGCGCCGGTCCAGTGTCCACCGTTGTCTGAAAACTGCACTTTTCTGACCTCTGACCTCACTGGACGGTCCGCCACACTTTTCTTTACACCTCTCGGGCTTATCCGAGAGTCTGGCGTTGTAGGGGAGGTGTCCCCGCACGCGTGCATATGTCAGAAGTGTCGGCAGTGTCCGCCGGAGCCGGTCCAGTGTCCACCGTTGTCTGAAAACTGCACTTTTCTGACCTCTGACCTCACTGGACGGTCCGCCACACTTTTCTTTACACCTCTCGGGCTTATCCGAGAGTGTGGCGTTGTAGGGGAGGTGTCCCCGCACGCGTGCGTATGTCAGAAGTGTCGGCAGTGTCCGCCGGCGCCGGTCCAGTGTCCACCGTTGTCTGAAAACTGCACTTTTCTGACCTCTGACCTCACTGGACGGTCCGCCACACTTTTCTTTACACCTCTCGGGCTTATCCGAGAGTGTGGCGTTGTAGGGGAGGTGTCCCCGCACGCGTGCGTATGTCAGAAGTGTCGGCAGTGTCCACCGGTGCCTGTCCAGTGTCCACTGTTGTCTGAAAACGGCACTTTTCTGACCTCTGACCTCACTGGACGGTCCGCCACACTTTTTTTTACACCTCTCGGGCTTATCCGAGAGTGTGGCGTTGTAGGGGAGGTGTCCCCGCACGCGTGCGTATGTCAGAAGTGTCGGCAGTGTCCGCCGGCGCCGGTCCAGTGTCCACCGTTGTCTGAAAACTGCACTTTTCTGACCTCTGACCTCACTGGACGGTCCGCCACACTTTTCTTTACACCTCTCGGGCTTATCCGAGAGTCTGGCGTTGTAGGGGAGGTGTCCCCGCACGCGTGCGTATGTCAGAAGTGTCGGCAGTGTCCGCCGGCGCCGGTCCAGTGTCCACCGTTGTCTGAAAACTGCACTTTTCTGACCTCACTGGACGGTCCGCCACACTTTTCTTTACACCTCTCGGGCTTATCCGAGAGTGTGGCGTTGTAGGGGAGGTGTCCCCGCACGCGTGCGTATGTCAGAAGTGTCGGCAGTGTCCACCGGTGCCTGTCCAGTGTCCACTGTTGTCTGAAAACGACACTTTTCTGACCTCTGACCTCACTGGACGGTCCGCCACACTTTTTTTTACACCTCTCGGGCTTATCCGAGAGTGTGGCGTTGTAGGGGAGGTGTCCCCGCACACGTGCGTATGTCAGAAGTGTCGGCAGTGTCCGCCGGAACCGGTCCAGTGTCCACCGTTGTCTGAAAACTGCACTTTTCTGACCTCTGACCTCACTGGACGGTCCGCCACACTTTTCTTTACACCTCTCGGGCTTATCCGAGAGTCTGGCGTTGTAGGGGAGTTGTCCCCGCACGCGTGCATATGTCAGAAGTGTCGGCAGTGTCCGCCGGCGCCGGTCCAGTGTCCACCGTTGTCTGAAAACTGCACTTTTCTGACCTCTGACCTCACTGGACGGTCCGCCACACTTTTTTTTACATCTCTCGGGCTTATCCGAGAGTGTGGCGTTGTAGGGGAGGTGTCCCCGCACGCGTGCGTATGTCAGAAGTGTCGGCAGTGTCCGCCGGCGCCGGTCCAGTGTCCACCGTTGTCTGAAAACTGCACTTTTCTGACCTCTGACCTCACTGGACGGTCCGCCACACTTTTCTTTACACCTCTCGGGCTTATCCGAGAGTCTGGCGTTGTAGGGGAGGTGTCCCCGCACGCGTGCATATGTCAGAAGTGTCGGCAGTGTCCGCCGGAGCCGGTCCAGTGTCCACCGTTGTCTGAAAACTGCACTTTTCTGACCTCTGACCTCACTGGACGGTCCGCCACACTTTTCTTTACACCTCTCGGGCTTATCCGAGAGTGTGGCGTTGTAGGGGAGGTGTCCCCGCACGCGTGCGTATGTCAGAAGTGTCGGCAGTGTCCGCCGGCGCCGGTCCAGTGTCCACCGTTGTCTGAAAACTGCACTTTTCTGACCTCTGACCTCACTGGACGGTCCGCCACACTTTTCTTTACACCTCTCGGGCTTATCCGAGAGTGTGGCGTTGTAGGGGAGGTGTCCCCGCACGCGTGCGTATGTCAGAAGTGTCGGCAGTGTCCACCGGTGCCTGTCCAGTGTCCACTGTTGTCTGAAAACGGCACTTTTCTGACCTCTGACCTCACTGGACGGTCCGCCACACTTTTTTTTACACCTCTCGGGCTTATCCGAGAGTGTGGCGTTGTAGGGGAGGTGTCCCCGCACGCGTGCGTATGTCAGAAGTGTCGGCAGTGTCCGCCGGCGCCGGTCCAGTGTCCACCGTTGTCTGAAAACTGCACTTTTCTGACCTCTGACCTCACTGGACGGTCCGCCACACTTTTCTTTACACCTCTCGGGCTTATCCGAGAGTCTGGCGTTGTAGGGGAGGTGTCCCCGCACGCGTGCGTATGTCAGAAGTGTCGGCAGTGTCCGCCGGCGCCGGTCCAGTGTCCACCGTTGTCTGAAAACTGCACTTTTCTGACCTCACTGGACGGTCCGCCACACTTTTCTTTACACCTCTCGGGCTTATCCGAGAGTGTGGCGTTGTAGGGGAGGTGTCCCCGCACGCGTGCGTATGTCAGAAGTGTCGGCAGTGTCCACCGGTGCCTGTCCAGTGTCCACTGTTGTCTGAAAACGACACTTTTCTGACCTCTGACCTCACTGGACGGTCCGCCACACTTTTTTTTACACCTCTCGGGCTTATCCGAGAGTGTGGCGTTGTAGGGGAGGTGTCCCCGCACACGTGCGTATGTCAGAAGTGTCGGCAGTGTCCGCCGGTGCCGGTCCAGTGTCCACCGTTGTCTGAAAACTGCACTTTTCTGACCTCTGACCTCACTGGACGGTCCGCCACACTTTTTTTTTACATCTCTCGGGCTTATCCGAGAGTGTGGCGTTGTAGGGGAGGTGTCCCCGCACGCGTGCGTATGTCAGAAGTGTCGGCAGTGTCCGCCGGCGCCGGTCCAGTGTCCACCGTCGTCTGAAAACTGCACTTTTCTGACCTCTGACCTCACTGGACGGTCCGCCACACTTTTTTTTACATCTCTCGGGCTTATCCGAGAGTGTGGCGTTGTAGGGGAGGTGTCCCCGCACGCGTGCGTATGTCAGAAGTGTCGGCAGTGTCCGCCGGCGCCGGTCCAGTGTCCACCGTTGTCTGAAAACTGCACTTTTCTGACCTCTGACCTCACTGGACGGTCCGCCACACTTTTCTTTACACCTCTCGGGCTTATCCGAGAGTCTGGCGTTGTAGGGGAGTTGTCCCCGCACGCGTGCGTATGTCAGAAGTGTCGGCAGTGTCCGCCGGCGCCGGTCCAGTGTCCACCGTTGTCTGAAAACTGCACTTTTCTGACCTCTGACCTCACTGGACGGTCCGCCACACTTTTCTTTACACCTCTCGGGCTTATCCGAGAGTGTGGCGTTGTAGGGGAGGTGTCCCCGCACGCGTGCGTATGTCAGAAGTGTCGGCAGTGTCCACCGGTGCCTGTCCAGTGTCCACTGTTGTCTGAAAACGGCACTTTTCTGACCTCTGACCTCACTGGACGGTCCGCCACACTTTTTTTTACATCTCTCGGGCTTATCCGAGAGTGTGGCGTTGTAGGGGAGGTGTCCCCGCACGCGTGCGTATGTCAGAAGTGTCGGCAGTGTCCGCCGGCGCCGGTCCAGTGTCCACCGTTGTCTGAAAACTGCACTTTTCTGACCTCTGACCTCACTGGACGGTCCGCCACACTTTTATTTACACCTCTCGGGCTTATCCGAGAGTCTGGCGTTGTAGGGGAGGTGTCCCCGCACGCGTGCGTATGTCAGAAGTGTCGGCAGTGTCCGCCGGCGCCGGTCCAGTGTCCACCGTTGTCTGAAAACTGCACTTTTCTGACCTCTGACCTCACTGGACGGTCCGCCACACTTTTCTTTACACCTCTCGGGCTTATCCGAGAGTGTGGCGTTGTAGGGGAGGTGTCCCCGCACGCGTGCGTATGTCAGAAGTGTCCACCGGTGCCTGTCCAGTGTCCACTGTTGTCTGAAAACGGCACTTTTCTGACCTCTGACCTCACTGGACGGTCCGCCACACTTTTTTTTACACCTCTCGGGCTTATCCGAGAGTGTGGCGTTGTAGGGGAGGTGTCCCCGCACGCGTGCGTATGTCAGAAGTGTCGGCAGTGTCCGCCGGCGCCGGTCCAGTGTCCACCGTTGTCTGAAAACTGCACTTTTCTGACCTCTGACCTCACTGGACGGTCCGCCACACTTTTTTTTACATCTCTCGGGCTTATCCGAGAGTGTGGCGTTGTAGGGGAGGTGTCCCCGCACGCGTGCGTATGTCAAAAGTGTCGGCAGTGTCCGCCGGCGCCGGTCCAGTGTCCACCGTTGTCTGAAAACTGCACTTTTCTGACCTCTGACCTCACTGGACGGTCCGCCACACTTTTCTTTACACCTCTCGGGCTTATCCGAGAGTCTGGCGTTGTAGGGGAGGTGTCCCCGCACGCGTGCGTATGTCAGAAGTGTCGGCAGTGTCCGCCGGCGCCGGTCCAGTGTCCACCGTTGTCTGAAAACTGCACTTTTCTGACCTCTGACCTCACTCGACGGTCCGCCACACTTTTCTTTACACCTCTCGGGCTTATCCGAGAGTGTGGCGTTGTAGGGGAGGTGTCCCCGCACGCGTGCGTATGTCAGAAGTGTCGGCAGTGTCCACAGGTGCCTGTCCAGTGTCCACTGTTGTCTGAAAACGGCACTTTTCTGACCTCTGACCTCACTGGACGGTCCGCCACACTTTTTTTTACACCTCTCGGGCTTATCCGAGAGTCTGGCGTTGTAGGGGAGGTGTCCCCGCACGCGTGCGTATGTCAGAAGTGTCGGCAGTGTCCGCCGGCACCGGTCCAGTGTCCACTGTTGTCTGAAAACGGCACTTTTCTGACCTCTGACCTCACTGGACGGTCCGCCACACTTTTTTTTACACCTCTCGGGCTTATCCGAGAGTGTGGCGTTGTAGGGGAGGTGTCCCCGCACGCGTGCGTATGTCAGAAGTGTCGGCAGTGTCCGCCGGCGCCGGTCCAGTGTCCACCGTTGTCTGAAAACTGCACTTTTCTGACCTCTGACCTCACTGGACGGTCCGCCACACTTTTTTTTACATCTCTCGGGCTTATCCGAGAGTGTGGCGTTGTAGGGGAGGTGTCCCCGCACGAGTGCGTATGTCAGAAGTGTCGGCAGTGTCCACCGGTGCCTGTCCAGTGTCCACTGTTGTCTGAAAACTGCACTTTTCTGACCTCTGACCTCACTGGACGGTCCGCCACACTTTTTTTTACACCTCTCGGGCTTATCCGAGAGTGTGGCGTTGTAGGGGAGGTGTCCCCGCACGCGTGCGTATGTCAGAAGTGTCGGCAGTGTCCGCCGGCGCCGGTCCAGTGTCCACCGTTGTCTGAAAACTGCACTTTTCTGACCTCTGACCTCACTGGACGGTCCGCCACACTTTTTTTTACACCTCTCGGGCTTATCCGAGAGTGTGGCGTTGTAGGGGAGGTGTCCCCGCACGCGTGCGTATGTCAGAAGTGTCGGCAGTGTCCGCCGGCGCCGGTCCAGTGTCCACCGTTGTCTGAAAACTGCACTTTTCTGACCTCTGACCTCACTGGACGGTCCGCCACACTTTTTTTTACATCTCTCGGGCTTATCCGAGAGTGTGGCGTTGTAGGGGAGGTGTCCCCGCACGAGTGCGTATGTCAGAAGTGTCGGCAGTGTCCACCGGTGCCTGTCCAGTGTCCACTGTTGTCTGAAAACTGCACTTTTCTGACCTCTGACCTCACTGGACGGTCCGCCACACTTTTTTTTACACCTCTCGGGCTTATCCGAGAGTGTGGCGTTGTAGGAGAGGTGTCCCCGCACGCGTGCGTATGTCAGAAGTGTCGGCAGTGTCCGCCGGCGCCGGTCCAGTGTCCACCGTTGTCTGAAAACTGCACTTTTCTGACCTCTGACCTCACTGGACGGTCCGCCACACTTTTTTTTACATCTCTCGGGCTTATCCGAGAGTGTGGCGTTGTAGGGGAGGTGTCCCCGCACGCGTGCGTATGTCAGAAGTGTCGGCAGTGTCCGCCGGCGCCGGTCCAGTGTCCACCGTTGTCTGAAAACTGCACTTTTCTGACCTCTGACCTCACTGGACGGTCCGCCACACTTTTTTTTACATCTCTCGGGCTTATCCGAGAGTGTGGCGTTGTAGGGGAGGTGTCCCCGCACGCGTGCGTATGTCAAAAGTGTCGGCAGTGTCCGCCGGCGCCGGTCCAGTGTCCACCGTTGTCTGAAAACTGCACTTTTCTGACCTCTGACCTCACTGGACGGTCCGCCACACTTTTCTTTACACCTCTCGGGCTTATCCGAGAGTGTGGCGTTGTAGGGGAGGTGTCCCCGCACGCGTGCGATTGTCAAAAGTGTCGGCAGTGTCCGCCGGCGCCGGTCCAGTGTCCACCGTTGTCTGAAAACTGCACTTTTCTGACCTCTGACCTCACTGGACGGTCCGCCACACTTTTCTTTACACCTCTCGGGCTTATCCGAGAGTCTGGCGTTGTAGGGGAGGTGTCCCCGCACGCGTGCGTATGTCAGAAGTGTCGGCAGTGTCCGCCGGCGCCGGTCCAGTGTCCACCGTTGTCTGAAAACTGCACTTTTCTGACCTCTGACCTCACTGGACGGTCCGCCACACTTTTCTTTACACCTCTCGGGCTTATCCGAGAGTGTGGCGTTGTAGGGGAGGTGTCCCCGCACGCGTGCGTATGTCAGAAGTGTCGGCAGTGTCCACCGGTGCCTGTCCAGTGTCCACCGTTGTCTGAAAACTGCACTTTTCTGACCTCTGACCTCACTGGACGGTCCGCCACACTTTTTTTTACATCTCTCGGGCTTATCCGAGAGTGTGGCGTTGTAGGGGAGGTGTCCCCGCACGCGTGCGTATGTCAGAAGTGTCGGCAGTGTCCGCCGGCGCCGGTCCAGTGTCCACCGTTGTCTGAAAACTGCACTTTTCTGACCTCTGACCTCACTGGACGGTCCGCCACACTTTTTTTTACATCTCTCGGGCTTATCCGAGAGTTTGGCGTTGTAGGGGAGGTGTCCCCGCACGCGTGCGTATGTCAGAAGTGTCGGCAGTGTCCGCCGGCGCCGGTCCAGTGTCCACCGTTGTCTGAAAACTGCACTTTTCTGACCTCTGACCTCACTGGACGGTCCGCCACACTTTTTTTTACATCTCTCGGGCTTATCCGAGAGTGTGGCGTTGTAGGGGAGGTGTCCCCGCACGCGTGCGTATGTCAGAAGTGTCGGCAGTGTCCGCCGGCGCCAGTCCAGTGTCCACCGTTGTCTGAAAACTGCACTTTTCTGACCTCTGACCTCACTGGACGGTCCGCCACACTTTTCTTTACACCTCTCGGGCTTATCCGAGAGTCTGGCATTGTAGGGGAGGTGTCCCCGCACGCGTGCGTATGTCAGAAGTGTCGGCAGTGTCCGCCGGCGCCGGTCCAGTGTCCACCGTTGTCTGAAAACTGCACTTTTCTGACCTCTGACCTCACTGGACGGTCCGCCACACTTTTCTTTACACCTCTCGGGCTTATCCGAGAGTGTGGCGTTGTAGGGGAGGTGTCCCCGCACGCGTGCGTATGTCAGAAGTGTCGGCAGTGTCCACCGGTGCCTGTCCAGTGTCCACTGTTGTCTGAAAACTGCACTTTTCTGACCTCTGACCTCACTGGACGGTCCGCCACACTTTTCTTTACACCTCTCGGGCTTATCCGAGAGTGTGGCGTTGTAGGGGAGGTGTCCCCGCACGCGTGCGTATGTCAGAAGTGTCGGCAGTGTCCGCCGGCGCCGGTCCAGTATCCACCGTTGTCTGAAAACTGCACTTTTCTGACCTCTGACCTCACTGGACGGTCCGCCACACTTTTTTTTACATCTCTCGGGCTTATCCGAGAGTGTGGCGTTGTAGGGGAGGTGTCCCCGCACGCGTGCGTATGTCAGAAGTGTCGGCAGTGTCCGCCGGCGCCGGTCCAGTGTCCACCGTTGTCTGAAAACTGCACTTTTCTGACCTCTGACCTCACTGGACGGTCCGCCACACTTTTCTTTACACCTCTCGGGCTTATCCGAGAGTGTGGCGTTGTAGGGGAGGTGTCCCCGCACGCGTGCGTATGTCAGAAGTGTCGGCAGTGTCCGCCGGCGCCGGTCCAGTGTCCACCGTTGTCTGAAAACTGCACTTTTCTGACCTCTGACCTCACTGGACGGTCCGCCACACTTTTCTTTACACCTCTCGGGCTTATCCGAGAGTGTGGCGTTGTAGGGGAGGTGTCCCCGCACGCGTGCGTATGTCAGAAGTGTCGGCAGTGTCCACCGGTGCCTGTCCAGTGTCCACTGTTGTCTGAAAACTGCACTTTTCTGACCTCTGACCTCACTGGACGGTCCGCCAACTTTTTTTTACACCTCTCGGGCTTATCCGAGAGTGTGGCGTTGTAGGGGAGGTGTCCCCGCACGCGTGCGTATGTCAGAAGTGTCGGCAGTGTCCGCCGGCGCCGGTCCAGTGTCCACCGTTGTCTGAAAACTGCACTTTTCTGACCTCTGACCTCACTGGACGGTCCGCCACACTTTTTTTTACATCTCTCGGGCTTATCCGAGAGTGTGGCGTTGTAGGGGAGGTGTCCCCGCACGCGTGCGTATGTCAGAAGTGTCGGCAGTGTCCGCCGGCGCCGGTCCAGTGTCCACCGTTGTCTGAAAACTGCACTTTTCTGACCTCTGACCTCACTGGACGGTCCGCCACACTTTTTTTTACATCTCTCGGGCTTATCCGAGAGTGTGGCGTTGTAGGGGAGGTGTCCCCGCACGCGTGCGTATGTCAGAAGTGTCGGCAGTGTCCGCCGGCGCCGGTCCAGTGTCCACCGTTGTCTGAAAACTGCACTTTTCTGACCTCTGACCTCACTGGACGGTCCGCCACACTTTTCTTTACACCTCTCGGGCTTATCCGAGAGTCTGGCGTTGTAGGGGAGGTGTCCCCGCACGCGTGCGTATGTCAGAAGTGTCGGCAGTGTCCGCCGGCGCCGGTCCAGTGTCCACCGTTGTCTGAAAACTGCACTTTTCTGACCTCTGACCTCACTGAACGGTCCGCCACACTTTTCTTTACACCTCTCGGGCTTATCCGAGAGTGTGGCGTTGTAGGGGAGGTGTCCCCGCACGCGTGCGTATGTCAGAAGTGTCGGCAGTGTCCACCGGTGCCTGTCCAGTGTCCACTGTTGTCTGAAAACGGCACTTTTCTGACCTCTGACCTCACTGGACGGTCCGCCACACTTTTTTTTACACCTCTCGGGCTTATCCGAGAGTGTGGCGTTGTAGGGGAGGTGTCCCCGCACGCGTGCGTATGTCAGAAGTGTCGGCAGTGTCCGCCGGCGCCGGTCCAGTGTCCACCGTTGTCTGAAAACTGCACTTTTCTGACCTCTGACCTCACTGGACGGTCCGCCACACTTTTTTTTACATCTCTCGGGCTTATCCGAGAGTGTGGCGTTGTAGGGGAGGTGTCCCCGCACGCGTGCGTATGTCAGAAGTGTCGGCAGTGTCCGCCGGCGCCGGTCCAGTGTCCACCGTTGTCTGAAAACTGCACTTTTCTGACCTCTGACCTCACTGGACGGTCCGCCACACTTTTTTTTACATCTCTCGGGCTTATCCGAGAGTGTGGCGTTGTAGGGGAGGTGTCCCCGCACGCGTGCGTATGTCAGAAGTGTCGGCAGTGTCCGCCGGCGCCGGTCCAGTGTCCACCGTTGTCTGAAAACTGCACTTTTCTGACCTCTGACCTCACTGGACGGTCCGCCACACTTTTCTTTACACCTCTCGGGCTTATCCGAGAGTCTGGCGTTGTAGGGGAGGTGTCCCCGCACGCGTGCGTATGTCAGAAGTGTCGGCAGTGTCCGCCGGCGCCGGTCCAGTGTCCACCGTTGTCTGAAAACTGCACTTTTCTGACCTCTGACCTCACTGGACGGTCCGCCACACTTTTCTTTACACCTCTCGGGCTTATCCGAGAGTGTGGCGTTGTAGGGGAGGTGTCCCCGCACGCGTGCGTATGTCAGAAGTGTCGGCAGTGTCCGCCGGCGCCGGTCCAGTATCCACCGTTGTCTGAAAACTGCACTTTTCTGACCTCTGACCTCACTGGACGGTCCGCCACACTTTTTTTTACATCTCTCGGGCTTATCCGAGAGTGTGGCGTTGTAGGGGAGGTGTCCCCGCACGCGTGCGTATGTCAGAAGTGTCGGCAGTGTCCGCCGGCGCCGGTCCAGTGTCCACCGTTGTCTGAAAACTGCACTTTTCTGACCTCTGACCTCACTGGACGGTCCGCCACACTTTTCTTTACACCTCTCGGGCTTATCCGAGAGTGTGGCGTTGTAGGGGAGGTGTCCCCGCACGCGTGCGTATGTCAGAAGTGTCGGCAGTGTCCGCCGGCGCCGGTCCAGTGTCCACCGTTGTCTGAAAACTGCACTTTTCTGACCTCTGACCTCACTGGACGGTCCGCCACACTTTTCTTTACACCTCTCGGGCTTATCCGAGAGTGTGGCGTTGTAGGGGAGGTGTCCCCGCACGCGTGCGTATGTCAGAAGTGTCGGCAGTGTCCACCGGTGCCTGTCCAGTGTCCACTGTTGTCTGAAAACTGCACTTTTCTGACCTCTGACCTCACTGGACGGTCCGCCAACTTTTTTTTACACCTCTCGGGCTTATCCGAGAGTGTGGCGTTGTAGGGGAGGTGTCCCCGCACGCGTGCGTATGTCAGAAGTGTCGGCAGTGTCCGCCGGCGCCGGTCCAGTGTCCACCGTTGTCTGAAAACTGCACTTTTCTGACCTCTGACCTCACTGGACGGTCCGCCACACTTTTTTTTACATCTCTCGGGCTTATCCGAGAGTGTGGCGTTGTAGGGGAGGTGTCCCCGCACGCGTGCGTATGTCAGAAGTGTCGGCAGTGTCCGCCGGCGCCGGTCCAGTGTCCACCGTTGTCTGAAAACTGCACTTTTCTGACCTCTGACCTCACTGGACGGTCCGCCACACTTTTTTTTACATCTCTCGGGCTTATCCGAGAGTGTGGTGTTGTAGGGGAGGTGTCCCCGCACGCGTGCGTATGTCAGAAGTGTCGGCAGTGTCCGCCGGAGCCGGTCCAGTGTCCACCGTTGTCTGAAAACTGCACTTTTCTGACCTCTGACCTCACTGGACGGTCCGCCACACTTTTCTTTACACCTCTCGGGCTTATCCGAGAGTCTGGCGTTGTAGGGGAGGTGTCCCCGCACGCGTGCGTATGTCAGAAGTGTCGGCAGTGTCCGCCGGCGCCGGTCCAGTGTCCACCGTTGTCTGAAAACTGCACTTTTCTGACCTCTGACCTCACTGAACGGTCCGCCACACTTTTCTTTACACCTCTCGGGCTTATCCGAGAGTGTGGCGTTGTAGGGGAGGTGTCCCCGCACGCGTGCGTATGTCAGAAGTGTCGGCAGTGTCCACCGGTGCCTGTCCAGTGTCCACTGTTGTCTGAAAACGGCACTTTTCTGACCTCTGACCTCACTGGACGGTCCGCCACACTTTTTTTTACACCTCTCGGGCTTATCCGAGAGTGTGGCGTTGTAGGGGAGGTGTCCCCGCACGCGTGCGTATGTCAGAAGTGTCGGCAGTGTCCGCCGGCGCCGGTCCAGTGTCCACCGTTGTCTGAAAACTGCACTTTTCTGACCTCTGACCTCACTGGACGGTCCGCCACACTTTTTTTTACATCTCTCGGGCTTATCCGAGAGTGTGGCGTTGTAGGGGAGGTGTCCCCGCACGCGTGCGTATGTCAGAAGTGTCGGCAGTGTCCGCCGGCGCCGGTCCAGTGTCCACCGTTGTCTGAAAACTGCACTTTTCTGACCTCTGACCTCACTGGACGGTCCGCCACACTTTTCTTTACACCTCTCGGGCTTATCCGAGAGTCTGGCGTTGTAGGGGAGGTGTCCCCGCACGCGTGCGTATGTCAGAAGTGTCGGCAGTGTCCGCCGGCGCCGGTCCAGTATCCACCGTTGTCTGAAAACTGCACTTTTCTGACCTCTGACCTCACTGGACGGTCCGCCACACTTTTTTTTACATCTCTCGGGCTTATCCGAAAGTGTGGCGTTGTAGGGGAGGTGTCCCCGCACGCGTGCGTATGTCAGAAGTGTCGGCAGTGTCCACCGGTGCCTGTCCAGTGTCCACTGTTGTCTGAAAACGGCACTTTTCTGACCTCTGACCTCACTGGACGGTCCGCCACACTTTTTTTTACACCTCTCGGGCTTATCCGAGAGTGTGGCGTTGTAGGGGAGGTGTCCCCGCACGCGTGCGTATGTCAGAAGTGTCGGCAGTGTCCGCCGGCGCCCCGGCGGCCGCCTGCGACCCGCGACCGGCGTCGGCGCAACCACACTTTGCAATTTCCCAGAATTGCGACGCGTCTAGTTTATAAATGTTATTGATGCTCAATTATTTAACTTTTTGCTTCAGTGATTGGAATAGCCTTGAATGAAAATGCTGCATTTTTATGGTTTTGTCAAGAAGTCATGAAGCATGTACCTTGTACTCATAAAAAATATAGACATAAAAGAAGAAAAAAAGAAATGGAAAAAAGAAAAGAGAAACTTGTTTCAAGCCTGCTGTGAAATGTGTCTTCAGTGTTGCACATTTGTCTCACGTCACAAATGATTGACTGAAAGGGACTTATTTTGAGAGAGGCCTTGGGCTGTCCTGCTTGGTCCAGGGAAAAAATACTTTTGTAAATAGTTGCATTCAAATTTGTCAGTATATACAACAACAATGTTGTGCTTTCCAAATGATATCCCTGCTCTTTACTGATAATAAAAATGCTTTGAAGACTATTTTTTTTTGTCCAGCTCATGACTGTAGCCTGTGATAGTGTGATTAGTGAGTAACATGTAAGAAACAAAACAGAATCTTAACCCATGGAATGGTGCATAAACCCCCCACCACTATTGTGTGGGTGGGTCTATGATGGACCCAGCCCACACAATAGTGGTGGTCCCCAGGTTGCTTTTAGTCAGGATGGTGGTCCCTGGGTGAAAATCAGTTGAAAACCCCTGCTCTATGGCCCTGGTGCAGTGACACTTACTGTCCTGCAGAGGTCACCATAGAACCTCTCATAACAGAGAGAGAGGAGAATTCAGCTGGCCCTTTTAGGTAGTACATTTACTCAAGTACTGCACTAATAAGTGCAATGTGTCGCTTAGCGATGCGTTGTGAGCTTGTAGATCTGCTATTTTCAGAAGATGTTTTATCCATTTCATACATTGAGTATTTTTACTTTTGGTACTTTAATTATCTTTTGATGCCAATACTTTGGAACTTTTACTCAAGTAAAGGTTGAATACCATTTTACAAGCAAGCCCAAATAAGCAACTACACTTTGAAAACAAGCCCTTCAAAAAAACAATATGACTTGAGGCCACAGCATTGATGACTGTCATGCCTGTGTCTACACTGTCCCAGCTCATTTCACCCTTTTAATACAGATTTTATACACCAGTGTCTTTTGTGGAAATATGCTCTATAAACAGCAGCCATATTGAAAAGAAATTGGGCCTCTTCCTTACTTCCTTCACAGGTGTGATCAATTATACTAATTAAGGCCCGATTCACACCCACGGTTTGCTTAAACTCAGGGACCAAATGTTTACATTGTTGCATTTTGCATTTGGTCTGGTTAGCGTTTGCACAGGATCTTGTTAAGCGAACCAAATATGTAAACAAATGACACATGGTCAAACAGATCTACTGACAGAATAGGCTAACTTAGCTGTAGTTTATAGGCCTATAAACAGTTTCGGGCAATATTACTTATTTCCATATTGGAACAAAAAATATCAATATTCAAGAGATGTATTGTCACAAGGATGTATGGCAAGTAGGCCTGCATGCACTGTGAAAATCTTAGGTTGGGGTGCTCCATTAATACACAATACATAAATAACAACACTAAATTAATCATATTTGAACTGGGGATCCCCCAAAAGAATCACATTTGAACTGGGGACCCCCCAAAAATAATCATATTTGAACTGGGGACCCCCCACCCTGACAAGCACTTGGAATTGTAGGTATTATATTTAGTTTGACTCAGCTCCACAGATAAATATTGTGAAAATAGCCGATCACAGAGCTTGTAGATTGGCTATTTTCACAATGTTTGCCTCTTTCTCATGTAATATTTGACAATTTGGTATTAAAAAGTTCTTAAAAGTCATGAAATTGTAACTTTGTAAATGTGCAGATACCCTGTATACACTTATACTGTATGTTGGTTTGTTTACTGTTGAGTGAGAAAACAATGTTGCACATTATAAGCTAATCAGCTGGGGACCCCCCATAATAATATGGGGACCCCTCTGGGGGTCCCGACCCCCAGTTTGGTAACCAGTGGTCTAAGTTACAACCAGCAGAGATAAATATGAGGATTTATAGTTTCCTCATTTGATACTGTAGCTCTGGTCAGATTAATGTTGATGATTCTACAGAGGCTGAGTGACATTTTAGTGCCACGAGAAGACATGAAAACATGGCTGCTACCATCATCATCATCATCATCATCATCACCATCATTTATTAAACTAAAGACCAGGGGTCTTCAATGTTTTTCAGGCCAAGGACCCCTTAGCTGAGAGAGAGATGAAGCAGGGACCCCCACTACATATTGGATTCATGTTACATGTGTGTTGAGACATTTACCACTTAAACCCTCTTAAACTTGACTTACTCACTCTGACTTACCTATTTCAAATAGGACAGACAGCCCTCAAAGACTTCACGTGAACACACACCTAAATCAGTGAGTCAGTATCGGATTGGAATTGGGCCAATATCTGTTCACTTCCTCCCTAGTAGGCTGCAGGTGTAATGCAGGTAATCAGTGTGTTGCCAGATTTTGCAAGAGAAATAAGCGGCCAGGTATATGAAAACAAGCCCAAAAGAAGCAACTAGGCTAAGTTTTACCACTTTCGGCTGTTTGAAAATAGCAGCTCCCCACCCCCCTACTCCCCCTGGCCCCGCCCTGGGCATGGCCGTGGGCCAGAAATAAGGTGAATAGATCATTTTAAAGAAACTAGGATGGCGCCCCCAAGGCCCCCACAAAAGGTTTAGGTTCAAGGTTAGGGATGTTAAGCGGAGTGCGTTGCGGTGGAGATTTAATTGAACACTCATGTAACACAGTTCATCTTTAGCCTACCATAGGCATATTTATTGTATCGGGCGGGAGAGATACGACCGTGCTGCCGCTCTATATTTGACCACAATAACATCTGACCGGAATAGGTACAGGTTACAGGTAGAGTTAGTGACGTCACGTCCTGGACGGACTGCACATATTGCCATCTGCAGGACACTATGAGTAAGGGCGCACATAATGTTGCATTTAACACCCCCACTCGAACTTAGCTTATTGTGGTACGTATTCATAACAGAAAACATATTGATCATTATTCACATCCAACTACAGTTTGAACATCAAACAACATAAGTAGACATACAATCTTGTTGTCTTGTCATCTTGTTTACATACTAACACAGATATGTAGTAGGTAACATTATCTACAGTACAGAGTTATCTACAGTATATATATATATTAAATACAACAAAAAAAAAACATTCATCAATATTGCTCTTTCTGCAATCTAGCAGAAACAAGTAGTATAACAAATAATAATGATCACCTCACATGTTTCTCTCAATTAAAGTACAAATCAAAGAGACGTGTCACTGGGTTAGTTGTTGTCTCTTCATTCCTCTTCTGTGCTTGTTTATCTGCCAGGACCTTCTGCTGGAATGTGTTTATCTGCCAGGACCTTCTGCTGGAATGTGAAAAGAAAAAGAAAAATCATGTCACACAGAACTCCACCAGACTGGACTGAAAGAAGGATTTGGAGTCGTTTTGTTCTTACCCAGATCGTTGAAAAGACACAACTCGTGCTTCTGCAGAGCCTCGTAGAATGCTGATATTGCTGCTGTTCCTTTTAGTTCTACAGTGACAAGCATTTTTCTCATTTGAGTTTGATTGGGCGTTGCGCTCCAGATTTCGTTATACATCTCAATTGTGAGAATGCCTTTTTCCAAAAGCTCATCTGCTATACCCATAACCATTGTGACACGTTGAACTAGAGCACTCCAGTTCTTCCTCACAAAGTTATCTATCATGAAAAAAGAAAAAGAAAAAATATAGACTTCTGCCGTCAGAAAAGTAGAGGTGTGATGAACTTGTTAATGGTTAATGACGGAGGGGAAAAGGGACATCACATTAATTAGCTTATGATTCATGTCATTACTCCGTAGTTCATGGTTTTATTTCAGGGTCAAACATAAAGGTCAGACAGTAAAGATCTTACTTGTTGTCTGGCTAATCAGAGGTTCTTTCACAGCTGATGCACCTGAGAGAAAACAAGAATCAGTTGATACTGTAACAGAAATGACTTTCATGTTCATGATGTGAAGAAAACAAGTAGCTTCTGAAGTCACAAGCAGCATCAAACACTAGACACAATATTCAGGAACTGATTCACTAAATTATATCATCAGGAATCTGAACATCTGACCAATTCAATGTGTCTTCAGTTGATATCTTAAGCAACACTATGTTAATTTAAATGCTATTCCATGTTAAAATACATGCTGTAATAATAGTTTGAATGATATTAGAAACAGGAAACTAACCTGCAACCTGCATTAAACCTTCAGCCACCGTTTCATCATGACTGAATCCACTAGAAAGGCTTGGTTTTAATGCTGTTGTACTTGACATATCACTCTGTATGTAGAAAAACATATATTAAAACTCCACAATAAGGTACTTAACTATACATATAGTTATATAGTTGTAAAACTGAATTGACATTATGGCTGCATTATATATGCTTATATGGACATCCATTAATAATTTAATTAATCATAAACACATTCTAAGGGAATGATCAGTAGGCTGTCCTGAACAGTTTCATTGGAAATATAAATTAGCTGGATATGTGTTTCTGGTGTCATGGTTGTTTTTGAAATAAGGAGAGTGTATGTTCCTGAAACTATAGAGCAAGTAGATCTCATGTTATTGTATAGAGCTCACCAGAATATGTGCACACATTTTAGTTACAACAGGTATCAGCCCTACGGCTGACACCCCAGGGTAAAGACTGGGTGATAAAGTCTGGTTCGGCAAGTTTAGTCTACTCTCTATATTCATTTTATGAAAATACTCAAGTCCCTTTCCAAAGCCCAGGTTAAAACCATAGGTTACTGTGACAAACAAACCCTCAGACACATCATTAGGTTGAGTGGCTCCGTCACCACAAACTTTAACTTTGTCTCTCATCTTCCATTGTTCTTCTTGTCTGTTCCATTCCAAATACATTTATTTCATTGTATTTTCACGTAATTTTATTCTTCTCTCTCTTAGTAGGCTACCTATCCTGTGTTTAACGCTTTGTTTATATATATATATATATATATATACTTTTATATATATATATATATACATATATATACATATATACATATATACACACACACACACACACAGACACACACACACACACACACACACACACACACACACACACACACACATATATATATATATATATATATATATATATATATATATATATAGTATTTTCAGTCTTTCAAACAGTGTCATGTGTCCCGTGTCTCTGACAGACTTCAATCAGCTGTTACTTCTGAAATGTCCCACTCAGGTATTTACCTGAACGTGATGTGAGTCAGGCTCTGTGTTTGGTTCTGACTCAGGATGAAGACTCTGCTGTTCTTGAAGAGACACCGTAGCCTCACCTACAGACAACAATACATAGTTACATTACACTGCTGTTCTTGAAGAGACACTGTAGCCTCACCTACAGACCAGAATACATATCGGTTACATTGACATGTTCTTCCGTACAGATGTGATCACACTGATGGTGACCATTTATGACAGAGTAGCTGTTATTTGTCGCAAAACTAATAGTGAATGTCAGTGTAATGTTGCCTTTGAGTTTCCTCATGAAGTTTTCATGCATCAGAGGCATACGGTATACTGTAGTTATGACTTATGTTATGCTATTATGGCAGGCCCCAGTGCATGTTATTATGACAGGCCCCAGTGCATGCTATTATGACAGGCCCCAGTGCATGCTACTATGACAGGTCCAGTGAGGCCCCAGTGTATGCTATTATGACAGGTCCCAGTGCATGCTACTATGACAGGTCCAGTGAGGCCCCAGTGTATGCTATTATGACAGGCCCCAGTGCATGCTACTATGACAGGTCCAGTGAGGCCCCAGTGTATGCTATTATGACAGGCCCCAGTGCATGCTATTATGACAGGTCAGTGCATGCTATTATGACAGGTCCAGTGCATGCTATTATGACAGCCCAGTGCATGCCATGTTATGACAGGCTCTAGGCGCTAGAGCAGAGGTTTTCAACTGATTTTGACCCAGGGACCACCATCCTGACTAAGAGCAACCTGGGGACCACCACTATTGTGCGTGGTGGGTCCATCATAGACCCACCCCACACAATAGTGGTGGGGGGGTTCATGCACCACAGGGAGCTGGAGAAAATAGCTATAATATCAATATAATATCTAATAAAATACAGTGATTTTGTTTGTTTTCAATGAAGTGAGTCCTGTGACTCACTGATGAGTCCCACTAATCTTAGATTAGATGTTGGCCTATTTGAAAGTGCGGAAGCATAATTGCCTTGATGCCTATAACATTAACGAGTGTCAACGAGCATCAGCTGGACACAGACACACACACCTGCCCTCTGTAGTGCTCTAATTTGAAAATGACTGGAGTCTGTCTCATTTCTCTGCAAAAGCCCTTGAATATGATGGAATATGATTAAGGATTACGGTGACTATGGTAAACTCACATTTCTCTCTCACTCACACACACACACACACACACACACACACACACACACACACACACACACACACACACACACACACACACACACACACACACACAGTAAGAACTCCTGTAAGTTATTAAAAGTTTTATAAAAAATGGCCAGGGACCACCTGCAATACCTCGGACCACCGGTTGAAAACCCCTGCACTAGAGTATAGTAGTACATGCTACTTTGAAAGGGCATGTATAATAAATATTTGACCAACAACGTTTCTTTTTTTAAAAATGTAATTAATCACTTTGGTGACTATATCGGTAAAGTAGAGAGGTCAAAGAGAGATCAGAACCATGGACAGCATTGAAGTTATATGAAGTAATATATAACAGACACTCTATCAAATCAACAAGTCAACTTTGAACAGGAGTCACGATACGATATGGATACGATATGGTGTACTGTACACATTGCTCATGTCCTCTCCGCCCTCCTTCTCCTGCTTTCTCCCTCTACATTGCTGAAGGATTTACCAGTATGTACGGCAGAGCTTAGCGCAGCGCATCACCGATATGTATCGAAATATTCAATATTTTGAGCACAGCATATGATTGTTGATAGTTGTACATAATGTGTATACAATATATTACAGACTGTTTTACCTTTCTATTTATTACTATGTGAGGAGGAACTGTTCATAAATCAGCTGCCATGCCAATGATGAATATAATTTTTATCCCTCGATTTTGTAACCCTTTTTTCACCCGGTGCCAATTTGCTAAGTGATCCTGGGCACTACACTCCCCCCACCAGCCTAGGGAGGCCAGGGCCGAGCTCATGCCTCCTTCAATGCATGAGAGCCAACTGACCTTCTTGTCACCTGACAGGGGGGAGTTTCCCTGGTTGGACGTAGTGTGTGGAAGGAACACGTTATTCCAACCAGTTCCCTTCCATCAGGCACCCCGGCTGACCAGGGGGAGGCAGTATAGTGACCAGGATTACTACATGTTTTTGTGAGGGTATTAACTACCCTAGGAGACACGGGGAGAACATGCAAACTCCACACAGAGTAGGCCCTTTCGCCAACCCCACCGGGGTATGGGCGCTGATAACACAGAGGAGAAGACACGCCCCCAGCGCCCACAGCGTCCCCGGCGGGAATCGAACCCAGGACCTTCTAGCTGTGAGGCAACAGCGCTACCGACTGCGTCATCGCGCCCCTCTTGTTCTTTTTTTTAAAGATGAATAAATGTATCTAACGAGTAAAGAAATGTAAACTCACCTGGCTGATGTAGGAGAGGATGTCTCTTACTGGTGATTCCTTCATCTGATGCATCACTTCTCTGTTTTCTGACTGTAAGAGAGATTGAAATTATACTGTCTGGTTCTACAATACTGAGAAGCTTGATATCACACAAATTGAATGAAATAATAATTAGTATTACATTGTAAATCAGATTGATCACACTTACACGTTTTCTTTTTGCTCGAGCCCCGCTGAAAGTGACCAAGTAGTTGTTGTAGTATGCTGGGCTTTTTCACTGTGCTGCCTATTAAGTCATCTGACACAAGAACAACAGATAGGCAACATCATTTAGAAATACACTGCAGTTAGCAAAGCAACGTTATGATCAAGCACAAATAAACACAAACATTCCCTTAGACAGGTGACTGTGTGTGTGTGTGTGTGTGTGTGTGTGTGTGTGTGTGTGTGTGTGTGTGTGTGTGTGTGTGTGTGTGTGTGTGTGTGTGCGTGTGCGCATGTCTGTGTACATACATAACATACATACATACATACATACATACATACATACATACATACATACATACATACATACATACATACATACATACATACATACATACATACATACATACATACATACATACATACATACATACATACATACATACAATCAAGTAGACAGGTTACTCTGTAGATATGGTAGTGTACCTTGTCGAATGGTTGCAGTCCATGCAGTAACATCAGTAACATCACTGACTTTAAGAGTAAATTTGAATGGAGGTTGCTGCTCATAGTAGGCTTCAAAGAAACCTCTGAACTCAGTTGATTTCAGGGTGAATGGCAAGTCCTGCACAGACACATAACATTCATAATTAACTTCATCATTAACACATACAACATGTTCATAGCTACACCTATCTGCACACAAACACACCTCAGGATCAATTTCCCCACTTGGCTCACTCATCAGATGGTAGTTCCCATCTCCCAGTCGACAGAAGGTGTTCTTGTCAACCGTACTGAAACGTCCCTTCTTCAACCTCTTCTTGATGTCCTGCCACACACAAGGACAACAGGACAGGTGGACAAGGTGATGACAGCAGGAGAGAAGGAGGGAAGGGAAGAGGCAGGGAATGATTTAAAAAAAAAAAAAAAACGTTATCTTGACAGGTTTGATTGATTGAATACTTAATTAACAGTTTGCAAAATAGTGCAGAGGTACGATTATACACTGATGCTAAAAGGATAACACAAAAAGCCCAAGGGCTTGTTTCCATTGTGGTCCTGTGTATTCATTGTTGTCAGTAATATCGAAGACCAAGTTAATGTTTTTGTCAAAATAAGAACACACTGATGTGATGTGATTTGACTAGTCATTCAAAGCACAGGTGAAATAAAGTCATCAAAGTCTAGCAATAATAGTCACATACAGTATATTTTGATGGTCATCGATCACTATGATTGATAGAGATCTAATATAAAATAATTGAATCCTATAGTGACATTGTGTTCAATGAATACAAAACAGCTCATATTGAGGCATTCTTAATCTATTTTATTTGATATTTCTCTTGATTTCTGCATATCTTCCGATGTAGTGGTGATTTAATAGTTAATAAAGACACTGCCTGTAGTAGTTAGTTCAACTACAGATTGCTACAAAAAAGGAGTCATATCTGATGAGTCAAAACCAAAGTTAGACTGTGTGGACAAAGTACTGTGACTTCACACAATATAGGGGGAAAGAGGGAGTAAACAGTTTGTTATTGTTTACAGGTAGAGGATGACATGTGTTACACTCCTTTGCAATCTATCCTTCAATAGCTCTAAAAGTTTATGATTTGAAAAGTCAAAACATTCTGATAATGTTTTACATGATCATCATTATACAAAAAAACGTTTGTCTCTATCTTGGTGGATTTCTCACTTTAATATGTGATGAGTTGCAGCTGGCAAGGTAGATGCGGAAAGTGTGAGTGTTGATACTACTCCCCAGATTCTTGTAGACCAGCACCGCTCCGTGGTGTTCATCCTGCTGTGTGTCCAGGACGATGGGACCCACAGGTGACAGGGAGGACACTGACCACTTTAGATGACTACCAGAGGACTGGACTCTCTCGATGGCGGGATCCTTGCCAGTGACGTGTAGGACACCAAATACCTTCTCCTTTTCCTGGCCTGCAGGTGAAGATAATGAGGAGGAAGGATGGAGGGACAGTTTTATAGAGACAACAAGATGCATATAAGCCAAAAAAGGCTGAAGACAGACAATAGTGTACAATATCACTGTAGAATTCTGTTATTTGGATTCACCATATTAATAATATTAGACATGGAATATGTGCAGTTGTACAGTCAATAATAATTATGTCAGAGGCAGCATATCTTCTCACCAGCCAGGCACAGGGAGTGGGGGAGCTGGATGGACTTGAGGGCATGTGCATCCTTGTCGACTGTCTGTACGTTGAATATGGGACCAGCAATTCTCCAGGGGTTCTGGACGAACTTGTTGAACTCGGACCAGGACAGGATGGAATAACTCACCAGAACTCGCTCCGACGGCTCAAATATCAAGCCCGTTAATGCACATTCATATGTCCCCTGTCCTTCCAGCTGAGCCCTAAAAAATGAACACCCATGTGCACGTGCACACACACACACACACACACACACACACACACACACACACACACACACACACACACACACACACACACACAGTCTTATATGCATATAATTAAACCAGATGAAGTTAACGTGAGGGGTATTTTCAATGTAAAATATATCTCTGTGACGCAGGGGGATATTGGCCTCTAGCGGCGGTGATGTCACTCTTCGGTTCTCTACAGTATGAAACCAGATAAGCAGATGATGTCAAAGTGATGTCCAGACTCACTGCAAGCGTCCTCTGGAGAGTGTCTCAGGAATGATCATCTCATTGCCGTAGCTCTACCAAGCAAACACACACACACACAGGAGATCGTTAAGGATCACCAACAGCCATACATACTGTACGTACATCACGAAGAGTATCGGATTTGAACAAACTGACCTGCTGGACGTGTTGGCATTTTTCACAGCATGATCCCAAGTACACCTCATCTGGAGGGACAGATAACAACAGTTACACATATTTACACAATATTGGTGATATTGTATTATTTATCCCATTGACAAGCTCAGCTTCAGGACCAGGGCTTAATCATGGACAAAAACATTAGAATCATCAAGTCAAATGTTATCATGATGTGATGTTAACATTCTGAGAGAGGAGATACTGTACATTCCAGAGTTTGAACAGGTGTAGATTTACATTTATGAGTCATATATTTATAAACGTATTAATTCATGAAAATCTCACCTACCATTATCATAATCATCCAGATCAGTTTTCTTCAGCTCTGCAGGAAGGACATTAACTCAATGAATAACAACAAAGTTCATTGTAGAATTGATTAACACTTGCATGACTAAGCTATCAATATGACCGATTTTGAGAATTTAAAGTGGATTATCTTCTCTCATGAAGCTCTGAGAAAGTTCCCCTTTCATGACTTTTCCTAAATATTTGTTTCAAATCATCTCCGTTTTTTTTTTCTTCTGAAACGTATTATAAATATGAAATATATACCATATATACCATCCCAACCGTTATATTTCGGCTAAATTGACCGCTCTCCCCCTCTCTCCCCCAGGCAAGAGCAGTTGACACCTCTAGACCCCCCGCAGAGCGGCCCGTAGACGAGCTGCACAGCGAGTCTATGCGAGTCTATGTTGCCATGTCTGCTTATTATAAGCGACTTTGGGATTGTTTTTCACGTCTTTCTATTATTATTAATATTATAATTATATATATAATTACATTATAATGGTAATACTTTTGTACTCCACTACAGCTCAGAGGCAAATCTTGTACTTTTACTTCACTACAATTATTTGAAAACTTTAGTTACTAGTTACTTTGCAGATATAAATATCTTTTCATACTTGTTTAGATTAGAGCTTCATGCATTTTTATTAGGTATATATTTATATAGAAAGGTCTAACCAGGGACTGGTGTTGCAAATTAGCCTCGGCTATTATGTTTTCTCAGGGCACAACGACGCATGCAGTAACATTTTCATAGACCTGCTTATTTCTCTCGCAAAATTTGGCGACCCATTTTCCACTTTCCCTTTCACTGCAAAGCGGTGGAAAAAGATAGGATCTACAAGCATACAGCTTGTCACGCAGCAACTGTTTTATGCTTGAAGATCAGATATTTTGCGCAGGATTGAGCACATTTGTGGAACATAGCATTGTGTTCACTTGTTGCACTGAGGGAGGAGGAGAGGAGACGCGTTTGTCAGCGACGTGGACAGCTGATAGAATGAGAGCTTTACGCTCAGACAATAATGTGAATATTATTATTATGAATAATAATAATATAGGTTTGTCACTGGGTTGTTTACAAGTTACTATAGTTCGCTTGCTGCTACTAAATTTAAAGCAGCATCACATGACGGTCATATTATGACAGTCATGACGAAACTTCAACCTGTTTTTTGCACTTTCTCCATTTACAGCCCGTACATCTACATAAACGTTCGGATTTCAAATATAAAGTTTTTATTCCGTGGCCACGGATGTTACAATTTACTTCGGGTGGGTATAAGTACCCGTAACTTCTGTATTGTTCAATAAAAAGCATTTTAATCCGATTGGCGGTCATTTTCTCATAGAGTTATAGTGTATCAGAGTGCATTTACACCTCCCAACCGATAGGGTCACGTAGTTGAAAGCATGGAGAAAATACGGAGAAAATGGCCACCGATCGGATTAAAATGTTTTTTATTGGACAATACGGAAAATATGGGTACTTATGGGTTACCCGAATAGAATTGTAACATCCCTGGCCATGAGGTAAGCACTTTATATTTTAAATCTGAACGTTTGTGTAGATGTACGGGCTGTAAATGGAGAAAGTGCAAACACCAGGTGTAAGTTTATCGCTACATGCTAAGAAGCTAATGTAAGTTCGTCAGCATTAGTTTGGGCACTTTGGGGTCAGATTAGTGTTTTTGTTGGAACATTAAGCCGACACGCAACACCACGTTTAATGTTACGTTGTAAACAACCACCACCAAACCTTTTGTTAACTTATAACTCGATCTCTTTGTGGTGAACGCTTGTGTCTCTTCAAGTTGTTGTGTTTTTCCCACATTGCTTGCCTTAGGATAAAATCAAGCATTGTGTTTTGTTCTCCACATCGATGTAGCGAAAATGTGTCATATCACCTCTTCTCTTTCTCCCGAGCCCCGTGCAAAGCATTTTACCGTTTTATTTTGTAAAGTTTCGCTCTGAAATCTGAATCTTCCTGCCATTCATTTGACGGTGGTGTGACTCTGTGTGTGTGTGCGTGCGCGGCTGCAACTTTAATAGGGGGTGTGTGTGAGCCTGCTTATTTCTCTCTCAAAATTTGGCAACCCATTTTCAACTCTCAGCTTTTTAGAAGACAATGGAACCCCCCACTGTTTGGGGGAGAAAGTGTGAACTAGTCTGGAGCAGAGAGGGGAGACAGTGGCCAATAGGATAGCCTGATTTGGGGCTTTTTTCAGGCTTGGTGGAGGAGAATGAAACCTCAGTCATGCGAGTGTTAAGGAGTTACATTATTTACCTTCCTCTCCACTTTCTATCTCCATCATCTTCATCATGTTCATGCAGTCTTCTGTAGAGAGTAAAGACACTAGACACTTAGTGGATCAGAGGCAGCTTGGAGGCTTACAGTGTAAAGGATGAATAGATCCATGTCTCTCACCAGAATCCTCACCCTCCTCTTCTTCTGAAGACATATTTACAAATAGTGCCTAAGAATGAAGAGGCAAAAATCATGAAACAGAATGTTCAGCCAGATTCAGCAAGTCTAAAGAAATGAAAATTCTGAATGCTACAGCATCTTTAAGGATTTAATCCATCAACCCAGTTCAACTGTAAAGGCTTACATAAAGCATAGTCTAAATGCATCTACAAGGGCCTGTGTCCACCAAAGCCAGAGTTGAAATATTCTCAACTCAACTTTAGGCAAGAGCCTTGTGGAAACACACACTTGGTGAACACACAGCCTATTTATAGCATAGCAAGATATCATATGCATTAATAAACATCTTGCATAGAGCCTGTTTTCAGAGAACAAAAGCTGAATTCAAGGGAAATTGTCATATTGTCATATTGAACATACTATAGAGTGTGGATAAAGAGTTGACTTGTTAAAACTAGAAAAGGTGCTCCTCGGAGCACTGCCAGACCCCTAGTGGTTGAAATCTGAATGGCCGGACTTCGCATGACGTGTGTGCAGAGGAAAAGAGGGACAGACCGACCGACCGACCGGCCGACTGACCGACCGACCGACCGACCGACCGACCGACAAAGCCTCATGTAGGCCGACCCCCTGGGTCTGGCAAAGATGTGAAGCTTTGTGGATTTTCCCTTTACAGAACTTGTTTCTTAACTGTCAGAATGATGATTATTTAAACACAAATGTCATGTTATGACACATTTGTTGGAGGTGAGTTTCTAGGTTTTGGGTGAATCTCATAAGATATGTCTTTGCTGTATTGCTGTTCTTTTATTTTTCTCTAATTTCAACTAATCTTGTTTCTTTTCTATGGATAGATTCTAGGAGACCTGCTTGAACAGTAATTAATTACATTATGATTGTGTCCATTTGGAGATACTTTTAGCATGCATACTATATTATACAAATCTTATGCATCTGCAGAAAGACTTATTTTGGAGGTGCAAATATGTCTCTTATTGAAACCAATAATTATTATATGTTTGGTAATGTGTGTGATTGATGTCAAAGTAAATCTTCGTCTCACACTCATCACCTCAGTGTCTGTCTGGTTAGGAGCTTCACTCCTGTTGTCAGCTCCTGAAGAGGGCGCTATTGGTCGAGGATCAGGTGACAAGTGTCTCATTGTCTCAGATGACGTTCCAACACTCACTGGAACACAAGACAGCAAGACATTTACAAAGATAACTAGAAAATGTGCTCCTCGGAGCACAAGTCTCCGCCAGCAGACCCGTGCTATTTTAATAGCACGGGTCGTCTTGGTAGAACGGGTCGTCTTGGTAGAATGCGCGTGGTTTTTGGTGTTCTGCAGGGGCGACTGAATATGTAGTGTCTGCATCTAAAAAATGTTCTTCTTGAAGCAATGTGTCATATGGGAGTCGTCGTAATTGACTGGTTTGTTCAAATGCTTGTCTGTCTTCTTCATCTTCATTGTCTTGAACAGTTTCAGCAGTTGATTGGTGTGTTTGATCTATGTCAGTTTTCTCTAGTGCTACATAATGTATTTGATCAAGGTGGCCAATTGTTACAGTATTAAGACTTCGGCCTTGTTGTGGGATCAATTCAACTCTATAGTCCTCTTCTGTGTTACTGTTGTAGATGAGTATGCTTTCTTAGCTTTGGCCTTCTGCGCCTTTGCTTGACCAATGTTAGGTGTTCTCAGAGGGACACACACACGCACGGACGGGTGATTTGTACTGGAAGGTACTGTTCCAATCAAGACTGATTGATCCTGTCTTACCTCACTTCAAAAAACATAAATAGCTTTTTTGAATAATAACTAGAAAAAGTGCTCCTCGGAGCACAGGTCTCCGCCAGGTCAGGTACGTTATTCTGGCCTCCTGGTGGCGCTATAATAGGCCAATGTGAAAAGGGTGCCAACCGTGCCATTTATTCTTGCATTGACGCTGCATTCATGATTTGAGGCATTTTGTTCCAAAAATGTGTTTTGCTAAATTAGACCTGCTGGTGGCGCTATATCAGGCCAATGTGAGAAGGGTGGCATTTCTTCCACGGCCTAGTGGGAATGTGCGTGTGAAATTTCACGGAAATCCCAAGCTGTGTGTATACTTTGAGGCTTTTTGTTCAAAACGGACCAATCTTGCAAACTTTGGAAGCCAACCTTAGGCAATGAGGATGGAATATGGGAAATCGGACAGATCCGTGTTGATCACATGACTATAGTGATACTGTGTACCGATTTGCATGACGTTTGGATAAAATTTGTAGGAGTAATATAAAAAAATGGGTTTTGCACAAATCGGCCTCCTGGTGGCGCTATAACAGGCCCATGTGAAAGATTTGGGGCAGAGGTTCTGAATTGGCATCCAGGGAGTGTGTGTGCACAGTTTCGGAGCGACCGGGCCAACGGTGCCGGAGATTAGCTGGTGGCAGACGGACACACACACACACACACACGGACACACGGACGGACGGACAAGGGGTAAAACATACTCTCTCGCCATGCCTTCGGCCTGGCGGAGTCAATAATCAAGCTTATCTGCTGAACAAATAGCACATTTATTAAAGTCACTGTAAGAACGATCACTTTAACCTATTAAAACCGGGAAAGCATCTGTGTCATTTTAAATTTTAGCTCTACTGTTTAAATAGCAACGTACTTTTTTTTTTTTGTAATCTTAGGATTTAGAACAATGGTTTAGAACAGTGGTTCCCAAAAATAGCAGATCTACAAGCCTGTACATCAGCTATTTTTTAAGTGTTTGAACATTTTTGAATAATTTAGATTTTTTTTTAACGCTAATCTTCTGGGGGTCCTTGGCACAATTTTTTTTGAGAACGACTGATTTAGAAGGCCTTTGTAGAATTGGCATTTGTAGAAACGGCCTCAGGGTTAAAGTCTGTTGGCAGATCAATTACATTGATACTCACTGCTTGGAGGACTGATGCTGTTACTTCTCCTGGCAGATGGCAGGCTTGGATCTTCGGGCTCCATCACTACAAACTTCAACATCCTGTCTATCATCTCCTGCTCTCTCCTCCTCAATTCTTCTTGTCGTCTGTTCCAGTCTTCTTCTGTTAATCTTTGCTTTCCTTGCAGTCTATGAAACATCTTCTTCATTGATGAAACTTTATCCTCAGTGGAGGCCTGGCTCAGAACATCACTCATGCTGCCATATCCTGAAGAGGGCGCTATTGATCCACGATGTGAGGATGAAACCTCGTCAGATGACGAGCTGCATAAACTTCCTGCCTCAGATGGCGTTCCACCACTCACTGGAACACAAGACAACAGACAGCAAGACATTTACAATGATAGATATACAAGAAGGCTCCGATGTAGCCTGACAGCACATCGTGGGTTCGAGTCCCAGTCCCATTCTCGACGATCTTTGCTGCATGTCTCTCCCCATCTCTCTCTCCCTGTTTCCTGTCCATCTCTATTATACACTATAAATAATGGCAGAAAGGTTTAAAAAAAGATATCTTGAAACAACCAACTGAGCATTATTATCGAAAATAATATGACATATATTGTTAGGATTTTAATGTTACAATGTGATCATTTTAAATGATATGCACAATTAATGAAAGAGGAATATCTATTAAAGTCTAGGCCACTGTTTTCCAACTGTCTTTGTGAATTTATAAAAATCACTGTTAGAACGATTAAGTCTGCATATCCATTATACTCACTACTTGGAGGATGGTCCATGCTCCATGCATCTTCTGGATCCATGCTGTTCCTTCTCCTGACAGCTGACATGGTTGGTTCTTCTGGTTCCGTCACCACAAACCTCAACATCCTCTCTCTCATCTCCTGCTCTCTCTTCTTCCATTCTTCTGACAGGGTTGGTTCTTCTGGCTCCGTCACCACAAACCTCAACATCCTCTCTCTCATCTCCTGCTCTCTCTTCTTCCATTCTTCTTCTCGTCTGTTCCATTCTTCTTCAGTTAATGCTTTCTTTCCTTTCAGTCTGTTAAACAGTGTCTTCTGTCTTGTCTCATGTCCCACCTTGAAGTGTCCTGTGTCTCTGACAGAGCTGTCTTCTCTTGACTCTAATGGTCCAGTGTGTCCTCTGTTCATCATGACCATTTCTTCTGTTTTCTCCATCAGCTCTGCCACTTCTGAAATGTCCCACTTGAAAACATCTAGAACATGGTACCTGTAGCCACATTTCTCCAGGAGCCACCTCAGAGGTTCTCCTTCAGACTCGATGTACTCCTCAACACGTCTCCATCCCAGCCAGAATCCCCGTGTGAACAGAACCAGAGTGTGTCTCCAGACTCTGTCCCCCAGCAGCCCCATATGTTCCTCCACTGATCTCCTGTCAGCTTCAGAGAAACTCGACCTGACATCAACAGTCACCAGGACAGCGTGGGGTCCAGGAGAACACAGAGTCACACCGTGTAGAAGGACGTCTTTGATCTTCTGTGATGGTGTAGTCGGCCAGTCTGGACAGATCACCACACTCACTTTTTTGTCAGCAACTCGTCTCTGTTGTCTAACACATTGTGTCAGTTTAGTCAGGGTTTTAAACTCCTGGAATATGAGGTGTTCTGTATGTTAGTGATGATAATCAAAACCTTCATTCTATTCTGTCCTCAGTGAAGAGTTTGTCAATACAGGTGCAAATTTTCATTAAAAAAGCAGATCTACAAGCCCATGACGCATTGTGAGCTTTTACTTTGGCTATTTCTATTTTTAACTGTGTTTTTATTAACTGTCGGAATATTGGACTAATTTCAGTGTCATATAAGTATCATATCGTATCTATTTATATCTCCGTCCTCTTTTTAAATTCCCACTGCCTGCATTAACGAATCAAGGCACAAGGTACCCTAAGACATCCCTGTCACACAGGACTCCCACAGTGTCACTGGAGTGCTCCAAACTTTTGTATTTCCTTATTTTGGAATGCGCGCCCCACCGAGTCACGTAACGGATCCACAGCGTAGCAACGCGATTATCTAGGGATGAGAAGGGAGCTCACTCCGTGGCTTCATACCAATAACCGGATCCCACCACTCAGAATTACACCTACAGTAGGTGCGTAAATGCTTGTGTGAGGTGGGGTCATTCCCCATACATACTGTATGAAATATGTTAGGTGGAAGGATAGATATATGAACATT
Source organism: Gymnoscopelus braueri (assembly GCF_963280865.1). Classification (NCBI taxonomy): domain Eukaryota; kingdom Metazoa; phylum Chordata; class Actinopteri; order Myctophiformes; family Myctophidae; genus Gymnoscopelus; species Gymnoscopelus braueri. The sequence continues at coordinate 4,785,287 of NC_137620.1, read as the reverse complement.
ATATGATAATATGTTCTCTATCGTATTGAGACTCACATATGGCTATTCTAAAATAGAATCACAACGTCACTATGCAGCAGGTTGTGAGCTTGTAGACTGCTTTTTTAAAATTTGGGGGGGAAAAAGTTAATTGTGAAACATTGTGGAAAAAGGTTGAGACACCAGGGTAAAAGTGGTTAAACATTCATGACAGCAGATACTTTCACATTATCATCAGAAAACATTTAGATCTCATCTCTTTGCTGTTTACTTCTTACATTATAACATCACATTCATATCATATTACTCACCTTGTGTGGAGTTTCTGTAAACACATAGTTCTGCAGTATGCGATTTCCAGCTGTGTTCCTCTCATTCTGCTCTGAACCAACCAACATCAGCTTCACATCTGGTAGACTGTGATGTTCTCCTGACACACACACACACACACACACATACACACACACACACACACACACACACACACACACACACACACACACACTCTACATTAGTTCACTGAACACTAATCTAAATATTTATTTATATTTGAGTGATGCATTATTGACAATTATTTTGACTGAACTGATCACAGAGCAGTAGAATTAATGTATCGCTCATTTAGTATTACTAGAGGTTCGCGGTCCTCACACAGCGGCGGACTGGCCATTTGGCGTACCGGGCAAATGCCCGGTGGGCCGCTGGGCCAGTGGGCCGCTGGGCAAAAATAAATAAAATAAAAATAAAATAAAATAAATTCGCTCCGGTTTTAGGATTATTACGGTCATTTCAGGGTCGCGTGGCCCAATTATTAGTTACGTTAATGTTTGGGCTGAGATGCTTTCCAGCAGGGGCCTCAGTGCGGCTGCAGAGTTCATGTGCAGGGCTGGGCTGAAACAGTGAAACGCTCCTCCCCCCCCCGTTGACAAAACGGCCCGGGGGGTGGTGGGCCGGTCCGAACCAAAATGCCAGGGCTGAATTTTGGTCCCAGTCCGGCCCTGTCCTCACATCGCCGATCAGACCAATATGCCCATATATGGAGATCTCTGCATCTGTCAGTCCTTGTCACTTTTATGCCCCCCATGTATGGAGATTTCTGATAGCCCATATATGGGCATATCCCCTTTTGTGCCCATATGTGGAGCTGACTGATTTGTTTGAGTCATGGTGACATGAGCTTTATGATGTGGGTCTGGGCTGGTCCTCCCAATTTTAATATAACAAGAATATATGTTCTCATGTGATTTTTTATGTAAATGTGTTTTTATTAACCACTTGAACCCCTTCATCCCTATTCTGAGGTGAACATTAGCCAAAAATCACGCTGGGCAAGACCTGGCCGGTTGAGGGTAAGCGGTCATACTGTAGGTAGGACTGTGATAGTTGTTCGTCATGAGTTAGTGTGTAAGTTTCATGGCAATAGCTAAAACAGGGCATGAGTTATATCTGTTCAAAGTTTGCATTTTTCAGTTGAGTGCTATAGCGCCACCAATGATTGTGAATTTCATTTCTCCGTAGGTTTTCATGACCCTCTTCCATACTGCAGAGTTTCGTAAAAAACGACTGCATGGTTTGGCAGTTTAAAGTTTCGGTTAAAGGTCAGAGGTCAAAAGTCAGACCGTGGTAGTTCGTCATGAGGAGACGCATAATGCATTGAAGTTGCACGGCAATAGCTCAAACAGGGCATGAGTTATACCTGTTGATAGTTTTTGTGATCGCTATAGCGCCACCCTTTGGCCAATGGTTATGGGTTTCATGTCTAAGCAGGGTGACATAGCCCTCTACCATATTGTAGATTTGAACGACTGCATGGTTAGGCTAATTCTGCGATTTATGCGTAAGACGCAAAAAACAAATCAGTAGAATAACAAGAAGGGATCCAAGGCACTACGTGTTTGGCCCCTTAATAATTTCTACAAACATTACCTTCAGAGAGAGCTTTCAGAGCATTTATTTGTCTGTGTGTCTTCTTCAGAAATGTCTGGACATGTTCCTCTATGATCCTCTTCCTCTCTGACATCTTCTCATCTCCATCAACTTCAAAGTGTCCACCTCTGTTTCCTGTCACCATCTCCTCTATCTTCTCCATCAGCTGTGTGACCTGAGTGTCATCTGTCTTCTCATTGCAGGAGACATGATACCTGTTCCCACATTTGTCAACAAGCCAGCGGAGGTCTTCCCCTTCAGCCTCAATGTGCTGCTCAATGCTTCTGTCTCCCAGAAAGTCTCCACAGGTGAACAGTACTATAGAGTAGCTCCATGCACTCGGTGACAAAAGTGTCATGTGTTCCTCTACTGCTACTCTCTGTGCTTTGGTAAATGCCACATAAAGAGGAACCGTCAGAAGAACAGCATGTGGTCCAGGAGGACAGAGCCACACACTGTTCTGGATCTCCAGTTTGTCCATCTCTGAGGTGTCCTGTAGTGGACTGTTGTAGAACCAGCCTGGTGAGTCCACCACTGTCACATGTCTCCCTGCTACTTTACCCTGTCTCACGTCACACTGCACTGACCTCTGACCACCCAGATGAACTTTAAAAACACTTCCTCTCAGAATGGTGTTTCCTGCTGAACTCTTCCCAGACGCATACCTTCCCAACAACACAATCCTGAGGTCAGTCAGTCCTGTCAGAGAAAACATTGTTTACTTTCACTTTTGTTAACCACATTTTCAAGGTCTTTGTTCTTGTTATAAATAGCGGAAATAGCTGATCCATAACCTCATATTGCTTCCCAACGTGACACATTGTGAGCTTGTAGATCAGCTGTTTTTGCTATTTGTCAAATTACAAACTATATTGTTGCCCTACTTCACCATACAAGAGTGTCACACAAAAGTAGTGAAAATAGCAGATCTACAATTTCATTTGCTGGCAAAATGTTATCGTTTAAACATGCTAACCCGGGTGTCCCTATTAACACATTGAGCGCCAAACACGAGAATCTACGTGTTTGCAAATACACCCGTTGAGTGCCATAAACGAGAATGTATATATATTTTTTTTTCACAATGGGCGCTCTAACACAACTTAGGAATGTGACGTCAGCCCAAAAAACGTCACTTCCGCCAAGTGCACGATTTTTATGAAACCCTTACAGCTACTATAGGCCTCCTCCTGTTTTCACTCTACACTTTAGCCCAAAATAGCCGATCTACAACCTCACAACACGGTGCAATGCAACACATTGTAAGCTTGCAGATCAGCTATTTCCCCAGAATAGGGATGCTATGGGCTTCATGAGGTTGAGCCCTATATAATTCATCATATGCCAAATAGTGAAAACATCCAATCTACAAGCTTGTTAGCTTGAACCAGTAGATCTCAAACTTTTTCTCAAACTTCAGAGACTATGGTGTGTGTGTGTGTTACACACACTATAGTCTCTGAATATAAATATGAATATCTGAATATATATAGTCTCTGGCCGCGGACCCCCCTTCTGAAGATATTTTGTGCCAGGGACCCCCAAGAGAGAGGATTTGTGTTTAAAAACTTTCAAGATGTTTCAAAAATGTTCAAAAATAGCAGATGTACAAACTCAGAGCGCTGTGAGCTTGTAGATCTGCTATGTTTGAATAGCCAACGCTAAAATCTAAAATGACACAGACGCTTTCCCGGTTTTAAAGGCTTAAACAATAACATTTCACCAGCAATTAAAATGAAAACAAAACAAAAGACAATATATATTTTTTGCCAGTACAATTTCCTCACATCAGAAAAATGCCATTTAGGTAAAAAAATAGCAAATTGTTACTTAAACAAAGTAAACAAAACATACCAATGTGTTTTGGAAGTCCAGCTGTTTCTTTCTGAGCGTCTGTCCTCCTTTGTTCTGCTCTTGTTCTGATAGTTCTCTCCTTCTCCTTCAGTTCCTCTGAGACATGTTCTTTTGTCTCATAGTGACAACCATTACTAGTCACCATCTGATCAATCTTCTCCAACAGCTTTCTGACCTGACTTCTATCTCCTCTGTCATTAATGTTAAGCACATGGAAGCGACCTTCACATTTCTCAGTAAGATATTTGAACTGATTGTCAGATCTAATGAGATCAGGTCTCATGTTGTCTTTATCAGCTACAGTGAATACCACAATTGTGTGTTTCCACACTCTGTCACCGAGGAGAAATCTCACATGCTCCTCTGCTGACATCCCTGTTCCTGCATATGGGCTGTCCAATCTGATCACGAGGACAAAGGCATGTGGTCCTGGAGGACACAGATTCACACTCTGTTGGATTTCTAACTGAGTCAGTTTTGGGGTCAGATCTAGGGGATGAGAAGACCTCCATCCTGGAGTGTCGACCACAGAGACCTGTCTCCCAGACACTTCCTCTTGTCTTATGACACTCTTGGATGTCCTTCTGTTTGCTTTAAAAACATTTCTGCCCAGGATGATGTTTCCTACTGAACTCTTTCCACTGGGTCCACCTCCATGTCTTCCACCGATCAGAACCATTCTAAGTTCTGACGGGCCGCTGTTCTTCCCTAATTGCAAAGATAAATATAATATTCATAAAGATCACAGATGTGACTAAACCAGTATCAGTTTGTTGGTTTCACGTGTTTTAATAGAACTCACCTCTGATGGAAGCTGAGGTTCCACTGGACATCCTGTCTACAGCTGTCGTAGAACCTGGAAAACAGTCAAATAAATCACAACAATTTATTCGTATTATTATGACAGTTATCATGCTCAATGTATCTGCACTGCTACATTTGACATAAACATGTTGCAGGTTCACCGTATCTCAGTTAAAGTTCTATAGATTTAAATAACATTCTAAATGTTATACTTTTACGATGATGTATTAACTAGTTTAGTTCACGCCATCTAGCGTAAACACTGAACACACGGTTTGGACGTGTAATACGTCCAAACCGTGTTTTCAGTACATGGCACTGTTTGCCAACCTATGAGTGATCCTATGACTTCTGGAGAAGAGTAGACCCGGAAATAATGTGATCACAACAAAACAAACCCAGACCTGTCCGACTCCGATCTAATGTTAAAGGATTTAGAAATATACATTTATCTCTGCTTTCCTGTTTTTTGGCGAGAACAAGCTATATTCAACTGCTAATAACTAAAGAACGGAGGGTCGTTGTGACATGCTTTTCCCCCCCGATGGAAGCAGAGACACTCTTCCGTCTTTTGCGACACTTGGTGTGTCGATCGTCCAGGAGATAAATATTCTGTGGCTCTTGAAAGGTTAGTAAAAATGTTCAAAAACGCTGGCACTGGCTGACTTCATTAATGAATTCTGGCACTCAATGAGTTAAAGCAAGATTTCAGCCTCATCTGTCCACCATTGACTTATTTAAATTATTTCAAAAAGTACGCTATTTCTGAAACGCTGTTGAGGTACCTCTGTGGCCTATTGGCACTGTGCCAGACCGACCCTCTTATAGATGAATAGGCTCCTGCAGACCCACAAGAACTTCTGCATTGTTGCTAGGAGGAAATACTGGTGACTGTTTATCAAAATAGGAAGCTCAGGTGGAGCAGTGGTAAAGTACCTGTCTACCACCACTAGGTGGTGCAGGGGTAAAGTACCTGATTAGCTTAATGTGTAACATTGTTTTCTCACTCAACAGTAAACAAACCAACATACAGTAGGCTATAAGTGTTACAGGGTATCTCTAAAATTATAAAGTGAAAAGTTTAAGACCTTTTTATACCTCTAAACTTGAAAGAAAAAAATCTAATAAAACCATTACTACGTCAAAAGTAACCAACAAACTATACTATGAAAATATTGTCAAATACAAATGGTCAAATATTACCCAAGACAGTGTCAAAAATGTGGGTTCACATCAAATGTGAGCCCACACATGAAACAGAGTAGTACTGCCTGACTACCAGCACACACTCATCAAACAGAGTAGTACTGCCTTACTACCAGCACACACTCAGAATAGTACTGCCTGAATACCAGCACACACACTCATTAAACAGAGTAGTACCGTCTGAATACCAGCACACACTCATCAAACAGAGTAGTACTGCCTGAATACCAGCACACACTCATCAAACAGAGTAGTACCGCCTGAATACCAGCACACACTCATCAAACAGAGTAGTACCGCCTGAATATCAGCACACACTCATCAAACAGAGTAGTACTGCCTGAATACCAGCGCACACTCATCAAACAGAGTAGTACCGTCTGAATACCAGCACACACTCATCAAACAGAGTAGGCACAGCTTACTCACACTGAGTGTGATTTTTATTTACAAATCCACTATAACAGGAGGGTTGATTTGAACCAATAATCATCTTCAGGCAGTAATATGTTATACATAACTCTATAACATTAATGTCATTTAGACTCAGACCACAAAGTGGAACTGGAAACACAGAGTGTCACAACACACACACACACACACACACACACACACACACACACACACACACACACACACACACACACACACACACACACACACACACACACACACACACACACACACACACACACACACACACACACACACTTACTTCACTGCTTCATCAACAAATTTAAAAGTAACCGGCAATAAATATTATAATATAACAAAGTAAGATGAGCTGTTATTTGCCTATCAACCAATCAATGACTAGGATGGTAGCCAATCAGCTGCCTTTTCAAATGGTGTATGACAGCGTCACAACATTCCACTGACCCTCTCCCTCAAACTCACTCCCTCCCCCTTCCAATGTTGTAATACCATTACTTTTTTTTAGCAGTTTTGTAAACAATTAACAAAAATGCAAAACTGTTTCAAGAATAGACATTTTGCTTAGAAATACACGTAAGTAAGCTAATACATAGTTATTGTCTTTACTGTTGCACAGTCACAATATGCGGACGGATCATGCTTACTGTCATGTATCGTAAACCCCCCAAAGGCTCATTCTGAACCTGAACAAACCCTGATATACAGTATAATTTGTCTTCACAAACTGCTTCCGATAAACCACAACTGCTAGATTTGCTATTGTTGCACAACGTTCACCCCAGAATAGGTACAATAGGGTTTGTGTGGTTAATATTATTAATCATTATTACAATATTGAATCAGCTTATACTAGTGTAATGTCCTGTCATCAGTGGTGGACAGTAACGGAGTAAATGTACTTAAGTACAGATTCTGAGGATCTCTACTTTACTTGAGTATTAGATTATACTTATTATATACTATATACTTATTGCACTTACTTGAGTACATTTCCAAGACAAATATTTCACTTTTACTCAAGTACATTTCTAGAAAGGCTGTAAAGTACTTGTACTTTAAGTATTTTTCAAAGCATGTACTTTTGAATACTGGAGTATATTTAAAATCAATGACTGTTTTACTCTTATTTAATTTGAGTAACAATTTGACTGAGCTATTTTTACTTGTAGTGGAGTAAATTTGACCAGCACTTCATCCACCTCTGCCTGACATACATACAGTTCTACTGTACAATGTAGCACCATTGAATCCTTACCTGTCATGAACCCTGTCTTTTCCATGGTCCTGGACTGTAGACACTGAACTATGATTATTTTAATGTCTTGTTGTCGAGCACAGCGTCAGACTGAGTTGAAACCTGATAATAACATGGTTTCTATGTCCTGGTCAGATGAAGTGGTGAGCGGAGCTGAGAGACACAGAGAGAAAGAGAGAGGTTGTTAAACTGGTTTCCTACTCACATAGCAACCTATCATCTATCGTGCCTGTGTAGGATCTGGACAATGGTGACACAGTGTCTGTGTCTCTGTTTACGTTACATGCATTGCCCGCACACACACACACACACACACACACACACACACACACACACACACACACACACACACACACACACACACACACACACACACACACACACACACACACACACACACACACACACACACACACAAGAGAGATGCACTGTAGCACACACACCTAGCTCCGTGCACATCCAACACACACAAAGGCAACGTATGCAAGTGCATAGACACACATGTGAAGTCTAGATATAAATACTGTGAGGACAAAGAAACCTGGCTCATGCGATTGCTCCGGCCCCTTCCACCGACCACATGGAGCAGCAAGGCCTCCTGCACCTCTGTGCTGTTTTATACAATAAACCAACTTAAGGAACTTGTACTGGACCTTCCAACTATGTTTCACACTTGTACAATATACTACATCTGTACATGAAAACAACAGTGGCGGGTGGTGCATTTTATACCCAGGCAGACGCGCGTGCGCAGAGCACGGATTCGCACTGATTCACATTATTACAGTGTCATTCGACATAACCAGGCAACAACAACACAGAGTGGAATAACCTGATTCAACACAAAGCGTAATACTTTTGAGAGTTACAATTAAAATATATTGCAGAGACGTGAGTATAGCCCCCATGATTGCAAAGATCCACAACGATCTGCCAATATTGCGCAGTAGCATGACAGGATGCTGGCTGCACCAGCATTGCCCAGAACAATAAACTCACAACCAGTCATTTTTTCTTATACAACAAGAAAGCACACAAAAACATGTGTGGAAGAACACACACACACTGCACACACTGACACACACACATGCACACGCACGCACGCACACACAGCTCAGCGCACAGCCAGAGCCACTGAACTTGAGGCTCGGTCACACACCGGCAGCAACAACAATATAGCCTATAAAACGATCAATAAAAAATAATATAAAGATTGATTCAACTTGCCATGGCTGCTCATGTGCTCATCATTTGAAGACAAAGTCCATCCTTCTTTCTTTCTTTAGAAAAAGTTCAATGATGCGGTTGTGCAGTACTGTATGCTTTAATTCCAATAAAAGGTCCTTCTCGATTGCCATGGAGGCCAATGCTGAGAGTCCAGTCTGTCCAGTCATATTTCTTGCATATGTCTGTTAATCAGCCCTGGTAACTCTGGGGTCAGTCGACCCTTCTTTACAATGGCAAGCTTTTCTTCTTGAAGTCCTTCTCGAAAAAGGCTTTGCCAGTAGCCTAAATCCACCACCATATCTGTTTGTTCTCCTCCTTAAGCCATTTTTCGTTTTTGGTGAGTTAATTTAGCGAACTCAATCAACTAAAGAGACGACAACAACAAACCTCGCAGCAGAAGTTTGAATGAATCAGTTCTCTTGTCTCATTGGACAACATTTCTTCCCAGCCATGGGATGCAAGCAAGATTTTAACGTCATCAGGCAGGCCAGCTAGAAGGCTCTGATACCTGAAAGAATACGCCCAGCAGGGCAAACTCGAAATCTGATGGGTTAAAGAGCCTGCCAATCTAAATATCGGCCCCATTCACTTCAACAGCAGGTGGATTCAGTTGAGATTCTGAAGGCCTCACGGTGGAGATTTTTACCCGGAGACAACACAAGATAAAAATCTGATTGGTTGAAAAAAAACAGGCACTATTTTAAGACCTGCACAGAATGAAAGCAGCACATCGGCGCGTCCAGTCTGACTGAGAGACAGTGCAATGACGGCAGCGAAATAAATACAATGTGTTCGTGAAAAAGAAATATATTATGAAATACACATTTCTGAATCAGGCAAGTGCAGCAGGGCCAGCAGAGAAGGCCTTGCTGGCCCTGACAGCTCACCACTGGAAAACAGGCCAAATGAGAGCCCTCCACATGAGCCCCTCACTTTTAGAACAGCTTTGCCTGTAGTGTCTTGCTATAGATCTACCTTTAGCTAAATATTCACACTTAGTGTCTACTCGTTGCTGTTCGGCAGAAACCAGCTAACTCCATTTTGACGCTTTTGCATTTTTTTCCCATATATCAGTGCTATTGAACACCCTTTACCTCTCTGTGTTGGTAAAAAAATATTGAACCAATGAAAAGTATTAAAAAGTGCTTCTGACAAAACCAGCTAACTCCATTGGATCCTCAAACTTTCTGCTAAACCAGCTAACTCCACCAAAGGGGGGTGGAGTTAGCTGGTTTTGCTGACTCCAGGCTCCACCCCCTTTTGACCTCCAACCTCATTGTGAGCTTGGAGGCCCATTCAGCTGTTCTTATCAATGATGAACAAAACCTCTTACCTCCACTTTTTGTTTTGTCTTTTCATTTCCTGAAAAATTTACATTTTGGAGTTAGAAACATTACAAATGTCTCTCTGTGTCTTAATGTGAGCACATAACCAGTGGTGTAAAGTAACTAAGTACATTTACTCAAGTACTGTACTTAAGTACAATTTTGGGTTATATTTACTTTACTGGAGTATTTCCAATTTTCAGTACTTTTACTTCTACTCCACTACATCTCAGAGGCAAATGTTATACTTTTACTCCACTACAATTATTTGAAAACTTTAGCTACTAGTTACTAGTTAGATTTGGATTATTATTACAAAACATACATTACCCACTTCAGCCCTATATACATTTCGGCCATTTAAAAATAGCAGATCTACAAGCCCAGATCTACAGCCCAGAAAATACAGCCCAGAAAATAGCAGATCTACAAGCCCACAATGCATCGCGATGCGACACATTGTGAGCTTGTAGATCTGCTATTTTCAAAAGATTTTTAGACATTTCATATACTTGAACACTTGTGAAATGGGTCATTCTGCATAAGGAGTACTTTCTACTTTTGGTACTTTAAGTACATTTTGATACCAATACTTTTGTACTTTCACTCAAGTACATTTTGAATTCCTGACTTATACTTGTAACAGAGTATTTCTACATTGCAGTATCGGTGCTTTTACTTAAGTAAAATGTGAGTACTTTTTTCCATCTCTGCACATAACATAGTTTTACAACAAGAACGATTGAGTGTGAATACAGTATAATACTGTGTGGTTCAAACTGTAGTTCAGTAGTTCTATGTATCATGTCTCCATTACAAAATACAGTATATAGTCTCTGTCGGGTAAAAGCCGCATAATTATGTCCAAAACTGTTGCTTTTCAGAATTCTAATTAAAAAATAGTCAAAGTAGCAGATCTACAAGCTCAAAATTCGGAGCTTGCAGATCTGCTACTTTTGCTACTTGTGTGTGATGCTGTAGTATGATCAAGTAGGCCGTTGATTTACGAAAAAGAACACAACAAGTTAGAATATGGAGATAAGAGGTTTCTGCCCGACTGCAAAGATATGCACTATAATACAATTACATGTCATGAAAACAGGATGTTTTGAAGGCCTATATTCAGAGGTCTTTATGTATTAGTTAGTTAGAGTTGGACTGTTGATCTAGAATCTTATCACTTAAAATAAATGGTCCGGAATTCAAATTCAAAATTTACTTGAGTAAAAGTACAAAAGTATTGGTATCAAAATGTACTTAAAGTACCAAAAGTAGAAAGTAGTCATTACGCAGAATGTCCCATTTGAAGTTTTCAAATGTTTACACATCTTTCGAAAAACGCAGATTAAATAGCAGCTTACAATGCGTCGCATCGCGACACATTGTAAGCTGGTAGATCTGCTATTTTCAAGTGGACAAAATGTATATAGGGCTGAAGTGGTTAATGTATGTTTGTAATCTAATATCTACAAAGTAACTAGTAACTAAAGTTTTCAAATAATTGTAGTGGAGTAAAAGTACAATATTTGGAGCCGAGATGTAGTGGAGTAGAAGTAAAAGTACAATTACCTCAAAATTGTACTTAAGTACAGTACTTAAGAAATGTACTTAGTTACTTTACACCACTGGTTAATTGATAAAATATTACTGTTCACTTACCTCAGATTGAGTTTTTCTTTTATTCCAGATGGAAAAATGTTCATTTAAAGACGTGCTTGTCAAATGAGCAGAACATTGTGTCTGTCTAGTTATGAGCAGAACGTTTTGTCTGTCTAGTTCCTGTCTGCAAAAAAGGGACAAAAAGAGAAAACAGGAAGTCATGCGACCTATAGGTCACATTCTGGTCTGGTTAGCGTTCACATGGGACTTTTTTAAGCAAACAAATTTGTAAACAAATGACACGTGGTTATACAGGCCGTTGAACTATTGACAGAATAGGCTATTTCTAGGGAAAATTACTTCACTGCTAAACTACAATGGAGCAACAGAAGTGTGTTGTAATCGTTTAATTGTTTTAATATTTAATCAAATAACAGTGAAAACAATATGAGCACATTTCAATTCAATACAGTACATGTTAATCACAGGCCCGGCGGCTTAAACAAAAAAGAAGCCAAACGCACGCATTACAGGCAGCACCACAGGGAATACAGCGACGGACGGACGGACGGACGGAAGGATGGACGGACAGAGGAAACACACACACACACACACACATACACACACACACACACACACACACACACACACACACACACACACACACGCGCGCGCGCGCGCGCGCGCGCGCGTGTGCGATAGCCACACGCCAATAGTAGCCTAATAATCAATTCCAAATTGTGTAGCACCGTGGTTTCTTGTCAATTCTCCGTAACATACTCACTATGGGATATCAGCGCCTCCTGGCGTGATGCAGAGCTACATACCATAAACTCCCGGGCCATTCATTGGCTGAGAAGGGTATGTCACGTGTCCGGTAAACCGGAAGAGGTATAAAACCTCTTGCGTGACGTGGCTCATCCTCTTTCGCTTCTCTGCATGGCAGATGCTACAGCTACGAGACATACCTTAAGACCAAACTTTGCTAACTTTGTGAATTAGACCGAAACCAGCTTTAGCCCACTCGGGTGGTACTTGTACTGACCCACGGGTTTTCCTCTACCGCAAAACAAACAAAAAAAAAGTTTATATTCTTTCCGCTCCCGCGGCTCTTATCTTTTCTTTCTATCTGAAATCAAGTTTTCCTCCTTTGCTTTCCTCGTGTTTAGCCGGCCGGCTAAAGGCTAGTAGGTTAGCTCCATGGAGGCTCCACGTTCGTGCGGACTGGCGCCACGGTGCCGCTTGCTGATCGCCGCGGACGACCCTCACGGGTTTTGCATCTCCTGCCTCGGGCGACGACATGCCTACGAGGCGAAGCACTTTCGTGGTGCTCCAGGAGGTTGCGATGACTGCACCCGGTTCTCCAGGCGTCGCATCCAGCGCCGTCTGGACAGGGCCGACGAACTGGCCCCAGGCGGCAGCACCGTAGCGGATCCAGCCCGCATGGACACCGGCCCAGGTACCGTGGGTGGTGGCGCCCACCACGTGCGTCCTCATCCCACAATGGGCCCTCCAGCTGCGGGCGGTCCCAGCAGCAACCGCTCGCAGCAACACATGAGTGCGCCGTCGCAGCAGCTCCAGCCTGCTACACCCTCTGTGCCGCGCAGCACTCCACCGGCCGCCGCAGCTGTGCCCGGTGGGTCCACCCGGGCGCAGCTAGCTAGCGGCGCTACATCCCCCTCTTCCCAGCCGCTCTCTCCGAGGCCGCAGCAGGAGTACCGTGACAGCGGGGCTTCGCCTTCGTTCAGCGACGTCTCCGACGACGGCAGCGCCCACAGCATGGACGAGGGGGCGGAGGAGGGTGAGATACTGTCGTTCCAGGGGGCTGCCGGAGCAGCCGCATCCAGCCCTCGTCAGGACGACGACCTCGGGGCTTGTGGCGGTCAGCTGGGGCCCAGCTGGCCGGACGCCCAGGAGCTGGAATCCGATCCCGCGAGGCGCGACGAGCCGGTCTCGGCGATCATCGACAGAGCCTTGCTCAGATGTGGTCTCGTTCGCCCGATGGAGGAACGTGCATCCTCCACCGGGCAGGAGGACGAGTACCAGGGCTTGGCTCCCCAGGATCCGCGCGCGCAGCGGTCCAGGAAAGTCCCGGCCGCGCTGGGCTTCGCCAACGCCCTCATGTCCACCTGGGAGGTGGTCCATTCGGAGCCGCATCGGCTGGGTTTCCCCCTCGAGGTGGTGGACGCGCCAAAATGGGGGCTCATCGCCTGTCCCCCCATGGACGCCGTCCTGGCCCAGGGCATCATGGACCAGCGTCATCCAGTGGCCCTTACTCCCGAACCGCACTTCACCGATCCCCAGGAAAAGGCGATATCCGTGGCGGTGAAGAAGGCGTACAAGTCAGCAGCGCTGGCGGCGCGCGCGCTGAACATGGTCGCCATTCTCCAGGGCTCAACAGCTAAGCGGCTAGGTGAGCTACAAGAGGCGTGGGGCGACGACGCTGAGGAGCTGGAGGCTCTTCAGCAACTGACCATTAAGGTCACTCGTCACGCCACAGCCTGGGTGGGGAAGGCCATGGCGGACAGCGCGGCGATTGAGAGGGCTCGTTGGCTCGGTCTGGCCGTCTTCCGTCACGAGGTGGTGGACGCAAAGAAAAGCGTCATGGCGCTGCCGCTGAGGCCAGACAACCTCTTCGCTGGAGCGTTGGAGTTTCTCCGAGTCTCCACCGACTCACGAAAGGCCCAGAGGGAAGCCGCGGCGGGGGTTCTGGAGCCAGCCCCTCCTCCGTCTGCGAGACCCCGCAACGAGAGGCCCGCGGGCAGAGGTCGTTCCTCCTCCTCTCGCCGAGGGTCCAACACTTCCCGCTCCTCTTCAGCCCAGGCGAGCTCGCGGGACAGACCGCAGAGCAACGCGGGCAATCGTGGCAGGGCTTCCCCCCGCCAGCCACCCGCCTCTACCAACACAAACACCGTAGGAAGCTCCAGCCGACCTCCACGTCGCAACACAGGAGGGAAGCCTCGTGGCGGGCGGGGTAAGTGACATTGTCTCGCCGGTGCACAGACCGGCCCAGCCCGCTGTTCCGCCGTTCGTGTTGGGGAAGAGGACCGTGGCTTTTCAGGCCTCGTTGGACAGAGTCGAGGACGGCTCCACGAGTGCCAAAAAACTTTGTTGTGTTCAGAGTGTGGACGATTTATGTGTGCAGAATGTGAACGTTTTATTTGTGCAGCGCAATGTTTCAGTGAAAAGTGCCCTGTATGTATCTCCTTTTTCTCTGCCAAAGAAAATAAATGCACCGAATGTTACAAACAGTCTCGTTCTTTCACATGGCATAGGGCCTTGGAGCAGAGGGGTCCCCGTCTCGCGGGCCCCTCTGTTCCAGCGCCCTTACTGTATGGGCCAACAAGGCCTGGGGCCCCCGATTTCCGGGGCTCCAGGCATTGCTGGGGGTCCCCATGTGCATGCTTTAAATCTATGTCGTCTTCCCATAAGCCCAAAGTGCCTGGGGCCCCCGTTTGCCGGGGCTCCAGACACTGCTGGGATACACTCTGTAAATGCATTAAGTCGATACCATCATTCCATGAGCCCACAAGGCCGGGAACACCCGAACCCCGGTGTTCCAGGCATTGTTCGGACAACATCTGTGCATGTTTTGGGTCATATGAAGGCAATCGGAAAGGTATTAAACAAACCGACGCCGCCTTTGTCCACAAGAGGGCGCCAAAGCGCCAGTGGAACAGGGTCACGTCGGTTTTGCCTTTCGCCTCACAGGCTTCCGTCTCACAGGATGCAGCGAAACGCCACTGTGGACCGGAAGTCTTTGAGTCAGACGGAGCGGGCCTCTGTCTCCGCCATTTTGGAGGGACAGATGCCCCCTCTCTCGCAGCGCGTCACGATGGGCGGGCCACGTTCGCTTGTAACAGGCGACAACGCATCCCTTACGGGGAGGAGGGTTTTGTCGCCTCACAGGCTTCCGTCTCCCAGGTTGCAGCAGCACGTCACTGTGAACCGGAAGTACTTGGCTCGGAAAAGGCGGACCTCGGTCCCCGCCATCTTGGAGGGACACTTGCCCCCTTTTTCCATGGGAACAGGCAGCCGGCGCGAGCGGACAAACCGGATGTTGACGTCAGTCACCTCAGGGTTAGCACCGCCGGCGGCGTTAGCAACAGCGTCACTGCTCCCCATGGCAACCGTCCCCATAGCGACGCTCCCACTCTCCGGGCGGCCGGTGACGTCACCGGCCAACCCGCTCGCTCGATGTGTGGAAGAATGGAAGATTTGCAAACCAAATCCTTGGGTATTACGCACAATACAGAAGGGTTACAGGTTGCAATTTTCCAGAAAACCCCCAATGACGGACAAAGTGTTGTTTTCCAAGGCCACAGGTCCAGCGGCCAGTACTCTGAGGGAGGAGGTTGCCTCCCTGTTGAGCAAAGGCGCTGTCACGGAATTACTTCCGAACCAGAACCGACTGGGTTTCTATTCGAAATATTTTCTGGTGGCCAAGAAGGGGGGGGGGGGTGCGACCCATTCTGAACCTGAAGAGTCTCAACAAATACCTCACGGTTTTCCATTTTCGGATGCTGACAACCGCTGCGCTTTTACGCACCGTGCGTCTTGGGGACTGGTGGACGAGTATCGATCTCAAGGATGCTTATTTTCACATTCCAATCTACCCACCGCACAGGAAGTTCCTGTGCTTCGGGTTCGAGGGGAGGGTGTACGAGTACAATGTCCTCCCGTTTGGAATGTCTCTCAGCCCCAGGGTGTTCGTGAAATGCACGGACGCAGCCGTGGCTCCACTGAGGAGGCAGGGGATCCGGTTGTCCACTTACATAGACGACTGGCTCCTGGCGGCGGGCTCGAGAGAGGAGGTGATGCGACACACGCGCGTGGCGGTCGCTCACCTGACGTCCCTAGGTTTCATGATCAACGCCAAAAAGAGCGTACTGGTTCCGTCTCAGCGGACCACCTTCTTAGGGATCCTGCTGGACTCGAACACGCTCATGGCGCGCCTATCCCAGGACAGGGTCGACAGCTTTTTGGCGTGTGTGAGATCTTTCCACGTGGGGCGTCCAGTCAGTTACAGACTGTGTATGCGGGCGGCGGGTCTCATGGCCTCAGCCATACACCTGGTCCGCCTAGGCAGACTCTACATGAGACCTTTCCAGCGGTGGATGTTGGCGCTAGGGATCCCATCCACTATGGGTTCGCAGAAAGTGGTGGTGCCTCCACGGTGCGTGGAGGCTCTCAGACCATGGTCACAGGCGCCCTTTCTGACCGAGGGGGTCAGTGTGGGGGTTGTGACGTCACGGATGGTTATCACCACAGACGCCAGCCTGACGGGATGGGGGGCCGTCCACGAAGGACGCTCGGCCAGAGGGGTGTGGGACTCCAGTCTACGGGAGGCTCACATCAACTATCTGGAACTGATGGCGGTTTTTCTCGCCCTCAAACATTTCGAGGCTCGCATCCGCGGTTGTCACGTCGCTATCAGGACGGACAACACCACGACCATGTGCTATATCAACAGGCAGGGGGGCTTGCACTCCCAAGTGTTGGACAGCCTGGCGTGCAGACTGACGCGTTGGTGCGATTCGCATCTCGCGTCGATTCGAGCTTCACATGTGCCGGGTCTCCTGAACAGCGGGGCGGACTTACTGTCCAGGGGCGAACCCCGGTACGAGGACTGGTCCCTCAAGCCGTCGGTGGCGGACCTGATCTGGGCCAGGTTTGGCCGGGCGCAGGTCGATTTGTTTGCCTCCGAGGAGAACGCGAAGTGTTCTCGCTTTTTCTCGGTGAGGGTGGGGGACCGTTCACTGGGCATGGACGCACTAGCCCACGACTGGCCGGACGAACTGCTGTATGCGTTCCCGCCACTGGACCTGATCCCCTCAACACTGGAGAGGGTGAGACTTCAGGGTCGGTCAGTGCTGCTAGTGGCTCCGGCATGGGGCGTGTGGAGGTCGGAGATAACACCTCTCCTCTACGCCGAGCCTTGGCCCCTCCCGCTGTACAGGGACCTACTACGGCAGGGAGGGGTCGACATCTTCCACGAGAGACCTCAGGACCTAGACCTGTGGGTTTGGCCCGTGAGAGGCAGACTTTGACTTCGTATGGCCTGCCCCCTGACGTGGTGGCCACCATCCAGGGGGCAAGGGCCCTTTCCACGAGGTCCGCGTACGACGACAGGTGGAACCTGTTCGTGGCATGGTGTCTGAGTCAGTCACCGCCGGTTGAGGCCTTTCGGGCCCCGGTACGCAGCGTCCTCATGTTCCTGCAGGAAAAATTGAGGCAGGGTCTGGCTTTCTCGACGATTAAGGTGTATCAGGCGGCCATTTCCGCGTGTCACGAAGGTCTCGATGGCATGACGGTTGGCCAACACCCGATGGTGCGGGGGTTCATGAACGGCGCCAGGCGGGCCAGGCCGGTCTCTAGGGCTCTGTTCCCGGCCTGGGACCTGACGGTGGTGCTGGGGGCGCTTTGCCTCCCACCGTTCGAGCCTTTGGAGTCAGCGGATCTGAGGATCGTCAGCCTCAAGACGGTTCTTTTGGTTGCCCTGACTACAGCCAAACGGGTCAGCGACATACATGCGCTCTCGGTGAGTTCGGAGTGTATGAGGTTCGTGGGTGACGACAGTAGGGTTTTGCTTAAGCCAAACTTGGCGTTTGTCCCCAAGAACGGAGTGGTCACCCAGACGCCGGTTGAGCTGGTAGCTTTTCATCCGCCGCCTTTCGCTTCAGCAGAGGATAGGCGGCTACACTGTCTTTGCCCGGTAAGGGCTTTGAGGCTCTACTGCCAGAAGACGGTGGCCGGCCGATCGTCGTCGCAGCTGTTTGTCTCCTTCGGCCCGGGTGGTCAGAGGAAGGCAGTGGCTAAGGCGACGCTTTCTAAATGGATTTTGGATGCCATTAGGCTGGCCTACGTCAGTGGTGGCGTTCCAGTTCCAGAAGGACTGAAGGCTCATTCTACTAGGGGCGTGGCTGCTTCCTGGGCCCTCTCCAGGGGGGTTTCGGTCCAGGAAGTGTGTGCGGCCGCAAACTGGTCGTCACCTTCAACGTTTGCGGCTTTCTATAGCCTGGACGTGGCAGCAGCGTCAGTGGCGCATGCTGTCCTAGGGGTGGCGGCTGTCTCTAGTTAGAATGGGGGAAGCTAGGCTGGTTTGTGTTTTAACCTGCCTTTTTTCTCTATCTTCCTTCTCTTGAAGTCCCCTCGGGACCACCTGTGGTAGGTCTCCAGGGGGGAAGGGCCCCTGTTTCCTTGTTTCACTTAAGGAACGGTGTTGTGTCCCCTACCTTCCTTCTCTTAAGTCCCCTCGGGACCACCTGTGGTAGGTTCCCAGGGGAGGGGGGCCCTGTTTCCTTGTTTTCACTTAGGGGACAGACTTGTGTCTGTCCATTAGTTGAATAAGGCAGACTTGGTCTGTCAGGGTCCTTTTATTAACATCATATACCGCACCCTGGCCCGGGGGGCTGGGGCGCCCGTGAGGCCGAAGGTCACGTCCAGGGGGACGGGGCCTTATGGCTAGGGGGCGTGCGGACCTGAGATTCGGTATGGCTATAAGCCCAGGGGGGTTTATGCATCCCATAGTGAGTATGTTACGGAGAATTGACAAGAAACTCAGGGTTACGGATGTAACCCCGGTTTCTTTAGAATTCGGAGTAACATACTCACCTAACACCCCTGTTTGTGTGCATCTGCATGCAGGAAGCGTGTTAAAGAGGATGAGCCACGTCACGCAAGAGGTTTTATACCTCTTCCGGTTTACCGGACACGTGACATACCCTTCTCAGCCAATGAATGGCCCGGGAGTTTATGGTATGTAGCTCTGCATCACGCCAGGAGGCGCTGATATCCCATAGTGAGTATGTTACTCCGAATTCTAAAGAAACCGGGGTTACATCCGTAACCCTGAGTTCTCAAACATTTTTATTTCAAGGACCCCCATAACTCGAGTGTACAAATTGTGTACATTTATACACTCACAGAGTTACACACCGTAAGGGTCCATTTGGAACCCCCTCAAGGAACCATGCAGGGTCCCTGGACCACACTTTGATACCCACTGGTGTAGCAGAGTGTTTCCAGTGAGCCAACATGCACAATATCAGCACCCTGACTGACTGACCAGAATGAAACAGAGCCTTCATTAACTTCTATGTAATACCTTTTCCTTCTACTTTCCTTGTTCCATTCTTTACACTACCTTTCTTTTCTGTTTCAATAATTATCTCATCTTTTAAACAATTATTAGCACAATAATTAATCATAATGAATGTTCCTCCACTTATGTTCAACCTAAAGTATTTCTACTTCAGCTTAAGTATTTCTACTCCTGGTTCTCACAGCCTTGCTTCTCTGCTTTGGGCTTACTCTCTGCTCGGCACAACGCCCTGTCTTGGAATTTCCTGTTGTTCGCTCTACTATTTCCTCATACTGAACTGCTGGGTACTTTCGCAATACTGACGCAACTTTCACTCTCCAACTCTCCTACTGTAAGTCATAATATTAACCCTCCAATCACCAGTTTGAGTTTACTTTGAAATACTGTTTACTGAATTAGTTTCAAGTTTACATGCCTTAATAGATCTTCATCTATTATCGATATGGAAAATAACAAACACCTGATCAATCATTTCATAAAAAGCCTATATACACGAATCCACAGAGCGATGCCCTGCGCGCAGCCATTGCTGCGGTGTCAACGTTCCGCGGACGCGACACCGCAGCAATGGCCGCCTACAGGCAGCTACAGGCAGCGCGTCTGTGGATTTGTCTATACAAAAACTTCCCATAGCTCCTTCTACAAACTCCCCCACCCCAATGGTCCCAGTCAGTCTATGTCCAAAAGAGGATGATTCATATCGTCCTCCACGTCGGATAAACTACGGAACTGGGTGCTTGGGTGGTCTTCCTCTGGTGGTGTCTCAGGCGTTGGAATAGAGGGGGAATAAGGGGAATAGTATGGGCTAGAGGGGGAATAAGGTGTGCTGCAAGATGGATCTCTGCTCTCCTCCCATTCTTCTGGGGTTGTTGTGGGGTCATAGAGGGGGGAGGAGGAGGTACTTCCCAGTTCTGGGGTGGTCACCTCATACTCTTCTCTTATGCCGACAGGGGAATGATGGGCTCTATCTGGTGATCCAATCTGCCTCATTATTCGTATTATCTGTCGCTGTTGAAGGGTCAGGTCGTGCATGTCCATCTCATCCAAATCTGAACCCTGCTCCTCTAATTCCCCCTCACTGTGCTGTGCTCGTTTCTCTCCTGCTGCAACTCCTCTACCTCCTCTCCTTCGTCGTCACTTATTTCTATCACTGCCCCCTGACGCTCTCTTTCTCTCATTGTTCCTCCTAGCTCCTCAATATTTCTCTCCACATTTTCCCTTTCTGCATTGAGAGTAGCGATTGTTTCTCCTAGTTCCTCGATATGTCTTTCTACATTTGCTCTTTCTGCATTAAGGGCGGCGACTGCATTTCCAGCATGTATGGTAGCCACCACATGTTCAAATATCTCTTCATCTGTTGACATCAGCGTGGTGATGGCTTCATCTGTTAGCATCATAGCTCTGGCTGTTATACTGTCTGCGGAACTTGGCCTTGGCCTGTCAATATTGGGCAACAGTGCACTTGAGCTTTGGGGCCTGCTGAGTGTGTCAATGTGAGGCAATACTGAACTTCTGCTTTCTGTACGCTGAAGCTGGCTATGGTGGGGCATTGCATCATCTGGGAGCTTCCTCTTGCTAGGCACTACATGTGCAGTTTGTTTAGGCAAAATGCTTGATGGGGGGCCACTGGTGGCAGTGGGTCCTCTCAGAGGAGGGTCTCGACTGATGCAGACCTCGCCCTCAGCGACAGTAGCTCAACTTTTTCTTTTTGCGCTGCAGTAATCTGATCCTAAACCAGCATAATCATCACACAAGTTAAACAGCCATTAACCTCGCGTCAGGCTTTCGACCACGGAGGAAATACAAAGCCATTCTTGTCGCTGCTGCACTAATCTGATCCTAGGTCAGCCTAAAACATTGCACAAGTTAAACAGCACTTCTAGTCCAGTACCTGGCCTGTAGACCTGTTTGCAATTTGGTGTTGGGGGAATTTCTCACCTGAACTGAGTCAGTGGGTCCCTAGACATGAAAAATCACGGAGGTGCTTGTCCGCCAGAGTGGCACGAATGGCGCAATGGCCAAATCAAAAATGGCCGCCATCGACTATGATGAAAATCCAACTTTTTTGTTTTTGAGTGTTTAAACACATGTAATACCTCCATTTAGACTAATTGTGGTGTGTGGAATTCATTTCTGATATTGTTATGACCATTTTGGGTGATTTTGACCTTGAAAGGTCATGGTCAAGGTCATTTTGTTATTCTGAAGACCTTGGCCATAACCTGGCCATTGTTAGGAGTAAAAACAGGTGCAATAAGTCTTATCCAACTAATTCTGACATTTAGAATTCCTTTCTGGTATTGTTTGACCATTAAGGATCATCTTGTCATTGAAATATCAATATCAATATCATTATTCAATAACTCGATTCTTTTTTTAACACTTTTATTGTACTTTTTCCTTTTTTTTTCAACAAAAGACATGAACATTAAACATTTTCCAATTCTAAATATCCCCGTTTGACTTTTATTTGAATTGGGTGCTTTAATTAGAAAATAAGACATGAAAATAAAAGTGATATACAAATAAAATCATAAGACAAAATCAAATGTATTTTTTTCTCATACAGTGCAGCATATATGTGTGCATGCAGGTTAGTGTGATGCAGCCACATCGCCGAGTGTCACACTTGCCTGCACACTTGCATTCTGTGAGCAGACTCGGTGGTAAGGGCTTCAGACATTTGGATGGCAGGAGTGTACCAAAGTGCTCCTCCCATCCATGTTCCATTGCCTCTAGTCTTGCCTCAGGTTCCTTGGCCGTCACAAGCAGGTGGCAAGCCCTATGCACCAGAAAAGCACCTCGTTTGATGTGACCTCTGATCACACTACTTGTGGGAGGGAGAGCATCAATTCCAGCACTGGCACTGGTATAGCTTTCTACCCTGAGGTCATCAAACGTCTCAGCAGTTGTACTTGACCTAGCCCCTGCCCAGACACGTACCAAGTACTTCTCTGCCAATGCTGTGTCTTGTTCTGTCAAGGTGTCTGCCTCTCCAAAGTTTGTTAAATATTGTACTGGGTCAGAAGTCATAGCTGCATGTTTGGTCCCCACCTTGCTCATGCAGTCTTCTCCAGTCAGGATATGTGCCTTGATCACTGTCTTGGCTAGTGGTGCTCCAAGATGAGAGACTGCTTGATGCAGTGGAAGCATGCGCCGCTTCTCACCAGTGCCATACTGCTGCCAGATCTCCTTCATCCCCGGTGCTTGGAAGTATGGGGTGTAGTACAGCAGTAATGCGAAGGTGTCTGTATCATTGGAGACTATGATAACTCTCTTGCTCTGTTTCACACGAACAGCCCACTCCACATGCACCACCAGTCTGGTATCAGCCTCCTCAATCCAGTTCAAGAGGTCTGGGATCTCTTCACCACCAGCTGCCTTTGCTGGGAGCACCTCATCTTCAGAGACTACAGAGCTGACAATGATGGTAGTATTGCGACAGGCTCGACTGCACACCATATCCCGAACTAGCAGCTGGAGATTCCGCTTGTTCTCCTCAGATGCCCAGAACTTGTCAAGTTGCTGAGGGATAGGTGTGTCTCTGTTCATGCCAATGATGTCGATTCCTGTTCTTGAGTCTGTGCGCCGCATGCGCTCCCCTTCCTTTAGAGACATCTCAATGTAGGAATCAAGTATGAGATGGATGAACTCTGGCTCTTCACAGAGGGATAATGTTGAGCTGATGATGGCGTTGATGACAGCACCTAAAGTAGGGAATCGTGCTAGTGGCATCTGCCGTATTTTCGACATGAAGTCTACCACAACATGAGTGGCAAGAGTAGACTTTGGACTCCATTGGGTGAGGTCAAGTTCAGGCTCAATTTCACTGACAAGTTTTGACTTGTTGACATGAGCTGGAAGGTCACCTTCAAACAGGGGAGATGCTGAGAGCACATCATGAGTTAGTACCTGCCGGATGTTCATGCCCCGCTCCTTAGCAATGTCCATACTCCTATGTGCCTCGGCCATGTCTTTGGATGAGACTAACTTCTGCTCCTTCAGAGTGGTTGTTGGTGTCTTCTTCGGTTGCTTGTTGAACTGCGGTAGCTTCCGCTTTGGTATGGTTGTGCTCATTTTCTTGGTCTTCTCAACTAACCTTTCCTGTCTGTATGAGCAGTAGACACGCTCCCCATTTGTGAGACAGTTGAGCAAGCGTGGAGCGACCCCTCGGTCAGACAGCAGCGGTTTAGACCTCGGTTTAGACCTCGGTCAGACAGGCACATTGACCATTGTGTATTGAGTATGGATTCTGACGCTCTAGCACAAAGTCCAGCAGCTTCGACACATTCCGGTTGAATGTAAGGCGGCGAGTGGTACTCAGTGCATGCTGGAGATGGCATTCTGTGTGTTTCATGCTGTGGTTGTTGGTGAGAAGGTTGAGGACATTGGTGATTGACCCAATCTCGTGGAACAAGAGCTCAAACTCTGCCACAGAATTTGCATTGTGTGTGGCTCCTACTACATAGTGACCTCCTGGACACTCGCTGAATGGTCTGCTCGACCTTCATATCACCTCCTACAGCGCAGAACCAGCCTGGTCGATCCTGAACAACCCACTGGCCTATAGAGAAGCGCCGGTAGAGCTCAGGATGTGTGAACTCTAGCACCTTGATTTGTTCAAGATACCATGAGCCATGACGCAGGTAGTTTATGCAGTCACATTCTGCAAAGATTGGCATGGAGTCCTCGACAGTAGCCGCATGTAGATCCCAGTTTCCTTCTCTTTCAGAGACTACAGCATTCTTGATGACGGCCACCAACTCTAGCCAAACTCCAAAGAATTGGCAGAGCTCTGACTTGGCCTCGCACTCCTTCTCAAACTCCAGAAAGTCCTGATTCAACTTCTCCAATTGTCCAATCAGGGCCTCAACACAAGAAACACAAGAAAAAAGTAAAACATTATCTAAAACTACTAAGAAAGAACACTAGAAACACAACAGGAATACAGAACAGACACAGATCATGACATTAATTCCTACATAGTCTTATTTGCTAAATTCAACACCCAATTATAAAAGTTAAAGGGTGATGTTTAGAATTACTTTTCTCATGTATGTCTTTTGCTGTAAATAAAACAAATTATTATGAAAAAAAATACAATAAAAGGGACAGTAAAGTACAAAATCGTAATTTAATTATTGAAAAATGACATTGACATTGATATTTCAATGACAAGATGATCCGTAATGGTCAAAACAATATCAGAAATGAGTTCTAAATGTCAGAATTAGTTGGATAAGACTCATTGCACCTGTTTTTACTCCTAACAATGGCCAAGTTATGGCCAAGGTCTTCAGAATAACAAAATGACCATGACCTTTCAAGGTCAAAATCACCCAAAATGGTCATAACAATATCAGAAATGAATTCCACACACCACAATTAGTCTAAATGGAGGTATTACATGTGTTTAAACACTCAAAAACAAAAAAGTTGGATTTTCATCATAGTCGATGGCGGCCATTTTTGATTTGGCCATTGCGCCATTCGTGCCACTCTGGCGGACAAGCACCTCCGTGATTTTTCATGTCTAGGGACCCACTGACTCAGTTCAGGTGAGAAATTCCCCCAACACCAAATTGCAAACAGGTCTACAGGCCAGGTACAGGATCATTCATTGCAAGTCCTGATCAGTGCAGTGCAGCGCACGCTGACAGCACACACACACAGTCACACACAGTACGGATCTTCTCGGATCCACTTGGGTATTACACATAATGATAGACAGACACGAGTTACGAGGTAATAGAAGCCCTTAGTGATTATGATAAAACACGGATCTGATCCGGAATCGGGGGACCCGTGAAGAGCTCTAATACAAATAAACACACACACACACACACACACACACACACACACACACACACACACACACACACACACACACACACACACACACACACACACACACACACACACACACATGCAAGGATGGATAGTGGGGCCGGGGCCCTTGACGCTCAGGGGCCCTTGGGGGGAACTGGGCCACGAGACCATTGATCATTTACTAAACAGAAATGTATAGGTTAATCAAATATCAAACATGTGAGTCCCTCCTCTGTATTTACAGCATTGGTTAGAAGGATTTATGTCACTCACTCATATGGTACAAGCAGCGCAATGTTGGTGCGGCATGGCAATAAGTTAAGCTTATTATTATGACATGCAAATCATGCACGTACTATACTTTAGGTATTTCTAAATCCATATGATACAATGTATACAGGTGCTTTCTTGACCCACACATGCCTTAAAACCCGAGCAGTGTTTGCGTGCTGCAGCCCCTCTCCCCCCACGTGGGGCCGGAACAAAATATGTTCCGGCCCAGGGCGCGGGGGTTAATCCGTCCCTGCAAACATGCACACAAACACGCAAGCCCACACATACAAAGAGTCTTACGGTGCGTTTTAACAGCGGGCGATCAGGATAGTATTTTCCGGAAGTGCATTATATGTCTATGAGAGCCGGCGACTACTGGCGATAGGGCGAAGTGGGCGGGGGGGCGATGAAAGATGGATTTTCTTTATCTTTTGGACGATGTCGCCCGGGGATCGCCCGAGAGTCGCCCGCTGTTAAAACGTACTGTTAGAGAGAAGGTGAATATGCACACATATCCACCCTCTCCTTTCATAAATATGGCATGTCTGTGCATTTTGGTCAGAGGGCCTGGGAGACAGCGTCTCCCACCGGGGCCAGAGAGCAGCAGTATCATCAGGCAACGTGTCATACAGCCCTGACATTCTTACATTCCACATTAAAGTTTAAAGCTGACATAAAGTCATGGCTCCACTGACATACTAACTGGTCTGAGCTGAATTCCTTCCCCGGCTGGCGTAGCCACCAGGGTTACAAACGACTCACTCATTCTGTGAGCTCTGCTTTGTGAGTGGATCCTCCTCATGTTGTATCCCTGGCCTCACACCTTTTTATGTTATTATCATGAATTGTTTTACATTTTGTTATTTGAACGTTGAAGTTTTTAACCTTTGTACAACCCTTTAAAAATTACAATAAAATATTCAATCGGAAAGCCAAATATAAAATAAAAACATGAATAGCAATAACAATCTAAAATCAAAGAACACAGTAGCAATGCAAACAACTAATTAACACATTATGAGGATGTATTTAAAAAATAAGAAACAACAATTGCATTCAGTGGTCATTGGCAAAACATCAATGGATCACCCTCAGACTGAGCTAAAAACAAATAGAGAAGAGATGGATATTTAGGTTGGATATAAATATTCAATGGTGGGGCTGGACTTAATGTATGATGGTAGATTATTCCTGAGTTTAGGGACAGCAAAAGAGACAGCCCCCCATGATTATTATTATTATTACTGCATGCATATAATATATGCATGCACAATTGCTCACCCATTCACCTTCTCCCTTCATACATTTGGAACTTGCAAATGTATGCTGGCATGTGTGTGCATTGTGTCAGAGGTCCTGGGAGTCAGCGTGTCTCACCAGGGGCCAGAGAGCAGCAGTCTCATCAGCAGAGCTGGATGATCCCTAAACGGGCCTGTCGGGGCCCAGGCCCAGAGGTCAAAAGGTCAGGAGGGCCCTCTATAAAATTGGGCCGACTTATAGCCACTGTTCCAGAGCCTGAACCTGAACTTCAGATGCTGAACAAAAAAGGGGTCTAGCCT
The DNA here is from genome assembly GCF_963280865.1 of Gymnoscopelus braueri. Lineage (NCBI taxonomy): Eukaryota > Metazoa > Chordata > Actinopteri > Myctophiformes > Myctophidae > Gymnoscopelus > Gymnoscopelus braueri. The sequence continues at coordinate 4,757,912 of NC_137620.1, read as the reverse complement.
ATGTATTTATTTGTAAAGTATTAGGCTAATCCCATGTCAGTGTTTTGTCGATAATTTAAGGGCTGCTATCTCCTACAGAATAGCCTGCCCTACAGTGTATTGTGTGCACATTCGATGTGCATGCACTGCGTAGGTGGGCTCTGGCTGTGGGGGTCAGATCAAGTCACCCTGTAGGACTGAATGATGTGATAGGCCTATGGCCTAAGGAAAGTCAATTGTGGTGTCTATGACATGGAAAGTTTAAAGTGACTAACTTTAAGGAACAATTTCCATCATTGCAGCAATTCCTAATCCCCCACCAGTGCCAGCTGCCAGTGACTGTATGAGCCAGTACACAACCACATGCTGCAGAGTAGACTCACCAACCACTGGCACACTGCCAACCAGCTAGCTGTCTGCTACATGCTAGCTGCTAGCTCACTATCCTGCAGTCTAACCCCTGGTGCAAAGCAAAACCCACCACCTGCCCTGAGCCCTTCACCACGCTCCTACACCTAACCCCTTTATAACTAACCCCTTTATACCTTTACACCTAACCCCTTTGAACTCAACCCTTTACATAATAACCCCTTACACCTAATATTAACACCATTACACCTAACCTTTCAGTTAGGTGAAGGTGGACAGGGACGCTGGAAGTCATTTATGCCAAGGGGGGCTGGGCTTGGCGGGGGACTCCGCCAAGTGTGGGCGATTTTTTTTCACATGTTTTCCCAAGTGTGGGCGATTTTTTTTCACATGTGTCCCGCGATTTTTTTCACATTTTTCAAGTTTTTTCACCTTTTTCAACAAATATTTGATTCCCCAAAGTTAAATACATCATTGTTTTAATATATAAGTGTGTATATAGACTTTTAAAATGATATATATGTTTAATTTACAAAAAAAAAAAATCTAATTTTTTTCAAATTTTTTTCTTTCTCTTCCCCACCACCAGGGGTGCTGCAGCACCCTCAGCACCCCACTTCCCGCGTCCCTGAAGGTGGAGGCAACCCTTCCACCTTCACCTAATGCGGCCAACGGGTCAATATATAAACTTGCATGTTTACATGACCTGTTTTAATTGCTACACTCCATTATATTTTATATCCAGTCTGTTTGTACTCAAGTTATTGTCTCCGCCAGGCCGAAAGGCATGGCGAGAGAGTATGTTTTTCCCCCTGTCTGTCCGTCCGTCCGTCCGTCCGTCCGTCCGTGTGTCCGTCCGTCCGTCCGTCTGTGACCAGCTAATCTCCGGCACCGTTGTGTTGATCGCAGCGAAACTGTGCACACACAATCCCAGGATGCCAATTCAGAACCTCTGCCCCAAATTCTTCTCATGGGCCTTTTATAGCGCCACCAGGAGGCTGATTTGTGCAAAACATATTTTTTGACAGTACTCCTACAGATTTTGTCCAAAAATCACGCAAATCGGTACACAGTAGTAGTAGTAGTAATATAGTCATTAAACGAAACGCGTCTTTCAGATTTCTCATATCCCATCCTGATTGGCTAAAAATGTCTTCCAAAGTTTGCAGGAGTGCTCCATTTTGAACAAAATGCCTCAAATCATGAACACAGCATGCTATTTCCGTGAAATTTTGCACGCACATTCCCATTAGGCCGAGGAAGAACTACCATTTGAATTGTTTTAAATCAGTCTCATGGCGGCGCTGTAACCGTCCGATTTTACCTATAACTGCACCGATCTGTGTAAAACTTTGTATGCACACTCCCTAGAGGTCAAGGAAAAACCTTTGCCCTGCATTTTTCACATATGCCTTTTATAGCTCCACCAGGCCGACTTATGTAAAACACATTATTTTATATTCCTCCTTCCAATTTTATCCAAATTTCACGCAAATCGGTACACATGATCTCTATAGTCATGTGATCACGACGGATGTGTTTGATTTTTCATATTCCATACCGATTGGCTAAGATTGACATAAGTTTGCATTATTGCCTTGTTTTGAACACAATTCCGCAAATCATGAACGCACCGTCCGATTGCGGTCAAAATTTGCACGCACATTCACACTATGTTGAAGAACAAATGCCACCCTTTTAACATTGGCCTGTTATAGCGCCACCAGCAGGTCTAATTTAGCGAAACAAATATTTTTAACAAAATGCCTCAAATCATGAATGCAGTCAGTGTCCGATTGTCGTGCAAGGCCTAAGAAGAAATGGCACCCTTTTCACGTTGGCCTATTATAGCGCCAGCAGGAGGCCACAATAGCCTACCTGACCTGGCGGAGACCTGTGCTCCGAGGGGCACTTTTTCTAGTTTTCTTCTTATTTTCGACTCTTCTCTCCGTGTGTGTGTGTGTCTCTCGAAGATCATGTGCATGTTTTTTTATATTTTTAACACCTTATCTCTCCTCTCCATCAGTAGATGATCATTAGGTACTGTACATCATGTGGTTTCTCTGCAACCTCACAATTTTCTTGCTAACATGAAGCTGTTATTCACCACGTCTTCCTGTAGCTTCACCGTGGCTCAGTGGGTTGTGTGCACATTCTATGTGCATGCACTGTGTAGGTTGACTCTGGCTGTGGGTCCAGAATGTGTGTGGGGGGCCCTGAGGTTGTCTTATAGGCCCAGGGGGTCCACAGACCTGGGGTCCGGCCCTGCTCATCAGGAAACTCAGCACAGCTGAGAAGAGGGAAGAAGAACCAACAGGCTGCAGGCTGTGGCTCCTTCCCAGCAGCCCTGAATAAAACACCTAATATGCGAATATACGCAAAATTCGGACTCGTTCCGAATAATTAAAAGACGCTTTTTTCGCTCCGCGAAACTGGTGTGTAAGCTTGCATTGACTTTATAAGGTTTTTAAAAAAAACGTAATATTCACATGAAAAAAATCGCCCCGGTGTGTAAGGACCTTGAGAGTGTACAAATGGAACCATATGGACCCGACCTGTGAGGGTCCATTTAGACATCCCTCAAGTTACTCTGAGGATGCCTGACTGGACTACACTTTGAGAAAAAAAGAAAAGCAATAGAGAAGATTATACTGTAGGTCTTTAGGTCGGATTTCAATATTCAATGGTGGAGCTGGATTTAATGTATGATGGGATACATTAAAGGCCCTTTAGATCACCTTAGTTTAAAGACGTGTTTGTGGAACCGGAAGGAGTTGTTTAGTGGGTGACCTACAGTAACCTGGGGGCAGGAAGAGGAGTTAGCACAGTATCAGAAATGCATTGTGGAGCTTAAATATTTGTTAAATATTTTAATCAATTTGATATTCCACTGTTAGCCAATGCAGTTCAGCCAAAACAGGGCTGATATGCTCTTTGTTCCAATGTAATTCAAGCCAACACATATTTTCACATCATTGTCCTGAGGTATCATTTTCAAACATAAGCACGTTGTTCCATATAAGTAATTTTATTTAATCTTGTGTCACAGCACTACTTTGATTCTGAGTTTTGCAGTCAGCAGGGCTTAGGGTTGAAACATTGCATGGTGAACTCCCCCATCTGTTCAGGCAGGCGGAGATGCGATCGATTTGCATTCCCAAACACTCCAAGAGTTCTGGCCATTGTGCTAAGTTTTAGAAGCCCAGGTGAGGTGAGAAATGGAATAGGCTGTCTGGCAAACCTTTTGTTTCTTGGTTCAGAGATGTAAATAGTTGGAGTCCAAGTGTCGACATCCTAGGCGGATGTTGGCCTCTTTGTCTCATCTGAGCTAAATCAGAATACCCATTGTTCCTTCCTGGGTGTTGGCCACAGACAGTGAATGCATAGTGGATGGTTAGGCAGAGGACAGGATGTCTACAGAAGAGTAGTTGAAAGGATTAAAGTTTTGATAACTATGACTTGTGCTGTTAACAAAGAGAAATGTCATTTAAGGGAAGTATTCAGTCTTAAAGTAACTGCTGTCTTTTATTGACTTATTGTATTTCTAACTGCTGTTTGCAAGCAAGGATAAAGTGTGTGGGCTTATTCTAAAGATCAAGAGATGTTGAACAAGACATGTTAGAGCAAGACTTTGTGTAAAAGTAAAGTGTGATAATTGGAAATAAGACAAGTTGGTACACTGTAAGGACAATGCTAATGTTATACCAGAGTGTTGCGGGGGCTCGAGCCACGACTCCCCAGTATTCATGTTTATGTATGTGGGATAGGCCTACAGGAATTAGGGGCTGGGCTTAAACTACCTAATCCCTCCTCTTGTTGCAGAAGGTAAACAGTGTATAAATAATGTGCTTTACTTGTGACTGGGCGCGCTGCTGAATTAGACCCAAGGGCAGTGGCCAGTCGGGCTGAATAAAATATGCTTGACTTGAAAACCTGGACCGTACCTCTCTTCTTAATGCCTTTCCCAGGAAACTGATTATAGCCGCTCTTGGACCATAAAATATACTTCAGTCCCTATCATACAGACATATCATTAATATGGGGTTCCATGGCCTAATGAAAGTCCATTTTGGGGTCTGTGATATAAAAAGGTTTGAAAACCCCTTTTCTCATCAACTTTCTCTGACCTGTGCTCCGAGCGGCACTTTTTCTAGTTATTTATGTTTACGTGTTTTTTCTCTGGTAGCTCTGCTTCATGTAGAACACGTGATGCTTGTGTTCTCGTACTAAAAGTTTGACAGAGTTTTGTGGTTTTCACACCTCGCTCAGCCGATCTACAATCAAAATAGCCGATCTACAAGCTCACAATGCGTCGCGATGCCACGCATTGTGAGCTTGTAGATCTGCTATTTTCAAACGATTTTTTAAGAACATTTTGTACTTGTGAAATGGGACATTCTGCACAATGAGTACTTTTACTTTCGGTACTTTAAGTACATTATACTTTTGTACTTTTACATTTTGAATTCTGGACTTCTACTTGTAACAGAGTATTTCTTCATTGCAGTATTGATACTTTTACTTATGTAAAAAAAAAAGTGTTATTTTTTCCACCACTGCTCTCACCAGTATGCTGCCACCACCACCGTGCGCCTGTCTGTGTGTGTGTGTGTGTGTGTGTGTGTGTGTGTGTGTGTGTGTGTGTGTGTGTGTGTGTGTGTGTGTGTGTGTGTGTGTGTGTGTGTGTGTGTGTGTGTGTGTGTGGGTGGGTGCGTGCGTGCGTGTGCGTGCGTGCGTGCGATCATGTTTTTGGTGCCTGTGCTTTTGATACCTTTAGTGCACATGTCCAACGTGCATAATACTGTAGTTGCTGTCGAGTGGAAACGGATTCAAATCTTTAAATATCAAATCCAAATCGCTTTTAGAGCTTGTAGATCAGCAATATTTTGCTACTTTTGTGTGACACTGTAGTATTACGAAGAAGGGCGTTAATTTACACACAAACATTAAAAGTAAAACAATGGAGATAACGCTATGTTTCTGTTCACCTTTTCACCTTTACAGTCTAGTAAAGTAGGGGTCAGAGAGACTTATTGTCAGTATGAGAACGTGGGAATCTATCCCTGTTAATAGGGACACACACCCAGTGTGTGATTATTTTAGGAGGTTGTGTCCTGAAAAGATTGAGAACCACACTGAGAATCCAGAGCAGTGGTTCTCAACCTTTTCAGGCCGCGACCCCCAACATAATCCTATTTGAACTGGGGATGACGTGGAAATCCTTGCTTACATTTTATGGATTTCAGTTGTTAAGTTTAGCAGAATTAGAAACTCTCAAAAGACCAGATAAACCTTGACTCAAGATGCAATATCAAATGTTAATAGAACGATTTATTTACTGCGCTGTAACATTCACACATCAGAGATGTTGTTCCAGCAAGGCACAAAGATAGACTGACTTGCTCATAATTGGCTACAATAATTCATTTGATGTCTTGTCCTTTGCTTGTTAGCGCTAAAACATATCTCACCTGCATGGCCATAAAACAAAGGGGCCACTGACTTACTGGCAGCTGTGACCTGCCAACATGAACTCCCTATTCCGGCCTTATCAGCAAAGAGGTTCTGGTTCTCAGCTCTCAAACTCAAACTTTAGCAACACAAATTAATCAATGCTAAGCAATATAATATAATAATATAAATGTGGTTCATCAGGGACCCCCCACCCTGACAAGCACTTGGAATTGTAGGAGTTGAAGCGTTACATTTAGCTTGACTCGGTTCCACAGATAAATATTGTGAAAATAGCAGATGTCTCATAGGTAATATTTGACAATGTGTCCAATGTTTGACGATTTAAAAAAAGTTGATGACATGCTCACAACATGTATGTAATAGTGCAAATACCCTGTATACTTACACTGTATGTTGCATTGTTTACTGTTGAGAGAAAAAATAACGTTGCACATTAAGCACAAATCATCTGGGAACCCCGCCACCCACAGTTTGAGAACCACTGCTGTAGAGAAGTGGTTCCCAAACTGTTTAGCTCGAGACCCAAAAGATAAATGTGATGTCTCTGTGGGACCAACACCCAAACTGCCGGGGCTCAGGAGGTACAGCGGCTGTCTTGGAATCCAAAGGTTTCGGGTTCGATCTCCGGCTCCTCCTGACTAAGTGTGGAAGCGTCCTTGAGCAAGACACTGAACCCCTGCTACTGATGAGCAGGTTGGTGCCTTGCATGGTTTTGTCTGCCATCGGTGTGTGAGTGAATGGATGAATGTGAGGTATATTTTTAAACGCTTAGAAGAGTCGGCAATAAAAATGCAGTCCATTTAACATGAGTGAAAAAAGCTCACAACACATCGCCCCAAAAATGAACTTTATTTTTATTTTTAAATGTGTGAGGTTCTTCTGAAAAAATAATATATATATTCTGAAAATGTTTTGATTAATTAATTAATACATTTATTCATTCATTTTGTGATCTTTTGAAATAATATAATAATAGAAAATAGGCAACCCATAAAAATGAGTGCGTGGGCCAAAAAGCTCACAACCCGTTGAGGGTCAAAAAAGAGCAGACAAAATACAGGGTCGAAGGTCAATTTTACTAAGTACTGAGGATTTAAAAGAGTAGTTCACCCAAAACAAATCTTATTTTATTTCTCTCTCTCTCTCAGCTAAGGGGTCCTTGGCCTGAAAAATATTGAACGCCCCTGGTCTAGACACATTGAGGAGAGAAGACTATTTCTCAAGGTTCAAAGAAAAAACAAACATTAGGCTACATGTGATTAATTTAATTAATTCAACTGTTAGAAACTGTAAGAATAAAAGTTTCATCAAACTGTTTATTTTGAATGGTCTTATAATGTACCAAATGAATCATAATGGACCATATGAATGGTTTCATAATGGACCATGTGAATGGTTTCGTAATGGACTGATAAATCATCTTAAACAATGGACTAATAAATCATCTTAAACAATAACATGCTTATGTACACTAAGAGCTTACTGCTCATAACTCATCTTGTTCATAACTCATCTTGTACATAAACATAAACAATACATAAACATACAGTAATGAAAATGCTATTTATTGACAATAACATGATAATGTGAACTTATTACTATTAAAATACTCTCAAAAGCAATGCTTATAAATCAACTTAAACAATAATATACTATGTACACTATAGCTTACTTTACATAACTTAAAGCATAACCTAAAAATACAGGAAAACAGAATACACATCTTATATATTGACAAACTGATGATAATGGTAACATAATACTATTACAATTATTTAAAGCAGTGCTTATAAATAACTTTGAACATCTAAAAGTAAGAAGTGTATACATAAAAAAAACATATTTGTAATGTAATATCATTTATCAACAAATCTGTGAGATTTGTTGATAAATGACCATACAACAGATCAATAGATCTCTAGATCTCTAGTTAACTAATTAACAATCACATCAAATTAACAGCCAATTTACTCAGTATTAGACCTACTGTAGCCTAGCTGGCTAGCTAGCTAAGACCTCCCACATCACTGATGTTACACTGATGATGTAACAACATGTTAGCGTGATATTCACACCCTGCACCAGTGTTGTGCCTGAACGCGTTCAATGAACGATCGTTCATGAACTCGTTCATATTTTGGGCGAACGTGAACTGAACGTACTGTATATCCGCTAGATGAACGTTATTGTGAACGCGTTCATTCTGGCGTTTGTGAACGGCGTTCTCTCACAGTTTAACTTCGTTCAAGAGTGTCCCAAATTTCCATGGTTACATCGGTTTGTCATGTTGTATTTCATCCTATTCTGTGTTTCCGAGGCGTCCTGAACGCACCATCAGCCAAAAAAGAGAAAAGCAAGGCGGTATCTAACATTCATCTGCGCTGCGCGGAGTGAACTCAGTCTCATCTACTTGCAGTCTACAGACTAATATGCAGCTCCGTGATTACAGATAGCCCCTCGGGTTAAAAATACAAGAGAAGCAACACTTAGCTTTATAAAATAAATGTCTGTTTATTAGTTGTTGTGTCACTGTAGCATGCTGAGTGATAATGACCCACAGCTGTTTGTTCTTCTTGCAGAGTCTCCGACGCAAGATCATTTTGTAATTAAAGAAAGCTTCTGCGCTGTATATTAGCTACACATACGTATGAACAACAACAACGTTGCTGGGACCGGGTGTACTGCTTTTGTGTTTAAAACGAAGTCTTTTTCACAACTTTTCGCTATTGATGCCTTTTCTTTCTCTCTCTGCTGCTGCTGTTCTCTCTTTACACTTCGCGCCACGACGGTGACCCGTGCCTAAAATAGCAGATATACAATCTCACAACGCGTCGTGGATAAAACTCATTGTGAGCTTGTAGGTCTGCTATTAAAACATTATGGCTACAAATAGCATAATCCTGAATTATATTATTATAATATAATAATACAGGCCTGGGTATTCAACGTTTTTCAAGTCAAGGACCCCTTAGCTGAGAGAGAGACCCTTATTAACTATATATATATATATATATATATATATATATATATTGAAAAAAAAGAACAAAAAAGAACTGAACTAGTTCATTTTTTGGAACCATGAACTTTAGTTCAAAATGTTTAATTATGAACTATAAACTGAACTAGTTCATTTTAAAATTTGTGAACTGAACTTTGAACTAGTTCATATTTTAAGTGAACTTTCCCAACACTGCCCTGCACACATGGACTGTCAATACATCAAGTAAGTTCACAACCTAACGATTCCCAAGCGAGCTTAGTCAAGACCTGCTGTGATTGACTAGTATTTGCTATGATTGGCAGTTCTTTCTGTGCGTCCAACTTCTTCCTTACACTTTTGCAATGTGCCTAAACCTAACCTTAACGGCTTAACCTAACAGAAACTGTGCCTAAACCTAACCTTAAATAAATAGTTCACCCAAAAAATGACTTATTTTCTATCAATTAGACAACCCATGAAGCCTTGAATTCATGGAAATTGTTTTGTTTTTGTCGCATTTCTAAGCCAATAATTTGATGACAGTGTGTATTTCCGGTAGGAGACACCAGATACATTAGCCGGTAGGAGGTGGTAATCAAATTATTAGTTAGGAATGCAACACAAACAAAACATTTCCACACATTCAAGGCTTCATGGGGTGTGTACTTGATAGAAAATACGATTTTTTTGGGGTGAACCACTCCTACCGCGGTGCGAGGTGAAAGAATCGAAAGTACCATAGCGTTAAGGAGAACTCCTTCTAACGCTATAGACCCTAACCTTAACCCTAACCCTAACCCTAACCCGCTAGCCTAAACCTAACTTTAGACCTAACCATAACCTCACAAAAACTATGCCAAAACGTAACCTTAACCTCACAAAAACTATGCCTAAACCTAACCTTACACCTAGTTTTAACCTCACAAAAACTATACCTATAAACCTAACCTTAACCTCACAAAAACTATGCCTAAACCTAACCATAACTTCACAAAAACTATGCCCAAACCTAACCTTAAACCTAACCAGAATCTCATAAAAACTACGCCTAAACTAACCCTGAACATAACATTAACCTTACCTCACACTAATATAACATTTGTTGGCACGTGCTTTGGAGTTCAGAACCTGCTTAGACATCCACCTCTTCATACTGGTGGTATTCTGTCTCTTCACTGGGTCCAGCTTCAGAAACACCTTGGAGATCTATCTCTTCATAATGGTGGTTTTCTTCTTCTTCTTCAGCTTCAGCAGCGGAACAAGCCACGTTATGGTAAACTATCTCAACGCTCTCCCGTCTGACATTATAATAAACCAACTCAACGTTCTCCGCTCCTGCCCTCTGCCTTCTGGTGGCCTGGAGAAACACAGCAGCATCCAACTTTATCTTACTGGATCAGCTCAGGTTCTCTTGCAGTGAGTACAAACAGTGTAACTACTTCATTTACGTTGCAGTCTTGTAATGAATAAAGATTTAAAAAATACCTTCCAGAGGACACTGATTATCACCAGCAGCAACAGCATCATGGCTGTAACTCTGAAGATGTTAGATGTCAGATGAGAAACTATGAGAGAAATACGAGCGTTAGAACATCACCACACACCACACATCATGTAAGGAACAGCTGTAATGAAAAAAAGCATTTATTTTGTAATTTGACATCATACAGTTGGTGAAATTATCTTTCTAAATTCATGTAATTTCTGAGTGTGCTTCTTTGAGATTCATGTTGTGACTAGAAAAGTCAATTTCATTCAGGTTACCTGTGACTGTGAGAGAGAGGAGCTTGCTCTCAGAGGAGAAGTTATGAGAAGAAACATCGGTGTGATTTATAACAACATTGACGTGATAAACACAGCAGTAATTCCCTTGGTGGGTGTGGTTTGCTGCAGGAAACAGGAAGTTGGCAAACAGGAAGTTGGCAGAATGATTGATAACTTGCTGGGTGTGGGTGTGTGTTGTGTTGGATCCAGTGAAGGTGAGGTGGAAGGAGCCTCCTTGGTACGGTGGCTGGATGGAGCAGCTGATCGAGAAGTCAGAACCCTCCAAAACCTCCAGCCCCTGCTGCTGGCCTTCAGAAACCCCATGTATGGAGGGGAAGAGGGTGATGGTTGGCTTAAACAGCAGATCTGGAACAAGACAGAGGTGATTGGCTGAAGCACAGATATGTAAACAGACAGACCACATGTATCATATATATATATATATATATATATATATATATATATATATATATATATATATATATATATATATATATATATATATATATATATATATATATATATATATATATATAGTTTTATTATATAGTTTGGAAACAGTGTTTAAACTGCAGAAATGCGGGAGGAGGGGCTGGGGGGAGCAAGATGTTCACTTCGATACTCTGTTGAAACATCAGGAGCCTACTTAACACATTGTAAGGACTCAGTCATTCACATCTGCTATGTTCTATTCAGAATGAAGATAAGAATCCATCAACACATCTATGAACAATATAATGCAAGACGGCAACAAAGTTGCTATGCCATTTTGTTGTAACTACTACCTTTGGAAATGTTGGAGATGTCCTGAAAATGGAATATTTTTTTGATCTGGGAGAGAGAGAACTAACTTAACATCATGTCCCCCCCAGTTTAATTAATATCAACGAGGTGCAGGCTGTGCTTTTACTTTGTATTGGGATAAATGCATTCCAATTGATGACATTATCTGTGTGCTAAACCTGGTTATTAGCAGTGCTTTGTGCCCACTGTTTTGGAATGGCTCAGAGTGAGATGAAAGGCATTCAGTTCCATGCATAGATAATGTCAGTTTCAGGACTACAGTATCAAATATCCTCATTCAATGTGCAAATATAAAGATGATACAAAAAAGCATGTGTTATAAGCCTATTATTAATATTATTATTATGGTGTGTTATTATATGGAGGGTAACATTAAATGTCTATTGTGGGTTACTGATTAATCGGCCTATACTCTATAGAGGTTATTTAATTTGCGTATTAGTGTGTGCATGTGTGTGTGCACGTGCACATGGCAGAATACTCACAGTTTATGCTCTGCAAAAAGTAGACTACACCACTGTTTGGAAGGGTGTGTCTGTGCGGGTTATGGGTGAAGGTGTGTGTGTGTCTGTCTGTCTGTCTGAGTGCTTGATTGTATGCAAATGCAAACGCAGAGATGATTGGTTGGGTAACTTCCCGCTCAAGCTCCTGATTAGCCAATCACTTCTTTATTTTGAATAGGTAAGTGTTATTTTTTTCAGCTTAGTTCTCTTTTTTGTTTGTGAAAAAGTCATCTTCGTCAGTTATTAGGTTCTCTATATTGGAGTCTGCTTTGTTAATTGTTTGATTGATTATTACTCTGATGCTACTATATTATGTTAACTTTCTAAATAAATGTTTAATCTTAAAGTTAAACTTGTCAAAGTTGTCATTGTGTCTGCTCGAGACCTGGGGAAGATGTGCACTTTGAAGTTCTGTGTTTTCACAAAACATTTACAATCAGTAAGATGTCCATGCAAGATGGAATGAAATTAAAGGTATAATTATGCCTTTCATCAATGATAAGCAATGGGATTATTGGTTGATTGTAGGATTATACTCACTCCACTGTAATATACATACGTACGTACGTACGTACGTACGTACGTACGTACGTACGTACGTACGTACGTACGTACATACATACATACATACATACATACATTCATAAATACAATACATACTATGCATACATATGTCTGTACATAATAGTCAAACTGTGCTACCTGAACAGATCACCTCCAGTGTCTCATTGGAAAATAAAGACCTATGTTTTCCACACTCCTTCAGTGAAGACTCAGACCCAACACAGGGAGATGTAATCTTCCATACATATTGTTTTGTAAAACGGGAACTCCTTTTTATTGAAACAGCAGAGCCACAGTCCAACTGTCTGCACACTACAGCTGATGAGTTCTGGTTCCACTCAGATCCACCAGTCACTGGTCTCCACTCTATCTGGTGTTTTATCTCTAGTCTACCAGTACAGTGACTGGCTCCTCCCACCAATCTGACATCATCAGACTCTGTAGAGAGACAAGAGAGTAACCAGTGAAATATGAATATTTTCACTGCAAAATAATAATTCACAAGTGTCATTTGTCTTTTACCTGAGCAGGTGAGTCCAACAGTCTTGTCAGGTGAGCAAGTGTTTCTAGTTGAGTCTGAGGTTCCACAGTCCAGGAGAACAGACTCGTTGCCTTCACACTGGAACTCTTCGGTCCACAATGATGCATTCACTTCTCCATAGAGCGCCCCCTGGAGGACTGAAGGAGCCCCACAGTCAAGCTCCCTACAGACCACCTCTGCATCCTGCTGGTCAAAGTCACCTTCACACACTGAGACCCACGACTGATTAGACTTCACCTCCACTCTGCCTGAACACACACTAGTCCCATTCACCAACCTCACTGACTCTGTAGAGAGAGAGAGAGAGAGAGAGAGAGAGAGAGAGAGAGAGAGAGAGAGAGAGAGAGAGAGAGAGAGAGAGAGAGAGAGAGAGAGAGAGAGAGAGAGAGAGAGAGAGAGAGATTAACCAGATGATTAATTAATCCAATATAGCACGGGTCTTCAACGTTTTTCATGCTAAGGCCCCTTAACAGAAAGAGATGTAGCAGCCACCCCAACATACTATATAAATGATATTGCAGATTACAATTTTTGATAGATGTCATAGATGTCATAGATATCAATAGATCTCACTATCATTAGTTTAGTTTAAATTCATGTTTTTTTTAACATATGTTTTCTATCAATATGTTGGATTCACGTTAATATGTATTTTCAGACATTCTACCACTTAAACCCTCAATACTTAGTAGACTTGACATGTGGCTCTTGTACAGAGATTAACTGAAGTACTTGTGCAGAGATTAACTGAAATAACATACAATTTTAAAAAAAACATAAAAAAAACATAAATAACAGAACAAATAACAACAGACAAGACAACCAAGATGATGATGATGATTAAGATGATGATGATGATGATCATTATCATGATCATCATGATCATCATGATCATCATCATCAGACCAGTTCATAGGCTATAACAATAAAGTCCTAGACAGACAGAGAGACAAACAAACAGACACACAGACAGTCACATGTTTACAGACGTACAGAAGTGGGTGATTTTTTTTCTAGTGTTCTCCATCATTTGTAGTTTTCATGAGAAGACAGAGGATAGATGTAGAGTAGAGCAGGAGAGATAAGAAGAAAAAAATATGAATTGGATAATTATCCAATGATGAGAGTGTGTGTGAAATATATCAAAATATCAACTAATAACTCATACCAAATATCAACAACATTTTAGAAAGAGGGACAAACCGCAACCACCAGTCTTTACAAGCACCTTGTAAAGACTGCTTTGCGGGGCTCACATCACACAGACACACACACACACACACACCAGGCCCCCAGAGCTGTGGTAGAACATTGAAGCGGCCGTCACCTGGTGGTCAATCTGAGAATGCAACACTTCCGCATTTAAAAAAATATTTTCGTTTGTGCGCCTGCTCAGAACTCTATGGACACACCTTTTTGACTCAATATTCAGTACTTCTGGCAGACAGACCCAATCAGATTGCAAACCACTTTAAACTTCCGGCAGTCTTCCGGGTGCTTCAAACGCCACTGAGCAACTTTCATAGAAATTAATAGCTGGGGGCGGGGCAATCCGCCCTCTAGATATATTATAACTCTATGACACACACACACACACACACACACACACACACACACACACACACACACACACACACACACACACACACACACACACACACACACACACACACACACACACTAGGGCTGTCAGAAAAACATTCGAATGCTAAAGTTGCCATTCGAATGTAGTTTAAAAAAAAATATATATATTTTTTAATTCATTTATGTATGTCTTTTTTCCTCACCTACCATGCGAAAACAAATGCTTTCATCATGTCATGCATGATCAACAATACATTTTGAGTGCATGCACTGCATATAGAAAGTTAACACACAGAAAACCACCCAATTTGTCTGTGTAGTGCACAACACAGCACCACGCGCCTGTGTGAGAGAGAGTGTGTGTGTGTGTGTGTGTGTGTGTGTGTGTGTGTGTGTGTGTGTGTGTGTGTGTGTGTGTGTGTGTGTGTGTGTGTGTGTGTGTGTGTGTGTGTGTGTGTGTGTGTGTGTGTGTGTCACACTGGTTCAGTGCAGCTGCTGTCATAATAATTATGACAGCAGCAAAAGTTTTGATGTAACATTATCCGTCTAATGTAGAGGAAGCTCAGCTAATCAACTCTGCTTCTCTCGTCCTCATAGATTAGAAGCACCAGATTCATATCTGCGCAGTGATATAATCTGGCTACGCGAGGCTACCTCCATCTCTCTCTCTCTCTCCTGCTGTCTCGCTGCTGTGTGCAGTGAGTGAAAGGGGGAGCTACTGGCAGCATGTTGTGAAACCATCCCATCTCCAGGAGGATCATTCTATAGCCCGAAGGGACAGTCATGGGTTTTATTGGTTGTTGTTGGTTGTCAGTGCAATATCAGAACCAATCGGTGGACGGCCAACCAATCATGACACTTTCCGGACCCTTTTTTAGCAAACCCGCCCCCTTTTTCCATAGATAGATAGATAGATAGATAGATAGATAGATAGATAGATAGATAGATAGATAGATAGATAGATAGATAGATAGATAGATAGATAGATAGATAGATAGATAGATAGATAGTTAGTAGGGATGGTAGTGTTCATGTGGTTATTATAAATGACTGTAAACATTATTGTCATTGTTGAAGTATTTGTGTTTTACCTGAACAGATCACCTCCAGTCCGTGGATGGAAGAAAAATACCCATTTGTTCCACATTCCGTCAGTGAAGACTCAGATCCAACACAGGTAGATTTAATCTTCCATACATATTGACGTGTAAAACCCAAACTCCTATTAATTGAAACAGCAGAGCCACAGTCCAGCTGTCTACACACTACAGCTGATGAGTTCTGGTTCCACTCAGATGCACCAGTCACTGGTCTCCACTCTCCCTGGTGTTTCATCTCCAGTCTACCAGTACAGTGACTGGCTCCTCCCACCAATCTGACATCATCAGACTCTGTTGAGAGACAAGAGAGTGACCAGCGAAATGAGAATATTTTCACTATAAAATAATAATCAAAACATAAAAATCCAAAAATGTGGTTTGTCTTTTACCTGAGCAGGTGAGTCCAACAGTCTTGTCAGGTGAGCAAGTGTTTCTAGTTGAGTCTGAGGTTCCACATTCCAGGAGAACAGACTCGTTGCCTTCACACTGGAACTCTTTGGTCCACATTGATGCATTCAATTCTCCATAGAGCGCCCCCTGGAGGACTGAAGGAGCCCCACAGTCAAGCTCCCTACAGACCACCTGTGCATCTTGCTGGTTAAAGTCACCTTCACACACTGAGACCCACGACTGATTAGACTTCACCTCCACTCTGCCTGAACACACACTAGTCCCATTCACCAACCTCACTGACTCTGAAGAGAGAGAGAGAGAGAGAGAGATGATTTCACCATCATTAGTTTAGCATAAATTCATGTTTTTTTAACATGATGTTTTCTATCAATATGTTGGATTCATGTTAATGTGTATTTTCAGACATTCGACCACTTAAACTCTCTATACTTAGTAAACTTCACCTTTGGCTCTGTTCTTGGCCCGCTCTTTTTTCCCTGTACACCAAACCTCTTTAACAAAAATAGCAGATCTACAAGCTGACAACGCGTCGCAGAAGCTTGTAGATCAGCTATGTTCTGATCTACTGATCTATATGTTGCTATATATATCAGTGATTCTTAAACCCTTTCTTGTCAAGGACCCCCAAAACTATATGTATTTGGCCGCGGATCCCCATCTAAAAATATTTTGTTCCACAGACCCCCCAGAGGCAAAGATTTTAGTTAAAAAGTGTATCTATATATTCAAAGATTTGCACAAATTTTCACTATTTTCTTTTTCAAAAATAGCAGATCTACTAGCTCATAGTTCAGAGTGACACAAATGTGTTACTGGTCTTAATGGGTTAACTCTAACATTTTTTAAACAACATAAATAACAGAACAAATAACAGACAACCAAGATGATGATGATGATGATGATGATGATGATGATGATGATGATGATGATGATGATGATGATGATGATGATGATGATGATGATGATCATCATCATCATCATCATCATCATCATCATCATCATCATCATCATCATCACATTATCATCATCATCATCATCATCATCATCAGACCATGTCATAACAATAAAGTCCTAGACAGAGAGACAGACAGACAGACAGACAGACAGACAGACAGACAGACAGACAGACAGACAGACAGACAGACAGACAGACAGACGTTTACAGGCAGATGTACAAGAAGTGGGTAAAATTGTTTTTTTTCTAGTGTTCTCCATCATTTGTAGTTTTCATGAGAAGATAGAGGATAGATTTAGGGTAGAGCAGGAGAGATAGCCTAAGTAGAAAAAAGAAAATAACACAGGTCAAATAATCAACAATATACAGATACGGACAGATAGATAGATAGATCGATAGATAGATAGAGAGACAGATAGATAGATAGATAGATAGATAGATAGATAGATAGATAGATAGATAGTCGATCTACAAGCTCTGCGAAGCGTTGTGCGCTTGTAGATCGTTATGCACTTGTAGATCAGTCTGTACTGCAAACATTGACTGTAAAGATTATTGTCATTGTTGAAGTCATTGTTTGTTACCTGAACAGATCACCTCCAGCCTCTCATTGGAAATAAAAGACTCATGTTTTCCACATTCCGTCATTGAAGACTCAGAACCAACACAGGTAGATGTAATCTTCCATGCATATTGACCTGTAAAACCCAAACTCCTTTTCATTGAAACAGCAGAGCCACAGTCCAGCTGTCTACACATTACAGCTGATGAGTTCTGGTTCCATTCAGATGTACCATCCACTGGTCTCCACTCTCCCTGGTGTTTCATCTCCAGTCTACCAGTACAGTGACTGGCTCCTCCCACCAATCTGACATCATCAGACTCTGTAGAGAGACAAGAGAGTAACCAGTGAAACATGAATATTTTCACTATAAAATAATAATGCAAAAGTGTAATTTGTCTTTTACCTGAGCAGGTTAGTCCAACAGTCTTGTCAGGTGAGCAGGTGTTTCTAGTTGAGTCTGAGGTTCCACAGTCCAGGAGAACAGACTCGTTGCCTTCACACTGGAACTCTTTGGTCCACATTGATACATTCAACTTTCCATAGAGCGCCCCCTGGAGGACTGGAGAAGCCCCACAGTCAAGCTGCCTACAGACCACCTCTGCATCCTGCTGGTCAAAGTCACCTTCACACACTGAGACCCACGACTGATTAGACTTCACCTCCACTCTGCCTGAACACACACTAGTCCCATTCACCAACCTCACTGACTCTGTAGAGAGAGAGAGAGAGAGAGAGAGAGAGAGAGCGAGAGCGAGAGCGAGAGCGAGAGCGAGAGCGAGAGCGAGAGAGAGATTAACCAGATGATGAAGTAATCCATTATAGCAGGGTTCAGCAGTTTCTATATCTTCTAGTTATGGTGAATGTTCCTCCCAGAATAGGGATAATGTTGGGTTCAAGTGATTCATGTAAAAAATAAATAAAGAAAACAATCACAAAGATTTGGGGGCCCCTCAGTAGTGACACTGAGGACCTCCGAGGGACCCCGGACCCCCTGTTGAAGACCATTGCATTTATAGTGTATACTGAACTCTGAACACAACAGAGACAAGTACTTGTACAGAGATGAACTAAAATAACATACAATTAACTCTTATATTTAAAACAAACAACAAATAACAACAGACAACCAAGATGATGATGTTGATCATGATATCATCATCATCGTCATCATCAGACCATGTCATAACAATATGGACGGACGGACGTACGTACGTACGTACGGACGGACTGACGGACGGACTGACAGACAGACAGACAGACTGATTTAACCAGGGTCCAGGTGTCTATGCTAAGACTTACTTATACCCCTCTACATCAACTCTTTTTGCCAAGAATAGTCGATCTACAAGCTCTGTGAAGCGCTGTGCGCTTGTAGATTTGTTATTTTCTGCAAACATTCACCCCAAAATAGGGATGCTAGTGTTCATGTGGTTAATAAATGACTGTAAAGATTATTGTCATTGTTGGAGTCATTGTTTTTTACCTGAACAGAGCAGCTCCACTCTCTCAGTGGAAAAAAAATACCCATCTGTTCCACACTCCGTCAGTGAAGACTCAGACCCAACACAGGTAGATGTAATCTTCCATACAATTTGATGTGTAAAACCCAAACTCCTTTTCATTGAAACAGCAGAGCCACAGTCCAGCTGTCTACAGACTACAGCTGATGAGTTCTGGTTCCACTCAGATACACCACTCACTGGTCTCCACCGTCCCTGGTGTTTCATCTCCAGTCTACCAGTACAGTGACTGGCTCCTCCCACCAATCTGACATCATCAGACTCTGTAGAGAGACAAGAGAGTAACCAGTGAAATATTCATATTTTCACTATCTTCATTATCAAAACATGTAGTTTGTCTTTTACCTGAGCAGGTGAGTCCAACAGTCTTGTCAGGTGAGCAGGTGTTTCTAGTTGAGTCTGAGGTTCCACAGTCCAGGAGAACAGACTCGTTGCCTTCACACTGGAACTCTTTGGTCCAGATTGGAGCCTTCAATTCTCCATAGAGCGCCCCCTGGAGGACTGAAGGAGCCCCACAGTCAAGCTCCCTACAGACCACCTCTGCATCCTGCTGGTCAAAGTCACCTTCACACACTGAGACCCACGACTGATTAGACTTCACCTCCACTCTGCCTGAACACACGCTAGTCCCATTCACCAACCTCACTGACTCTGGAGAGAGAGAGAGAGAGAGAGAGAGAGAGAGAGAGAGAGAGAGAGAGAGAGAGAGAGAGAGAGAGAGAGAGAGAGAGAGAGAGATTAACCAGATGATGAATTAATCCATTATAGCAGGGGTCTTCAACATCCCTTAGCTGAGAGAGAGATGAAGCAGGCACCCCAACGTATTATATAAAATGATGTTGCAATGTAAACTTTTGCATAGATTTAATAGATATCAGATGTTTCACTATCATTAGTTTAGTGTAAATTATTTCCTTTTTTTAACATGATGTTTTCTATCAACATGTTGGATTCATGTTAATGTATATTTTCAGACATTCGACCACTTAAACCCTCAATACTTAGTAGACTTGACCTTTGGCTCTGTTCTTGGCCCTCTCTTTTTTACCTGTACACCAAACCTCTTTGCCAAAAATAGCAGATCTGCAAACTGACAACGCGTCGCAGCAGCTTGTAGATCTTCTATTTTCGGTGAATGTTCCTCCCAGAATAGAGATAATATAGGGTTCAAGTGATTCATGGAAAAAAATAGATAAAGAAAACAATCACACAGATTTGGTGGACCCCCTGTAGTGACACTAAGGACCCCCAGGTGATCCCGGACCCCCTGTCTAGGACCATTATTAGGGGTGGGACGATATGGGTACCTCACGATACGATATATATCACGATATTAGGCCCACGATAACAATATATATCACGATATTCGACGATGTTCGATATATTGCGATATCACGATATTCGATATATATTGCAAGAAATTTCACCAACGATATATCACGATATCTGAAAATATCGATATATTCCGATATCACGATATATTGCATGAAAATTCACCAACGATATATCACGATAGTCCTTGTATTCAATTCATAAACACATAAAATAGCACTTAACAGTTCAAAATCATCATTACACAAATACAGAGTAGGAAAAACAACGTATCACAAACTAAAAAATATATATATATCGATATTTTTCGGCAGCATATCGATTATTTATCGCGGGAGAAAGTATCGCGATATATCGATATATCGATATATCGTCCCACCCCTAACCATTATATTATAGTGTATACTGAACTCTGAACACAACAGAGACAAGTACTTGTACAGAGATGAACTTAAATAACATACAATTAACCCATTAAGACCGGGAACGCATACTGTGTCATTTTTAAATTTATTTGTCTATTCAAAAATAGCAGATATACAAGCTCATAGCACGGCACCGATTTTAGCGCGGACCTCCTTCTGAAAATATTTAGTTCCATGGACCCCCCAGAGGCAAATATTTAAGTAAAAAAATTATATATTCAAAGATTTGCACAAATTTTCACGACTTTCTTTTAACAAAAATAGCATATCTAAAACCGCTCATAAAAAGTTCGGAAAGTTAACTTCAATCAATTATATCTCCCCTTTAATAATACAAATTGGTATTGTGTTTTATATAATTTTTATCGTTGATTAGTCTCCTGTTGATGCTCCAAGCAGCAACACTGCCCCCATGCAGGCGTGTCAATCCCGGGGGGGGGGGGGGGGGGTTTCGTCTAATAAATTTAGAATAATAAATACTTATTTAATAGAATCTGAACCCACTTTTGAAATCATGCACTCAGAAACACGATGTATTTTAAAGGATTTATTTGCCCGTCCCCCGTGTAAATCCAAAGATGGTTTGGTCCGCAGCACAGCCTTCCTCCTAATTCTCACTACACGGGAAAACACACTCGCCCCAAAACACACTCGCCCCTATTTTTTTCGCCGACTGAGGCCGGATATGTGTTTTGGGACGAGCGTTCTTCTTGTATTCCATCCCGGCGGCCAGCAACAACATGTGATTTCATTCACCGGCTTGTTTACAAGTCGAATTTGGGGAAAGAAAAGCTGCAAAGTGTGCATATAAAACAGTGAAAGCTACAGAGGAAAAATAAACTGAAAGTGATAGACCCCCGCCGACTCAAACTAGCGACCACAGGAGTTATTATCATTAAATCCAAAGATTTGTTGTGAATAATTATAAACAAACAACCTCCTGGTGCTTCCAAGTTGGGGGGTAGTTTGACCAAAACCGAAGGTATTGAAGAGGAGGACATGGAGAATGTTACGGTCATTAGAGATCAAGGGATTTAGCAACTGCCATTCTGATAATGTTAGGAGTAATGCCTGCAATAGACCTGGACCAGTGACACTACGACCAGGTAGGGTCCAAGTGTTTCCAAATGGACTGCAGTCTGCACAGAACCCTATCCAAAGTACACTAGGTATTTTTTTGCGACCAAAAGACCATGTATTATGTAAGTACATAATGAAGTTGACCAAAGTTTCTCAGCTGCATTATATTTGTTATTAGTGTCTGTCTATCCTCTGAAACAAACCAACTCCAAGTGCGGCTGCCTGGTGATGAGTACGTTTACTAAGTTAATATAAAGCAAACTTCATGTTCTGAACAAAACTCACAAGCCTCTATGCCAAACCTTCTATTCGTTATACATTACAGTAGCTATTGATTATCGTAGCTGATTGATGCTCAATTCCTCTGCTCTGCTCATTATTTAAAACAGCTAGCGGGTAAAATAAAGTTTTACTCCTACTTGGCTGTGCCTCGGCCTGTGTTTTGCCTTGAGGCGATCAGGACTACTCACCCCCCAAGTCATTTAGAATAATACAAATAAATGTTAAAATAATATTTTTTTTTATATTAAATCAGTAAAATCAGGCAAAAATAAGAATTTAATAACATAACCCTAACCTAACCCTAAACCTGACCCTAAAACGGAAATAAAGTAACCAAAAACCAAAAAGAGACTAACAAAATCCGCCCAAAAACCATTATCTTTTTTATATTAAATCAGTAAAATCAGTCAAAAATAAGAATTAAATAACATAACCCTAACCTAACCCTGAACCTGACCCTAAAACCGAAATAAAGTAACCAAAAAACTAAAAGAAACTAACAAAATCCGCCCAAAAACCATTAATTTTTTGATATTAAATCAGTAAAATCAGACAAAAATAAGAATTAAATAACATAACCCTAACCTAACCCTAAACCTGACCCTAAAACCGAATTAAAGTAACCAAAAAACGAAAGAAGAAACTAACAAAATCCTCCCAAAACACATTATTTTTTAAATATTAAATCAGTAAAATCAGGCAAAAATAATAATTAAATGACATAACCCTAACCTAACCCAAAACCTGACCTTAAAAACGAAATACAGTAACCAAAAACCGAAAAGAAACTAACAAAATCCTCCCAAAAAACATTATTTTTTAAATATTAAATCAGTAAAATCAGGCAAAAATATGAATTAAATAACATAACCCTAACCTAACCCTAAACCTGACCCTAAAAAAGAAATACAGTAACCAAAAACCGAAAAGAAATGAACAAAATCGTTTGTCCCTTCAGGATAAGACCCGTGCAATAGGGCAAGTGAACCTGGTGTTCCGTTATGCAGAGTGACAGCATTATTTGGTGTCAGCCCTGGTACCATTTCCAAACTTAAGACCTAGTTCTGTGAGACTGGTATAGTCAACAAGGATGACAACAACCAAAGACCCCTTGCTTCACTGAGTAACCATAGATTTAAAGGCAAGATTTGCACAACGGTACCAAAGACAGATGCCAAAGTTGCAGGACCCATGCTCAGGTGCCAGTCACACACCTGTGACTGGCACACACCTGCCTGCAAATGGTACCAGGGCTGACATCAAATAATGCGTAATCTGCGTAACGAAACACCAGCTTCACTTGCCCTATTGCACAGGCCTTATCCTGAAGGGACAAACGTGGCATCTTTCCATGGGGGCATGTCATAACAACAAAGTCCTAGACAGACAGACAGACAGACAGACAGACAGACAGACAGACACATGTTTACAGACGTACAGAAGTGGGTGATTTTTTTTTTCTAGTGTTCTCCATCATTTGCAGTTTTCATGAGAAGACAGAGGATAGATGTAGAGTAGAGCAGGAGAGATAAGAAGAAACAAAAAATAATACTGGTCAAATAATCAACAATATATACAGATTGTGTATGTCATAGCATGCAGACAGACAGACAGATATATAGAAAGATAGATGATAAATAGATATATATATATAGATGGTTAATAAATGACTGTAAAGATTATTGTCATTGTTGAAGTCATTGTTTGTTACCTGAACAGATCACCTCCAGTCTCTGAGTGGAAGTAACAGACCCATGTGTTCCACACTCCATCAGTGAAGACTCAGAACCAACACAGGTAAATGTAATCACCCATACATGTTGGCGTGTAAAACCGAAACTTATTTTCATTGAAACAGCAGAGCCACAGTCCAGCTGTCTACACACTACAGCTGATGAGTTCTGGTTCCACTCAGTAAAACCACCCACCACCACTGGTCTCCACTCTCCCTGGTGTTTCATCTCCAGTCTACCAGTACAGTGGCTGGCTCCTCCCACCAATCTGACATCATCAGACTCTGTAGAGAGAAAAGAGAGTAACCAGTGAAATATTCATATTCATACAATAAATAATAATCAAAAAATATAATTTGTCTTTTACCTGAGCAGGTGAGTCCAACAGTCTTGTCAGGTGAGCAGGTGTTTCTAGTTGAGTTTGAGGTTCCACAGTCCAGGAGAACAGACTCGTTGCCGTCACACTGGAACTCTTTGGTCCACATTGGAGCCTTCACTTCTCCATAGAGCGTCCCCTGGAGGACTGAAGAAGCCCCACAGTCGAGCTCCCTACAGACCACCTCTGCATCCTGCTGGTCAAAGTCACCTTCACACACTGAGACCCACGACTGATTAGACTTCACCTCCACTCTGCCTGAACACACACTAGTCCCATTCACCAACCTCACTGACTCTGAAGAGAGAGAGAGAGAGAGAGAGAGAGAGAGAGAGAGAGAGAGAGAGAGAGAGAGAGAGAGAGAGAGAGAGAGAGAGAGAGAGAGATATTAACGAGATTATGAATGAATCCATTATAGCAGGGGTCTTCAACGTTTTTCTAAGGACCCCTTAGCTGAGAGGGAGATGGAGCAGGGACCCCCAATTTATTATATAAAATGATGTTGCGGATTAAACATTTCCATAGATTTCACTATCATTAGTTTAGTGTAAATTCTGTTTTTTTTTTTTATCAATATGTTGGATTCATATTAATGTGTATTTTCAGACATTCGACCACTTAAACCCTCAATACTTAAGCTGGCCTTACACTACAAGACTTTTTCAGTCTTAAACGATTTTGAAATATGGTATCATCACACACTACAAGATAATCTTTCAATATTCTCTTATCAGATTATCTTAAACATGCACATAGGCCTACTACACGATTTAAAACATCGGGGGCATCTCACACTACAAGATTCTATCCAGATTCTCGGGCTTACCCGAACACAGCAATAATAAATACAAAATAATATAGAAAGTATTATTAATAATTATAATTATATAAAACATTATTATATCAGTAGCCTATATTATTTTGATATTAAATAAAGTTACACATTACAATCCGTACATTTTCATTTGTCAATTCAGTGTTTTTTTCCCGACAGCCAGCTGCGCTCCTGAGCTGCGCTGCGCCTCGCAACACACAAACACACACACACCATCATCATCGGCGGTCACTCGTAGTCGAGTATGATGTCCTCCCTCTTGGTCCTTGTAGGTCTTCAGGTTGGCATAGAGGCCGATTCTGGACCCGATTATTCTTGTGCAGTGTGGACAGGGGAATGTAGTGGTGGTGGGTTTGGGTTGGAGCTGTTTGGTGGTTGCTCTCTCCTTCCTGAGTCTGCGCTTGTCTTGTGCAGCATGGCGGAGGTCATCATTATATAGTGCAGCACCCTCACGGACAAGGTTTCTCCAGGACGCCCTGTCTGTTGCCATGTCTTCCCAAGCTTTTAGGTCTATGTGGCACTTCTTTAGATTTGTTTTTAAGTTATCTTTGTACCTCTTCTTTTGGCCTCCAGGGGCCCGTTTCCCTTTAACAAGCTGGGAATAGAGGACTTGTTTTGGGAGGCGAGAGTCAGGCATGCGGATAACATGGCCAGTCCATCTGAGCTGGTTTTGGGCAATGGTGGCAGTGATGGTGGGAATGTCAGCCTCCTCCAGGACGCTGGTGTTGGTGCGCCGATCCTCCCAGCTAATCCTGAGGATTTTTCGGAGGCATCTCTGATGGTATGCCTCAAGTGCCTTTAGGTGCCTGCTGTATGTGGTCCAGGCTTCTGATCCATACAGGAGAGTGGGGAGCACCACAGCACCAAAGATTTTGGTCTTTGCTTGGAGGTCGCGGTTCTCAAAGACTGTCTTCCTTAGCCTTGAGAAAGCCCCACTGGCACAGCTGAGGCGGTGGTGTATTTCATCGTCAATGACAGCTTTTGATGAGAGGAGGCTGCCAAGGTATGGGAAGTGGTCCACATTTTCCAGTCTGATGTTGTCAATGGAGATGTTTGGGGGTAGAACAGGCGTACTGCTGTTTGGTGGTGGTTGGTGGAGGATTTGGGTCTTTTTTATGTTGATGGCTAGACCAAGCTGTTTGTATGCTTTCGCAAAGGCTGATAGGATACCCTGTAGGTCCTCTTCCGAGAGGGCTACAAGGGCGTTGTCGTCCGCATACTGCAGCTCCATGATCGTTTAGCCCTGAAACGGTTGATGTTGAGGAGTTGGCCGTCAGTTCTGTACATGATGTTAACTCCCTGGGGCAGATGCTTGCTTGTGAGATGTAGGATAGCAGCAACAAAGATGGAGAATAGCGTTGGAGCGATGACACATCCCTGTTTGACTCCTGTGTCGACCCGGAAGGGTTCAGTTTCGTCTCCACTGCCACTGAGTACTGTGGCTGACATATTGTCATGCAGCAGTCTCAGTACCCGGACGTATTTTTCTGGGCAGCCAATCTTTGCCAGTACCAGCCAGAGGGCATGACGGTTCACTGAGTCGAAGGCTTTGGTGAGGTCTATGAAGGCCATGTATAGTGGTAGATTTTGTTCCCGGCATTTTTCTTGCAGTTGGCGAGTGGTGAAAATCATGTCGGTAGTGCCTCTGTTTGGGCGAAATCCACTCTGAGACTCAGGAAGGATGCTTTCTGACAGGGTGGTGAGTCTGTTGGCCAACACCCGAGCTAGGGCTTTCCCTATGGTGGACAGGAGAGAAATGCCACGGTAATTTCCGCAGTCTGCCTTATCTCCCGTCTTAAATATGGAGACAATTAAGGCATCCCTAAGCTGTGCAGGGATTTTCTCTTCGTCCCAGATTTTGAGAAGCAGGGCATGGATGTGCTTACGAAGATCGGGTCCGCCTTTCTTCAGGACTTCTGCTGGGATGCCATCGGGCCCAGCAGCCTTGTTGTTTTTCATACTCTTAATGGAATCCAGCACCTCACTCAGGCTGGGTGGTTCTCCCATGTTTTCAACTATGGGCTGTTGAGGGAGTTGTTCAAGAGCCTCCATCTCAGGAATGGTATCCCTGTTTAAGAGGTCCTTATAGTGCTCTTTCCACCTGTTTGCTATTGCATCCTTGTCCTTCAGTAGCAAGAGCCCATCCTTAGAGCGAAGGGGGGTTAGGCAGCGATGGCTGGGGCCATATACCGCTCTTGTGGCGTCAAAGAATCCTCTCGTATCTCCAGAGTCGGCAAGCTGCTGGATCTCCAGAGCCTTCTTTGTCCACCACTGGTTCTTCACTTTCCTAACTTGCGTTTGGACGGCTGCCTTCGCTTTGGCATGGGCTGCTCTTTTAACCTTGCAGTGAATGTTATTCTGCCAGGTAATAAAAGTTTGCCGCTTGATGTCGATGAGCTGTTGGATCTCGGTGTCATTCTCATCATACCAGTCTTGATGTCTCCGCTTTTTGAGACAGAGGATGTTTTTGCAGGAGTTCATGATGGCAGTGGAAAGTGTGCCCCAGTGTGTTTCAGTATCCTCCGGGTACTGTTTGGGCAAGGCTGCGCTAAGAGCATCCTGCAGCTGTTGTTGGTAGGTGGTGTCACACAACAGCTCGATGTTAAGCTTTGGCCGGCTCTGTCTTTTCTGCATCCTCCTTTTCCGCATTAAGCGGATGGACATGATGGAGCGAATGAGGCGGTGGTCAGTCCAGCAGTCGTCTGCGCTGGTCATTGCTCTGGTGTTAAGGACATCACGGTGGTCTTTGGAGCGGACAATGACGTAATCAATGAGATGCCATAGTTTGGAGCGAGGATGCATCCATGATGTTTTGAACTTGGTTTTCTGACGGAAAAGTGTGTTGGTAATGATCAGGTTGTGCTCTGAGCACTTGGTTAGCAGTAGTATGCCATTGGAGTTTGTGTTTCCAACCCCTTCTCTCCCCAGCGTGCCCCTCCATAGGTGGTGGTTTCGTCCCACTCTGGCATTGAAATCTCCAAGTAGGATTAACTTGTCCTCCTTAGGGACTTCGGATAGAATTTTGTCCAGGTCAGCATAGAAGGCCTCCTTTACTTCATCCTGTGCATCAAGCGTTGGGGCGTAGGCACTAATAACAGTGGCCATCTGACTGCTGGCAAGCATCAGACGTATGGTCATTAGGCGCTCGTTGATGCCCACAGGGAGTTCATGGAGGTGGTTAATGAGGCAGTTCTTAATAGCAAAACCCACACCATGGATTCGTGGCTCATTTGCAGGCTTTCCTTTCCAAAAGAAAGTATATCCGCCTTTTTCCTCCTTCAGCTGCCCTTCATCCGCCAGTCGGGTCTCGGAGAGCGCTGCGATGTCGATCTGGAACCTCCTTAGCTCTCTGGAGATGATGGCAGTTCGCCTTTCAGGTCTATCACTGGCTTGGTTGTCCGTGAGGGTCCGCACATTCCAGGCTCCGATACGTAATTGTTTTTTGTGCAATCCGATCCGTAATTGTTTTTTTTGTTTCTGACCGCGTAATGGTGATCCCTCTGGATGCGGTATTCCAGACAGGATTGTGTGAGGCAGGCTATGTTTGGGGTACCTTTTCTAACCCCCTCCCCTACTGGGGTGAGCAGAGTGGACCCTGAATAGGGGCTGCTCAGTCATGGGTGCAGCTGCCGAGAAGCTCTTTCTGCCTCAGTCCAAGAACTTAGCGACTGAATCAAACACCCACCGCCTGTGTGCCAGGTTGTGACTAGGAACTCCGAGACTTCACTGTCCTGTCCCCGTTACCACTTCCTGAACGCCACAGCTGCGCATCGCAACACACAAACACACACACACACACACACACACACACACACACACACACACACACACACACACACACACACACACACACACACACACACACACACACACACACACACACACACACACACAAACAGTCCAGCTGTCTACACACTACAGCTGATGAGTTCTGGTTCCACTCAGTAAAACCACCCACCACCACTGGTCTCCACTCTCCCTGGTGTTTCATCTCCAGTCTACCAGTACAGTGGCTGGCTCCTCCCACCAATCTGACATCATCAGACTCTGTAGAGAGAAAAGAGAGTAACCAGTGAAATATTCATATTCATACAATAAATAATAATCAAAAAATATAATTTGTCTTTTACCTGAGCAGGTGAGTCCAACAGTCTTGTCAGGTGAGCAGGTGTTTCTAGTTGAGTTTGAGGTTCCACAGTCCAGGAGAACAGACTCGTTGCCGTCACACTGGAACTCTTTGGTCCACATTGGAGCCTTCACTTCTCCATAGAGCGTCCCCTGGAGGACTGAAGAAGCCCCACAGTCGAGCTCCCTACAGACCACCTCTGCATCCTGCTGGTCAAAGTCACCTTCACACACTGAGACCCACGACTGATTAGACTTCACCTCCACTCTGCCTGAACACACACTAGTCCCATTCACCAACCTCACTGACTCTGAAGAGAGAGAGAGAGAGAGAGAGAGAGAGAGAGAGAGAGAGAGAGAGAGAGAGAGAGAGAGAGAGAGAGAGAGAGAGAGAGAGAGATATTAACGAGATTATGAATGAATCCATTATAGCAGGGGTCTTCAACGTTTTTCTAAGGACCCCTTAGCTGAGAGGGAGATGGAGCAGGGACCCCCAATTTATTATATAAAATGATGTTGCGGATTAAACATTTCCATAGATTTCACTATCATTAGTTTAGTGTAAATTCTGTTTTTTTTTTTTATCAATATGTTGGATTCATATTAATGTGTATTTTCAGACATTCGACCACTTAAACCCTCAATACTTAAGCTGGCCTTACACTACAAGACTTTTTCAGTCTTAAACGATTTTGAAATATGGTATCATCACACACTACAAGATAATCTTTCAATATTCTCTTATCAGATTATCTTAAACATGCACATAGGCCTACTACACGATTTAAAACATCGGGGGCATCTCACACTACAAGATTCTATCCAGATTCTCGGGCTTACCCGAACACAGCAATAATAAATACAAAATAATATAGAAAGTATTATTAATAATTATAATTATATAAAACATTATTATATCAGTAGCCTATATTATTTTGATATTAAATAAAGTTACACATTACAATCCGTACATTTTCATTTGTCAATTCAGTGTTTTTTTCCCGACAGCCAGCTGCGCTCCTGAGCTGCGCTGCGCCTCGCAACACACAAACACACACACACCATCATCATCGGCGGTCACTCGTAGTCGAGTATGATGTCCTCCCTCTTGGTCCTTGTAGGTCTTCAGGTTGGCATAGAGGCCGATTCTGGACCCGATTATTCTTGTGCAGTGTGGACAGGGGAATGTAGTGGTGGTGGGTTTGGGTTGGAGCTGTTTGGTGGTTGCTCTCTCCTTCCTGAGTCTGCGCTTGTCTTGTGCAGCATGGCGGAGGTCATCATTATATAGTGCAGCACCCTCACGGACAAGGTTTCTCCAGGACGCCCTGTCTGTTGCCATGTCTTCCCAAGCTTTTAGGTCTATGTGGCACTTCTTTAGATTTGTTTTTAAGTTATCTTTGTACCTCTTCTTTTGGCCTCCAGGGGCCCGTTTCCCTTTAACAAGCTGGGAATAGAGGACTTGTTTTGGGAGGCGAGAGTCAGGCATGCGGATAACATGGCCAGTCCATCTGAGCTGGTTTTGGGCAATGGTGGCAGTGATGGTGGGAATGTCAGCCTCCTCCAGGACGCTGGTGTTGGTGCGCCGATCCTCCCAGCTAATCCTGAGGATTTTTCGGAGGCATCTCTGATGGTATGCCTCAAGTGCCTTTAGGTGCCTGCTGTATGTGGTCCAGGCTTCTGATCCATACAGGAGAGTGGGGAGCACCACAGCACCAAAGATTTTGGTCTTTGCTTGGAGGTCGCGGTTCTCAAAGACTGTCTTCCTTAGCCTTGAGAAAGCCCCACTGGCACAGCTGAGGCGGTGGTGTATTTCATCGTCAATGACAGCTTTTGATGAGAGGAGGCTGCCAAGGTATGGGAAGTGGTCCACATTTTCCAGTCTGATGTTGTCAATGGAGATGTTTGGGGGTAGAACAGGCGTACTGCTGTTTGGTGGTGGTTGGTGGAGGATTTGGGTCTTTTTTATGTTGATGGCTAGACCAAGCTGTTTGTATGCTTTCGCAAAGGCTGATAGGATACCCTGTAGGTCCTCTTCCGAGAGGGCTACAAGGGCGTTGTCGTCCGCATACTGCAGCTCCATGATCGTTTAGCCCTGAAACGGTTGATGTTGAGGAGTTGGCCGTCAGTTCTGTACATGATGTTAACTCCCTGGGGCAGATGCTTGCTTGTGAGATGTAGGATAGCAGCAACAAAGATGGAGAATAGCGTTGGAGCGATGACACATCCCTGTTTGACTCCTGTGTCGACCCGGAAGGGTTCAGTTTCGTCTCCACTGCCACTGAGTACTGTGGCTGACATATTGTCATGCAGCAGTCTCAGTACCCGGACGTATTTTTCTGGGCAGCCAATCTTTGCCAGTACCAGCCAGAGGGCATGACGGTTCACTGAGTCGAAGGCTTTGGTGAGGTCTATGAAGGCCATGTATAGTGGTAGATTTTGTTCCCGGCATTTTTCTTGCAGTTGGCGAGTGGTGAAAATCATGTCGGTAGTGCCTCTGTTTGGGCGAAATCCACTCTGAGACTCAGGAAGGATGCTTTCTGACAGGGTGGTGAGTCTGTTGGCCAACACCCGAGCTAGGGCTTTCCCTATGGTGGACAGGAGAGAAATGCCACGGTAATTTCCGCAGTCTGCCTTATCTCCCTTCTTAAATATGGAGACAATTAAGGCATCCCTAAGCTGTGCAGGGATTTTCTCTTCGTCCCAGATTTTGAGAAGCAGGGCATGGATGTGCTTACGAAGATCGGGTCCGCCTTTCTTCAGGACTTCTGCTGGGATGCCATCGGGCCCAGCAGCCTTGTTGTTTTTCATACTCTTAATGGAATCCAGCACCTCACTCAGGCTGGGTGGTTCTCCCATGTTTTCAACTATGGGCTGTTGAGGGAGTTGTTCAAGAGCCTCCATCTCAGGAATGGTATCCCTGTTTAAGAGGTCCTTATAGTGCTCTTTCCACCTGTTTGCTATTGCATCCTTGTCCTTCAGTAGCAAGAGCCCATCCTTAGAGCGAAGGGGGGTTAGGCAGCGATGGCTGGGGCCATATACCGCTCTTGTGGCGTCAAAGAATCCTCTCGTATCTCCAGAGTCGGCAAGCTGCTGGATCTCCAGAGCCTTCTTTGTCCACCACTGGTTCTTCACTTTCCTAACTTGCGTTTGGACGGCTGCCTTCGCTTTGGCATGGGCTGCTCTTTTAACCTTGCAGTGAATGTTATTCTGCCAGGTAATAAAAGTTTGCCGCTTGATGTCGATGAGCTGTTGGATCTCGGTGTCATTCTCATCATACCAGTCTTGATGTCTCCGCTTTTTGAGACAGAGGATGTTTTTGCAGGAGTTCATGATGGCAGTGGAAAGTGTGCCCCAGTGTGTTTCAGTATCCTCCGGGTACTGTTTGGGCAAGGCTGCGCTAAGAGCATCCTGCAGCTGTTGTTGGTAGGTGGTGTCACACAACAGCTCGATGTTAAGCTTTGGCCGGCTCTGTCTTTTCTGCATCCTCCTTTTCCGCATTAAGCGGATGGACATGATGGAGCGAATGAGGCGGTGGTCAGTCCAGCAGTCGTCTGCGCTGGTCATTGCTCTGGTGTTAAGGACATCACGGTGGTCTTTGGAGCGGACAATGACGTAATCAATGAGATGCCATAGTTTGGAGCGAGGATGCATCCATGATGTTTTGAACTTGGTTTTCTGACGGAAAAGTGTGTTGGTAATGATCAGGTTGTGCTCTGAGCACTTGGTTAGCAGTAGTATGCCATTGGAGTTTGTGTTTCCAACCCCTTCTCTCCCCAGCGTGCCCCTCCATAGGTGGTGGTTTCGTCCCACTCTGGCATTGAAATCTCCAAGTAGGATTAACTTGTCCTCCTTAGGGACTTCGGATAGAATTTTGTCCAGGTCAGCATAGAAGGCCTCCTTTACTTCATCCTGTGCATCAAGCGTTGGGGCGTAGGCACTAATAACAGTGGCCATCTGACTGCTGGCAAGCATCAGACGTATGGTCATTAGGCGCTCGTTGATGCCCACAGGGAGTTCATGGAGGTGGTTAA
Organism: Gymnoscopelus braueri; assembly: GCF_963280865.1. Lineage (NCBI taxonomy): Eukaryota > Metazoa > Chordata > Actinopteri > Myctophiformes > Myctophidae > Gymnoscopelus > Gymnoscopelus braueri. The sequence continues at coordinate 4,724,576 of NC_137620.1, read as the reverse complement.
TGAGGCAGTTCTTAATAGCAAAACCCACACCATGGATTCGTGGCTCATTTGCAGGCTTTCCTTTCCAAAAGAAAGTATATCCGCCTTTTTCCTCCTTCAGCTGCCCTTCATCCGCCAGTCGGGTCTCGGAGAGCGCTGCGATGTCGATCTGGAACCTCCTTAGCTCTCTGGAGATGATGGCAGTTCGCCTTTCAGGTCTATCACTGGCTTGGTTGTCCGTGAGGGTCCGCACATTCCAGGCTCCGATACGTAATTGTTTTTTGTGCAATCCGATCCGTAATTGTTTTTTTTGTTTCTGACCGCGTAATGGTGATCCCTCTGGATGCGGTATTCCAGACAGGATTGTGTGAGGCAGGCTATGTTTGGGGTACCTTTTCTAACCCCCTCCCCTACTGGGGTGAGCAGAGTGGACCCTGAATAGGGGCTGCTCAGTCATGGGTGCAGCTGCCGAGAAGCTCTTTCTGCCTCAGTCCAAGAACTTAGCGACTGAATCAAACACCCACCGCCTGTGTGCCAGGTTGTGACTAGGAACTCCGAGACTTCACTGTCCTGTCCCCGTTACCACTTCCTGAACGCCACAGCTGCGCATCGCAACACACAAACACACACACACACACACACACACACACACACACACACACACACACACACACACACACACACACACACACACACACACACACACACAAACACACAGTGTCATTGCGTCAGAGCTGATACAAGCTCACAACGCGTCTCATTCGTGGTAGGCTACCTGTGGTCTTGTATATCGCATAATGTGACACTCAAAATCCATGGATTTAAGAACTATGAAGGGTGCAACAACATGAAAGGGTTTTTTCTAAGGCATTAGATGGCAGGCCAGAACATAATGAAAGGCTAATTTAAGAAATTGATAGTTAAAACATGTACTGGAACTCCAAGAGTCAAGACAGAACGCCTTATATTGGCCTATATTTGTGATACTCTCACAGAGAATGAATCAAAATGTAAGCTATTAGGTGGCATAATAAACTGTAAACGAGCTGTTCTCCCCCCCTTCTATTTGTGAATACTAGTAATACAGTATGGACTGACCATGTAGCAAAGCCTACCGTCCTCATTATATTTATAATCATTCAATAATTTGAATCATTTTACCTTTATTCTCATTATTATTCCCCCCCCCCCCCCCCCCCCGTTCTGCCAGACGTAGGCTACAACGTCACACTATTAAGCATTTTTCATCAGGATCGCTTTGCAGATCCACAAGCTCAAGTTTTCAAGCTTTGAAAACTTTAGTTACTAGTTACTTTGCTACTATCAATTAATATATTATAAAACATACATTAACAACTTTAGCCCTATTTTATTCATAGGCTATTTGAAAATAGCCGATCTACACCAAGCTCACAATGCGTCTCATCGCAACGCGTTGTGAACTTGTAGATCTGCTATTTTCAAACATTTTAGTACCTTTACTTTTGTTACTTTAAGTACATTTTGATACTAATACTTTTGTACTTTTACTCAAGTAAATTTTTAATTCCGGACTTTTATTTGTAACAGAGTATTTATATTGCAGTATTGATACTTTTACTCAAGTAAAATATCTGAGTAGGCCTACTTTTTCCACAATGCACTGACCGTTGCACGTCGAAGCATAAATTGGTCGTTACTGGATGGATTGCAGCTGCTACTTGTGGAGAGAGACAGGCTGCTTGAGATCGCTAAACATTAATCTGCTAGTTAACAAGAGAAATGACACTATCCAAAAGTATAAAGAGTAGAAAAGATATGTATAAAAGATATGTGACAGTGCTGAAAACAGGGTATTTAAAGATGAATATGGACAGCAAACTATGAGTTTCTTACCTGGTGTCATCAATGCAAAACCATTGTGTTTCATCGGCTACACAAGTTTTGGCTGCTTGCAAGCCAAGGAATATAATTTTAGACGGCACCACAAGATGAAGCATGGAAAGGTACCAGGCAAGTTATAAAGTTTAAATATAGCTGCAAGCAGCAATAAGCGGATTTGAGGGATAAGCGATATGGAACAATAGCACAATAAGACGTAGAAAGATAATAGATTGAACTTGAGACAAAGCAGCCCATGCAATTAACAAATGAGCATTCTCAACAGCTGAGCAGAGGGATTGTGGATAATACGGAGGGGGGCAATTGGGGTTGAGAACCTCACTCATGGACACTTCAAACCATGGCCATTGACAGGAATCGAACCCTTGACCTTTACCAGCACTTTATCGACTGAGCTATTCGATCCACAGACAGACAGCAGTGAGAAAGGAGCACACAAAGAGAGAGAGAGAGAGACACTAATGAGGAGTGAGTGAGGGCAGGTGTGATTATGGATTGAGAGGGAGTGACAGCAGGTGAGGTGGGTGGATCCAAACCATGTGAATAGGCCAGGGGGACTGTTGCACACTAGGATGACTCTTCTACGAGAACATAATGTCAGAAAATTGACAAACAAATACTGTCAAAATGCCATTTCATCTTGTCTTTAAAAAGTGAACATGCATTAATTAACAAAGTCATGATTTTTGTTCAGTAAATTATATTTGGACTGGTTAAATTGGGGTTGGAACCAGGGACCTACAGACTTGCAGGTAGACAGTCTACTGACTGAGCCATTGGATAGACAGAATTGGATTTCATGTGTGGTAAGTCAGCATGGATACAGCATGGATTGCTTTTTATATATCTACAAGCTCATAACGCGTCACATTGTAGATCGGCTGTATGTGGTTACTGTAGGTGTTGTATTAATAATTAAATCTGCAAAGTAACAAGTAACTAAAGCTGTCATATGCTGTAATTGTAGTACAGTAGAAGTAACAAAAATGGAAAGTAAAGTAAAAGTACCTCAAAATTGTACTGTGCATTGTAAGCACTTGTATTGGTACTTGAGTAAATGTAAATAGTTACTTTTCAGCACCATTGAGGAGCCAATGACTGACAGGGTAGCTCAGTTGGAAGAGCTATTGACTCTGAACCGCAAGGTCATGGGATCGAATCCTGGCGAAAGCAACACAGCTGAGTAATCTGGTTCCCTGGTGTATAGAGCATTGTTACAGGTATAGACTAATTTGTTTGTTAATGTTGCTACCCGTTAAATGGCCATGGCCAATTACGTGGCATTGCGCGCTTAAAGTTAAATATTTGAAAAACTACACATTATTTCAAAGAAAAAACCACCAGGCCACTAATGAGTTGTGAGGGAAGACAAGTGTTTTTTTCTAGTGTTCTCCATCATTTGTAGTTTTCATGAGAAGACAGAGGATAGATGTAGAGTAGAGCAGGAGATATAAGAAGAAAAAAGAAAATAACACAGGTCAAATAATCAACAATATATACAGATTGTGTATGTAGTAGCATGCAGACAGACATGTAGAAAGATAGATGATAGATTGATATATAGATAAATAGATGGTTAATAAATTAATGTAAATAATATTGTCATTGTTGATGACATTATTTGTTACCTGAACAGATCACCTCCAGTCTCTTAGTGGAAATAACAGACCCATGTGTTCCACATTCCGTCAGTGAAGACTCAGAACCAAGACAGGTAGATGTGATCTTCCATACATATTGACTTGTAAGAGCTAAACTTTTTTTCATTGAAATAGCAGAGCCACAGTCCATCTGTCTACACACTACAGCTGATGAGTTCTGGTTCCACTCAAAACTACCACCCACTGGTCTCCACTGTCCCTGGTGTTTCATCTCCAGTCTACCAGTACAGTGGCTGGCTCCTCCCCCCAATCTGACATCATCAGTCTCTGTAGAGAGACAAGAGAGTAACCAGTGCAATATGAATATTTTCACTATAAAATGATAATCAAAACATTTAGTTTGTCTTTTACCTGAGCAGGTGAGTCCAACAGTCTTGTCAGGTGAGCAGGTGTTTCTAGTTGAGTCTGAGGTGCCACAGTCCAGGAGAACAGACTCGTTGCCTTCACACTGGAACTCTTTGGTCCACATTGGAGCATTTACTTCTCCACAGAGCGCCCCCTGGAGGACTGAAGGAGCCCCACAGTCAAGCTCCCTACAGACCACCTCTGCATCCTGCTGGTCAAAGTCACCTTCACACACTGAGACCCACGACTGATTAGACTTCACCTCCACTCTACCTGAACACAGACTAGTCCCATTCACCAACCTCACTGACTCTGGAGAGAGAGAGAGAGAGAGAGAGATGATGATGTAATAATCCATTATAGCAGGGGTCTTCAATGTTTTTCATGCTAAGGACCCCTTAGCTGAGAGAAAGATGAAGCAGGCACCCCAACATATTATATGAAATGATGTTGCAGATTCAACTTTTTGATAGATTTCACTATCATGAGTTTAGTGTGAATTAGTTTTTTTCTTAACATGATGTTTTCTATCAATATGTTGGATTCATGTTAATGTGTATTTTCAGACATTTGACCACTTAAACCCTCAATACTTAGCACACTTGACCTTTGGCTCCGTTCTTGGCCCGCTCTTTTTTCCCTGTACAACAAACCTCTTTGCTAAAAATAGCAGATCTACAAGCTGACAACGCGTCGCAGCAGCTTGTAGATCTTCTATTTTCGGTGAATGTTCCTCCCAGAATAGAGATAATATAGGGTTCAAGTGATTCATGTCAAAAACTAAATAAATAAAGCAATGATAAAGATTTGGTGGACCCCCTGTAGTGACACTGAGGACCCCTGAGGCATCCTGGACCCCCTGTTGAAGACCATTATATTATAGTGTATAAAAAACTCTGAACACAACAGAGACAAGTACAGAGATGAACTCAAATAACATACAATTAACCCATTAAGACCGGAAACGCATCTGTGTCATTTTTAGATTTATTTGGCTATTCAAAAATAACAGACATACAAGCTCATAGCGCGGCACTGAGTGCCACGCTATGAGCTTGTAGATCTGCTATTTTGGAAAAATTGTGAACATTTGTGCAAATCTTTCAATTTATATATTTTTAAAGCGAACATTTTGAACTCAAATATTTGCTTGGATTCTACAAATGTCTTCTAAATCCTGACAGTTTTCTTTTTGTTTTAAACGTATGTTGCAATATATATCATTGATTCTTAAACTTTTTCATGTCAAGGATCCCCAAAACTATATGTATTTTGCCTCAGACCCCCATTTGAAAATGTTTTGTTCCACGGACCCCCCAGATGCAAAGATTTGAGTTAAAAATGTATATACAATTATATTCAAAGATTTGCACACATTTTCACGACTTTTTTTTAATCAAAAATAGCAGACCTACAAGCACATAGCTATGAACTTGTAGATCTGCTATTTTTTAATAGCCAAAGAAATCGAAAGTGACACAGATGCGTTCCCGGTCTTAATGGGTTAACTCTAACATTTTTAAACAATATAAATAACAGAACAAATAACAGACAACCAAGATGATGATGATGATCATCATCATATTCAGACCATGTCAAAACAATAAAGTCCTAGACATACAGACAGACACACAGACAGACAGACGGACGGACAGACAGACAGACAGACAGACAGACAGACAGACAGACAGACAGACAGACAGACAGACAGACAGACAGACAGACAGACAGACAGACAGACAGACAGACAGACAGACAGACAGACAGACAGACAGACAGACAGACAGACATTTGTAGTTTTTATGAGAGGACAGAGGATAGATGTAGAGTACAGCAGAAAAGAGGAAGAAAAAATAACACAGGTCAAATAATCAACAATATATACAGATTGTGTATGTCATAGCATGCAGACAGACGGAGAGAAGACAGACAGACATACATCCACTGGTCTCCACTCTCCCTGGTGTTTCATTTCCAGTCTACCAGTACAGTGACTGGCTCCTCCCACCAATCTGACATCATCAGACTCTGTGTAAAGACGAGAGAGTAACAAGTGAAATATTAAAATTTGAACAATAAAATAATAATCACAAAATGTAATTTGTCTTTTACCTGAGCAGGTGAGTCCAATAGTCTTTTCAGGTGAGCAGGTGTTTCTAGTTGAGTCTGAGGTTCCACAGTCCAGGAGAACAGACTCGTTGCCTTCACACTGGAACTCTTTGTTCCACATTGGAGCATTCACTTCTCCATAGAGCGCCCCCTGGAGGACTGAAGGAGCCCCACAGTCGAGCTCCCTGCAGACCACCTCTGCATCCTGCTGGTCAAAGTCACCTTCACACACTGAGACCCAAGACTGATTAGACTTCACCTCCACTCTGCCTGAACACACACTAGTCCCATTCACCAACCTCAATGACTCTGAAGAGAGAGAGAGAGAGAGAGAGAGAGAGAGAGAGAGAGAGAGAGAGAGAGAGAGAGAGAGAGATTAACCAGATGGTTAATTAGTCAACGTTTTTCATGCTAAGGGCCCCTTAGCTGAGAGAGAGATGAAGCAGGCACCCCAACATATTATATAAGATGATGTTGTAGATTACACTTTTTTCATAGAGGTTATAGATATCACAGATTTCACTATCATTAGTTTAGTATAAACTAAGGTTTTTTTCAACATGGTGTTTTCTATCAATATGTTGGATTCATGTTAATGTGTATTTTCAGACATTTGACCACTTAAACCCACAATACTTAGTAAACTTTACCTTTGGACCTTTGTTCTTGGCCCGCTCCTTTTTCCGTGATCACCAAACCTCTTTGACAAAAATAGCAGATCTGCAAGCTGACAATGTGTCACAGCAGCTTGCAGATCTGCTATTTTCGGTGAATGTTCATGTAATATAGGGTTCAAGTGATTCATGTAAAAAACTAGAAAAAGTGCTCCACGGAGCAATTCAATTCAATTCAATTCATTTTTATTAAAGTGTCAAATCACAACAAGTTGTCTCAAGACACTTTACATGTAGAGAAGAGACCCGACAATCCCACCCTGAGCAAGCAATGACTATAGGATGACTATAGGGTGACTGAGTCTATACACTTCGGCTATAGGCTTTATCATAGAGAAAGGTTTTTAATCTAGTCTTAAATATACAGAGTGTGTCTGCTTCACGGACTGAGACTGGGAGAAGGTTCCACAGCTGAGGTGCCTGAAACTTAAATGCTCTGCCTCCTGTTCTAGCTTTTTGGGGGTTTCCTGGAGCCGTAAGCATTTTTTCATACTGTGGACGCAATGGTGTTCAGGCTGGTTTATAGGGCTCGATGAGTTCTTTGAGATATATTGGTGCCTGTCCATTGAGAGCCTTGTATGTGAGGAGGATAACTTTAAACTCTATTCTGTATTTAACCGGGAGCCAGTGCAAAGAGGCCAATGAAGGAGTGATATGATCTCTTCTTCTGGTTCCTGTCAGTATGCGCGCAGCGGCATTCTGGACTAGCTGCAGGCTATTTAGGGACTTACTTGAGCAGCCTGATAATAAAGCGTTGCAATAGTCCAGCCTAGAAGTAACAAATGCGTGAACAAGTTTTTCTGCATCATTTGGGACAGAATGTGCCTAACTTTCGCAATATTACGCAGGTGAAAAAAGGCATTTCTTGAAATTTGTTTTATGTGGGACTGAAAGGACATATCTTGGTCAAACGTGACTCCCAGATTCTTTACAGTGGCCCTGGAGGTCAAGGTAATACCATCTAGGGTAGAATTATCATCAGCTAATTTATCTCTGAGGTGCTTAGGGCCAAGTACAATAACTTCAGTTTTGTCCGAGTTGAGGAGTAGGTAATTACGGGTCATCCAACTCTTGATGTCTATAAGACATGCTTGAAGTTTAGCCAGTTGATCTGTTTCATCTGGCTTCATCGATAGATATAATTGTGTATCATCTGCATAACAGTGGAAATGTATAGAGTGTTTCCTAATTATCTCACCTAATGGAAGCATAGAGTAAATAGTATTGGTCCAAGAACAGAGCCTTGTGGGACTCCGTATTTAACCTTTTCACGTAATGAAGGTGTATCGTTAACGCTTACAAACTGAAATCTATCAGACAGATAGGACTTAAACCAGTTCAATGCAGCACCCTTAACGCCAACCAAATGCTCTAGTCTATGCAACAAAATATGGTGATCAATAGTATCAAATGCAGCACTGAGGTCCAACAAAACCAGTACAGAGAGAAGGTTGTTATCTGATGCAATCAGGAGGTCATTTGACCTCAGTGCTATGGTGTGCTCTGAATCCTGACTGAAAAGCTTCAAATAGCTTGTTGTTATGTAAAAAGTCACATAACTGCTTGGCGACTGCTTTCTCAAGGATTTTAGAGAGAAATGGAAGGTTCGATATAGGTCTATAGTTAGCCAAAATGCCTGAGTCGAGAGTAGGCTTCTTGAGGAGAGGTTTGATGACAGCTACCTTAAAGGACTGTGGTACGTAGCCCGTCACCAGAGACATTTTGATCATATCGAGTAGGGATGCACCAACCGGGGTCAGGACCTCTTTAAGTAATCTAGTTGGGACTGGGTCCAAGAGACAGGTCGTTGGTTTGGAAGATGTGATCATTAAAGTGAATTCGGAGAGCTCGACCGGAGAGAAACTGTCCAAATATACACTATGTCGTACAGCCACTTCTGAGGATACTACATCGTAGGGTGGTCCAGTAGGGGCTGAGAGTAGTAGGTTATCAATACTATCTCTGATAGTATTGATTTTACCATTGAAAAAAATCATGAAATCATTGCTGCTAAGGAATATAGGAATACGTGGATCAGTAGAGTCATGACTTTTTGTCAATTTGGCTAGAGTGTCAAAAAGGAACCTACTGTATGGTTGTTTTTGTTTTCCTCTATTAAGGATGAATAATAGGTGGCTCTGGCATTGCAGAGAGCCTTCCTATATATTTTAAAGGTATCATGACATTCATTTTCACTTTTTTTATTTTCAATGTTTTATTTTGGGTTTTATGACCTCAATTACACCCAAAAAACCTGAACTTAGAACATTCAGTGGATTTTCTGTGGTCTGGGGTTTTCTGAATAATTAGGCTGAAAAGTAATCTGAGCTTGGCCCTTCGACAGTGAGGTCACAGTCGATTAATCCCGCCCACTCTCCTCCTCGCCCCTCCCCTCCCCTATCCTTTCCTTTGGGGGGGGGGCGGAGCAGAGGCGATGATTGACAGGCAAAATCCCTCACCAGCGACACCCGCAGGCAAAGATTTCTTTTTTCATTGCAGTTGAAAAGGCTTTAGAAATGTGAGAGAAAAACACCTGCCATGGATCACTGGAATGGAATTTTCACTTAAAACTTTTTGTACACTTTTGAAGGACCAGGACAAAGACTTTGAATGTGGTGTAAAAGTGAATGTCATTAAACCTTTAAGGCTGTTCTGCCAGGCTATACAGGATTCTTTCTGTTTGGTTGAACGCCATATCCTTTCAAGCTTACGTGACGTTTGCTTGAGATTTTTTGTTCCAGAGTTATACCATGGGGCTAGCCTCTGTTGCTTTATTACCCTCTTTCTTAAAGGAGCAACAGAGTCAAGCGTTGTCTGAAGGGAGCCTGTGACACTATCAACAAGGTGATCGACCTGAGAGGGGCTATAAGTATAGAGATCTTCAATCGTGTTGGAATATATGGAGTTGATGGCTGATGGTATTGCTTCCTTAAATTTGCCCACAGCACTATCGGATAGATTTCTACCAAAGACATTTTTGTCCAATGGTGAGTAATCAATTAATGTAAAATCAAAAGTTATTAAATAGTGGTCGGAGAGGTTCTCATTATATGGGAAGACTATGATATGTTCAATTTCAATACCATAGACCAAAACAAGGTCGAGGGTATGGTTGAACTTGTGAGTAGGTTTATCTACACACTGAGAGAAACCGATTGACTCAATTAATGTAATAAACGCTTTACTGAGGCTATCGGTTACTACATCCACGTGGATATTCATGTCAGCAGCCAAAATGATTCTATCAGAGTCTAGGACTAGGCGTGATAGAAACTCTGAGAATTCAGAGAGAAATTCAGTGTAGGCCCCAGGAGGGCGGTACATTGTAACAAATAATAAAGGCTGTAATGATTTCCAGCTTGGGTGTGAAAGAGTGAGAACCAGACTTTCAAACGTTTTGTAAGACAGCCTGGGTTTGGGGCTGACTATTAAGCTTGAGTTGAATATGGCTGCAACTCCACCTCCAATCTGGCCGGTGTCTCGAGGAATATGAGCATTTGTGTGACTTGGTGGGGTGGCTGTATTTAGACAGACGTATTCTTGCTCACCCAGCCATGTTTTGGTAAGACAAAGTAGATCAAGATGGTTGTCTGATATGATTTCATTTACCAATACACCTTTATAGCGTAGAGATTTAATGTTCAGGAGTATTAATTTTGATCTGTGCCAAGTTTTTATGCACAGCTCCTCGAACCCTTGATTTCATATGCCTAGGGGGTCAAGTAGTTTCAATTGTTCTGATTTGTAGGGTAGGTGGCTGCTCTAGTGGAAGCACAGAGAAGCGTGTAGGACTGCAAGTCTGCTTCCTGGTCCCAACTCTGGGTGGTCATAGTTTATTGATAAACTCGTCTATATTTCTAGAGATGAGCGCCGCACCACCCCAAGTTGGATGTATGCAGTCTCTCCCCATCAGACCAGTTTTCCCCTCAAAATTTTGCCAATGATTTATAAAGCCCACGTTATTATCTGGACACCACCTTGATGACCAGCGGTTGAATGAAGACATACGGCTGTACATCTCATCACCAATCATATTTGGCAGGGGACCAGAGAAAGAGAAGTCCGACATTGTCTTTGCGTATGTACACACTGACTCAACATTTATCTTCGTGTCATTGCCACCGCAGTGAATTACAATTGTATCATAACGTTTATGTTTACTTTTAGCCAGCATTTTTAAATCTGATTCGATGTCGCCCCCTCTGGCCCCGGGGATGCATTTGACTATGGTCCCTGGTGTCACAGGTCTCCGCCAGGTCAGGTAGGTTATTGTGGCCTCCTGGTGGCGCTGTAAAAGGCCAATGTTAAAAGGGTGGCATTTGTTCCTCAACATAGTGTTAATGTGCGTGCAAAGTTTGACCGCAATCGGACGGTGCATTCATGATTTGTGGAATTTTGTGGAACTACTGCAAACTTTAGATTTAGATTAGATTTTAGCCAATGAGGATGGAATATGAAAAATCAAACACATCCGTCTTGATCACATGACTATGGAGATCATGTGTACCGATTTGCGTGAAATTTGGAAGTCGGAAGGAGTAATATAAAACAATGTGTTTTACATAAGTCGGCCTCCTGGTGGCGCTATAAAAGGCAAATGTAAAATATGCAGGGCAAAGGTTTTTCCTTGACCTCTAGGGAGTGCGCATACAAAGTTTTACACAGATCGGTGCAGTGATAGGTAAAAACATGAATCGGCCTGTTATAGCGCCACCATGAGGCTGATTTGAACATTTTCAAGTGGCATTTCTTCCTCGGCATAGTGGAAATGCGTGCAAAATTTCACTGAAATTGCATGCTGTGTTCATGATTTGAGGCATTTTGTTGAAAACAAAGCACTCCTGCAATCCTCATCCCTCCCGGTGAGCTGCAGGGTTCCTCAAGGCAGCGTTCTAGGGCCGTTACTGTTCCTACTATACATTAACAACATGAATGCTGCCTGCAACTGCAAACTATTCCTGTTCGCTGATGACTCGGCACTCCTGATCTCGGGTGAGGACAAGTTGCAAGTTGAGGAAGCTCTCAGCTCTGAACTCTCAAAAATCCGTACCTGGCTTACCGATAACAAACTGTCACTACACCTTGAGAAAACTGAATCCATTCTCTTTGGGACCAAACATTCAGTCAGTAAGATGAAGGTAAATGACTTCAAGGTCAAAGTCGATGACACACTCATCTCTAGCAAAGAAGAGATTACCTATTTGGGATGTATTCTTGACAAATACCTGACAGGTGAAAGCATGGCAACAAAGGTGGTCAAAAGAGTAAACCAGAGAACTAGATTTATGGACAGAGTTTCCTCTTTTGTCAACCCTCAGGCCCTCAGGACCCTCTCAGGGGCCCTGATTCAGCCCCTTTTTGACTAAGCTTGCTCCTCTTGGTACTCCAACCAAGTGTCACTGAAGACTAAGCTTCAAACCTCCCAAAACAAACTGATTCGACTACTTCTCGGACTGGGGCCCATGACCCACCTCTCTCCCACTCACTTTGCCAGCCTAGGCTGGCTCAGGGTGGAAGACAGGGTTAAACAACAAAAAATGGGACTGGTCTTCAAAATCGTAAATGCAGATTTGCCCGAAATGCCCCCTATACCCGCATATCTGTCTAAATACCTCCAAAAAGTTAGTGACACCCACAGTCATGAAACTAGAGGGAGCGTAAACAACAATCTGGTACCACCCACCCATAAAACAAACATGGGCAAATTCTCCTTCTACAGCACGGCCACCAAGGTATGGAATAGTCTAACCGCATCCCTCAAAAAAATGCAGTTCGCTGGGCTCATTTTAAACAGCCCTAAAAACTCATATTTCTGGAGGCCATAAGAGGAGGTAGTACCAGTTTCCCGGTAGACAGACGACACCCCCTCCCCTTTTTTTGTATATATTTTTTATTTTTCATGCTTTAAATTTTTTTTTACATAGTGGTATTTTTTCTCTGTATTTTTATGTTGATTTTTGAACTGTTTGGTTGTTACTATATATGTCTATGAAATTAATTCAAGGACCCCAACGGAAACAAGTCCGCAAGGACTTTTTTGGTCGGACCTTTTGGACAAAAGTATTATAATGTAACTATGTTGTTTTACATTCTTTTGCCTAATAACATTTTCAATCAATCAATCAATCAGACCATAACAATAATCATAACAATAAAGTCCTAGACAGACAGACAGACAGAGAGACAGACAGACAGACAGACAGACAGACAGACAGACAGACAGACAGACAGACAAACGTTTATAGATGTACAGAAGTGGGTGACATTTTTTTTTTCTAGTGTTCTCCATCATTTGTAGTTTTCATGAGAAGACAGAGGATATGTAGAGTAGTAAGTGGAGCGGCTATTTGCTTTTTCTGGCAGAATCTTTCAGTTGATGATAAAAGCGTGAAAATTGGCATGAGCAGTCTCCATGGGTCACTTGACAAGAAAATTGTCTGAGGCATTTGTAATTTCAAGATGGCCGACACCTTAGTGGGCAGTTAAGTGATATGTTGGTTTATTTGGTGATACAAGCATGACAATTGAAATGGATAGTCTCTGTGGGTCACTTGACAATAGGCCACCCACAGCTACTTGACATTTCCAGACGGTGGCCATTTTTCAAGATGGCCAACACTTTAGTGTAGCAATTAAGTTATATAATGGTGTATTTGGTGATACAAGCATGAAAATTGGCATGAGCAGTCTATGTGGGTCACTTGACAATAAGCCACCCACAGCTACTTGAAATTTCAAGATGGCGGCCATTGTTCAAGATGGCCGACACTTTAGTGGAGCAATTAAGTTATATAATGGTTTATTTGGTGATACAAGCATTACAATTGGCATGAGCAGTCTCTAAGGGTTGCTTGTCAAGAAAACACTCCCAGCCACTCTATTTTCAAGATGGCCGCCCGCTGGATCCTCAAAAGATACATTTTCTCGTAGAAATGTATGTTTTTTTTCCCATTAAGGACGATTATACGATTATTATTATTATGCTAAAGAACAACTTTTAACACATCACAATACAGTTGTGTTGATTTTTTGATCATAGATAGATTAGATACGAGTGAATATCTGCATTACCAGGGCACACTGGTGATATATCACTGCTGTTAAACTCAGAGTGGGGTTCAATGTCAGCTAATTGAAAGTTAGTATCCCAGTATCCCAAATGCTGTCTAATTTACCCAAAAACAGTTAGATAGCCGCACCTGAATTGACAGGTCTTGCCAGTGCGGGAGAGCCGAGCCAAGGTTAATGGGGTTTTAGTTAACTGGATGGTGTACAGATCGCACAGGATTTAAATGGCATTGGATGAACGATCAGACTAAGTGTAGGGTTAAGGCACGAACTTAGTTGTATCCCATACATCAAAGTGCTTGGTAAAAGGTGGTAAAGGGATGAAGCCTCGGCCTCACCAAGGAAAAACTCATTCAGCCGAGTTTATTCAACAGAGAGCACGATTGTACTGGTTATGATACCATTGCAAGAAATGTTCCATTATTTCATAAGATCAATGCTCTTCCTATCTTACTTAGTCCAACCCGACTAGATGAAGGTGATGGCATAGAAAGCACATTGACAAGAAACAGAGCAAAATATCATTCAATCTGTAAACTTAGGTTCAACAACACAGAACTGGAAAGGGCCCAAAAGAAAGCATCTACATCTGCTTAAGACACCGAAGATACCAAAGATATCCATAGATAGGCAGACACATAGAAAGATATTTAATAGATATAAATAGATGGTTAATACATTACTGTAAAGAATATTGTCATTGTTGAAGTCATTGTTTGTTACCTGAACAGATCAACTCAAGTCTGTAGGTGGAAGTACCAGACCCATCTGTACCACAATCCGTCAGTGAAGACTCAGAACCAACACAGGTAGATGTAATCGTCCATAAATATTGACGTGTAAAACCCAAACTCCTTTTCATTGAAACAGCAGAGCCACAGTCCAGCTGTCTACACACTACAGCTGATGAGTTCTGGTTCCACTCAGATCCACCAGTCACTGGTCTCCAATGTCCCTGGTGTTTCATCTCCAGTCTACCAGTACAGTGACTGGCTCCTCCCACCAATCTGACATCATCAGACTCTGTAGAGACAAGTGAGTAAGCAGTGAAACATGAATATTTTCAATACAAAATAATAATCCAAAAATGTAGTTTGTCTTTTACCTGAGCAGGTGAGTCCAACAGTCTTGTCAGGTGAGCAGGTGTTTCTAGTTGAGTCTGAGGTCCCACAGTCCAGGAGAATAGACTCGTTGCCTTCACACTGGAACTCTGTGGTCCACATTGATGCATTCACTTCTCCATAGAGCGCCCCCTGGAGGACTGAAGGAGCCCCACAGTCAAGCTCCCTACAGACCACCTCTGCATCCTGCTGGTCAAAGTCACCTTCACACACTGAGACCCACGACTGATTAGACTTCACCTCCACTCTGCCTGAACACACACTAGTCCCATTCACCAACCTCACTGACTCTGAAGAGAGAGAGAGAGAGAGAGAGAGAGAGAGAGAGAGAGAGAGAGAGAGAGAGAGAGAGAGAGAGAGGGAGAGAGAGAGAGAGAGAGAGAGAGATTAACCAGATGGTTAATTAGTCCAGTGTTATAGCAGGGGCCTTCAACGTTTTTCATGCTAAGGGCCCCTTGGCTGAGAGAGAGATGAAGCAGGGACCCCAACATATTATATAAGATGATGTTGCATATTAAACTTTTTTATAGAGGTCATATATTTCACTATCATTAGTTTAGTGTAAGTTAAGTTTTTTTTCAACCTGGTGTTTCCTATCAACATGTTGGATTCGTGTTAATGTGTATTTTCAGACATTCGACCACTTAAACCCTCAATACTTAGTAAACTTGAACTTTTGGCTCTGTTCTTGGCCCACTCTTTCTTCTCCGTACACCAAACCTCTTTGCCAAAAATAGCAGATCTACAATCTGACAACGCGTCGCAGCATCTTGTAGATCTGCTATTTTCGGTGAAGGTTCCTCCCAGAATATGGATATAGGGTTCAAGTGATTCAAAGAAAGAAAACAATCACAAAGATTTGGCGGCCCCCCTGTAGTGACAATAAGGACCCCCAAGGGATCCCGGACCCCCTGTTGAAGACCATTATATTATAGTCTACTGAACTCAACAGAGACAAGTACTTGTACAGAGATGAACTCAAATAACATACAATTCACCCATTAAGCTTGTAGATCTGCTATTTTTGGGGGAAAAAATGATATTTTTTGCAAATCTTTGAATATATATATTTATTTTTAAAGCGAACATTTGTAACTCAAATCTTTGCTTCTGGGGGATTCAACAAATGTCTTCTAAATCCTGACAGTTTTTTTTTAAAAAACGTATGTTGCTATATATATCAGTGATTCTTAAACTTTTTCATGTCAAGGACCCCAAAACTATATGTATTTTGCCGTGGACCCTCATCTGAAATTATTTTGTTCCACGGACCCCCAGAAGCAAAGATTTGAGCTAAAAATGTATAAATATAATATAATAAGATTTGCACACATTTTCACGATTTTTTCCCCTCAAAAATAGTAGATCAACAAGCTCATATTGCGGCTCTCGGTGCCGCGCTATGAGCTTGTATATCTGCTATTTTTAAATAGCCAAAGAAATCTAAAGTGACACAGATGCGTTCCCGGTCTTAATGGGTTAACTCTATTATTTTTTAAACAACATAAATAACAGAACATATAACAGACAACCGAGGTGATGATGATGATGATGATGATGATGATGATGATGATGATGATGATGACATCATCATCAGACCATGTCATAACAATAAAGTCCTTGACAGACAGACAGACAGACAGACAGACAGACAGACAGACAGACAGACAGACAGACAGACAGACAGACAGACAGACAGACAGACAGACAGACAGACAGACAGACAGACAGACAGACAGACAGACAGACAGACAGACAGACAGACAGACAGACAGACAGACAGACAGACAGACAGACAGACAGACAGACAGACAGACAGACAGACAGACAGACAGATGTTTACAGACGTACAGAAGTGCGGTGATTATGTTTATCTAGTGTTCTCCATCATTTGTAGTTTTCATGAGAAGACAGAGGATAGATGTAGAGTAGAGCAGGAGAGATAAGAAGAAAAAAGAAAATAGCACAGGTCAAATAATCAACAATATATGCAGATTGTGTATGTAGTAGCATGCAGACATACGGATAGACAGGCAGACAGACATAGAAAGATAGATGATAGATAGATAAATAGATGGTTAATAAATGGCTGTAAAGAATTGTGTGTTACCTGAACAGATCACCTCCAGTCTCTCAGTGGAAATAACAGACCCATGTGTTCCACATTCCGTCAGTGAAGACTCAGAACCAACGCAGGTAGATGTAATCTGCCATACAATTTGACGTGTAAAACCCAAACATTTTTTCATTGAAACAGCAGAGCCACAGTCCAGCTGTCTACACACTACAGCTGATGAGTTCTGGTTCCACTCAGATGTACCACCCAATGGTCTCCACTCTCCCTGGTGTTTCATCTCCAGTCTACCAGAACAGTGACTGGCTCCTCCCACCAAGCTGACATAATCAGAGTCTGTAGAGACAAGAGAGTAAGCAGTGAAACATGAATATTTTCTCTAAAATAATTATCCAAAATGTAGTTTGTCTTTTACCAGAGCAGGTGAGTCCAACAGTCTTGTCAGGAGAGCAGGTGTTTATAGTTGAGTCTGAGGTTCCACAGTCCAGGAGAACAGACTCGTTGCCTTCACACTGGAACTCTTTGTTCCACATTGGAGCATTCACTTCTCCATAGAGCGCCCCCTGGAGGACTGAAGGAGCCCCACAGTCGAGCTCCCTACAGACCACCTCTGCATCCTGCTGGTCAAAGTCACCTTCACACACTGAGACCCACGACTGATTAGACTTCACCTCCACTCTGCCTGAACACATACTAGTCCCATTCACCAACCTCACTGACTCTGAAGAGAGAGAGAGAGAGAGAGAGAGAGAGAGAGAGAGAGAGAGAGAGAGAGAGAGAGAGAGAGAGAGAGAGAGAGAGAGAGAGAGAGAGAGAGAGAGAGAGAGAGAGAGAGACAGAGAGACAGAGAGACAGAGAGAGAGATTAACCAGATGATGAATTAATCCATTAAAGCAGGGGTCTTCATCGTTTTTCATGCTAAGGACCCCTTAGCTGAGAGAGAGATAAAGCAGGGACCCCCACATATTATATAAAATGATGCGGCAGATTAAACTTTTTCATAGATTTCACTATCATTAGTTAAAAAGTAAATGTAAAAAATAAATAAATAAAACAATGAGAACGATTTGGTGGACCCCCTGTAGTGATATTGAGGACCCCAGAGGCATCCCGGACCCCCTGTTGAAGAACATTATATTAAAGTGTATACTGAACTCTGAACACAACAGAGACAAGTACTTGTACAGAGATGAACTCAAATAACATACAATTAACTTTAACAACATAAATAACAGAAAAAATAACAGACAACCAAGATGATGATGATGATGATCATCCTCATCCTCATCATCATTATCATCATCATCATCATCATCATCATCATCATCATCATCATCATCATCATCATCAGACCATGTCATAACAAAAAAAGTCCTTGACAGACAGACAGACAGACAGACAGACAGACAGACAGACAGATGTTTACAGACGTACAGAAGTTGGTGACATTATGCTTTTCTAGTGTTCTATCATTTGTAGTTTTCATGAAAAGACAGAGGATGTAGAGTAGAGCAGGAGAGATAAGAAGAAAAAAGAAAATAACACAGGTTAAATAATCAACAATATATACAGATTGTGTATGTAGTAGCATGCAGACATACGGATAGATAGGCAGACAGACAGACAGACAGACAGACAGACAGACAGACAGACAGACAGACAGACAGACAGACAGACAGACAGACAGACAGACATATATAAAGATATTTAATAGATATAAATAGATGGTTAATAAATTACTGTAAAGAATATTGTCATTGTTGAAGTCATTGTTTGTTACCTGAACAGATCACCTCCAGTCTGTAGGTGGAAGTACCAGACCCATCTGTACCACAATCCGTCAGTGAAGACTCAGAACCAACACAGGTAGATGTAATCACCCATACATATTGATCTGTAAAACCTAAACTCCTTTTCATTGAAACAGCAGAGCCACAGTCCAGCTGTCTACACACTACAGCTGATGAGTTCTGGTTCCACTCAGATGTACCACCCACTGGTCTCCACTGTCCCTGGTGTTTCATCTCCGGTCTACCAGTACAGTGACTGGCTCCGCCCACCAATCTGACATCAGCAGACTCTGTACAAAGAGTAACCATGGAAAAGTAATGTTACTTTCCTTATCCAACAAAAAAAGTGGTTTGTCTTTATCTGAGCAGATGAATAAGCAATTATGGACATTATTAGAATAAAACAATGGACTATTATCTATAATCATTTGTTCCTCTTTGATCTTTGTTTACCTGTTATGTCATGTGTTGGATTATTCTGGAGAGCTGAGGGGGGAAACAATCATAATGAATGAACTGCACTATAACAGAGTACATGGATCTTCTACAGCTGATTGGTTTATCTGTTGTAATACAGGAAGAATAATGCTCTTTCTTTGTTTATGTTCCATCAAAACTATAAATATAAAATCAATGATCCGCTTGTGGCGGGTTTAGTTTGTCCCTTCAGAACGACCAAGATTGATGACATAAGAGAGAAGTTTACCTCAAACTTACTGTCAGCCTCATCCACCTAATGTAGAAGACCTAATCCTACTTTAATAGCTCCCACCATTTTGTATATTACAGCATATTTAAAACTACAGGGTTGAACTAAAGTGCTGTACTACCCTCAGTAGACAAATATAAAATACTAAGAGTAAAACAATAAACAAATATAGCTGCAAGCAGCAATAAGCGGTTTCGAGGGAAAAGGCAGAGGCAGGAAGAGGCAGGCAGAGAAAAAGAGAGAGAGTGAGAGAGAGAGAGAGAGAGAGAGAGAGAGAGAGAGAGAGAGAGGGCAGTTAGAGAGAGAGAGGGAGAGAGAGGCAGAGAGAGAGAGAGAGAGAGAGAGAGAGAGAGAGAGAGAGAGAGAGAGAGAGAGAGAGAAAGTGAACATGCATTAATCAACAAAGTCATGATTTTTGTTCAGTAAATTATATTTGGACTGGTTAAATTGGGGTTTGAACCAGGGACCTACAGACTTGCGCGTAGACAGTGTACTGACTTATCCATTGGATAGACAGAATTGGATTGCATGTGTGGTAAGTTATCATACAGCATGGGTTGCTTATTATATACATACAAGCTCATAACGCGTCACATTGTAGATTGGCTGTATGTGGTTACTGTAGGTGTTGTATTAATGATTACATCTGCAAAGTAACAAGTAACTAAAGCTGTCATATGCTGTATTTGTAGTAGAGTAGAAGTAACACAAATGGAAAGTAAAGTAAAAGTACCTCAAAATTGTACTGTGCTTTGTAAACACTTGTATTGGTACTTGAGTGTACATATACACTTTTCAGCACCATTGAGGAGCCAATGACTGACAGGCTAGGTATCACCAGGTGCACTAATTGCTAGAGTGCAGAGGGACATGGGTTGATATTAATGGTATTAACTCAAAATGTATATGTTACAGGGTGAATGGAGAACCAGGTAGATTGAAGAAGGCTCGCTCGTTTTTAACCACCGACCCTGCTATTCTGTAGAAGCAACACAAGAGGGAGCCACGAGCCAGGCTTGTGCACAACATATATGGCCGCGACCATACACACACACACACACACACGCGCGCGCACGCGCTCATGCTTTCAATTTGGTTTATTGAAAGCAGGACTGTTAAGATATTTTTATTGTGTTCTGGCTTTTGTTTTAGTTTTTCCCTGACACACACACACACACACACACACACACACACACACACACACACACACACACACACACAGTGATCCATGAAAATAACTATTCTGTCCCTATCGGTTTACAACTCAAACGGCGCTGAGTCGACTAGTAGAGCATCGGCCGGTCAGCGCGGGCACTCGCTTCTGGAGGCGCAAGGGCGCACTTCCTCGGCCTCAAGCTCTACTAAGTCGGTGTGCCTCCGTCATGGACAAGCGTGTGCGTGTGAACGCGTGTTCAGCGTTCCCCTAACAAACCCCCGCCTCGCAGCGCCGCGTCCTCCTTCTCGCGAGCCTCGCTAATAAACCCTGTCTCGAAAAGCCCCGCCTCGCACCGAAGCCCCGTGCCTAAAAACGAGCGCTCTGTCTTCAATCTACCTGGTTCTCCATTCACCCTGTGACATATATATCACACAGCTTAGATTTTTT
This sequence comes from Gymnoscopelus braueri, assembly GCF_963280865.1. Classification (NCBI taxonomy): domain Eukaryota; kingdom Metazoa; phylum Chordata; class Actinopteri; order Myctophiformes; family Myctophidae; genus Gymnoscopelus; species Gymnoscopelus braueri. The sequence continues at coordinate 4,703,562 of NC_137620.1, read as the reverse complement.
GATTAAATCGGAGAGTGATGTAAAAAAAATTGTAGTGTAAAAGTTGCACGTTCATCAAATGTCAATGTATACCATGTCCTGTGTCTGGGTAGCTGTAAGAGCTCTTGACTCTGAACCGCAAGGTCATGGGATCGAATCCTGGCAAAGGCAACACTGCATACAGTATGAGTAATCTGGTTCCCTGGTATATAGAGCATTGTTACAGGTATAGACTCATTTGTTTGTTAATGTTGCTACCCTTTAAATGGCCATGGCCAATAGCGTGGCATTGGGCGCTTAAAGTTAAATATTTGAAAAACTAAACATTATTTCCAAGAAAAAGCCACCAGGCCACTAATGAGTTGTGAGTGAAGACAGGTGTGATTGGTGATGAGTGAGAGGGGTGGATCCAATCCATGGGAATAAGGATATAAGGATAATTCCGTTAACAGGTCCGTTCATGAAAGTCCTTACGGTCTTGTTTCCAATGAGGGCCTGTGAGCAATTAGGGGTTAAAGGGACACTTCGCCGATTTTGATAAAAATCCTATTTTTATGAAGTCTAGGACCCCATAAACATGATCCTGATGTGTTTTTTGTGTTGTATCTGTGTTTTTAGATTTTTGATCCGTGAGACATCCACCAAAGCGTTAAATGACGTTTTCAGGGGGTTCTCACCTTATGTCCACACTACATGACTGCAGGTGACTACAGGTGTAGTTCAAATCCAAACCAACCCCCATAGCTCAAAGGACCGTCCCCGAAGGTGTCGCCATAACATCTTGTTCAACCTTCTTTCCCCACTCGGGCACTCCCATTAGCTACCTCACATGTACCATCATGGCGATGACGTCTGCAAACATATCAGAGTTATACTTTTGTACCCGGACCCACACGCAGCTAGGCGGGCAGTGAGGAGCAACAACCCGTCGGGGATGTTTCTTAGTGGAACTGACAGAATGTACACGGACCGTGGACGGTGAACGCTTGTCTCTCGAGTAAGTAAACATGCTGTAAAGTTGCCACTATCACTGTAATCTCATGTTGTTTCCCTCGGGTAGACTAAACTAGCTCGTGGAGCCGTGGTGTGAACGGAACGGAAACCCTTGCCTTTTTTTTGGAACATGACTGTCATGGCGGAACTTCAACCTGGTGTTGGCACTTTCTCAACTCACAGCCCTTTCATCTACATAAACGTTCATATTTCAAATATAAAGTTCTTACCCCGTGGCCACAGATGTTACAATTGGAATCGGATGGGTCTAAGTACCCGTATCTTCCATATTGTTCAATAAAAAAACATTTAAATCCGAACGGTGGCCATTTTCTCTTAGATGTATAATGTATCAGAGTGCAATACACATTCCAACCGATAGGGTCGCGTAATTGAAAGCATAAGGAGAAAATGGCCACCGATTGGATTAAAATGCTTTTTATTAAACAATACGGAAGATACTGGTACTTAGACCCACCGATTCAAATTGTAACATCCGTGGCATGAGGTCAGCACTTTACATCTGAACGTTTATGTAGATGTGCGTCTGTACATGTAGAAAGTGCAAACACCAGGTTGAAGCTCCGCCATGACTGACATGTTTCAGAGCTACTGAGTACATGACGCCGTTGGGTCCCGAAAATAGCAGATCTACAAGCTCACAACGCGTCGCGGACTCAACACTTTGTGAGCTTGTAGGTCTGCTATTTTCGGTGCGCATGCAACTAAGAATAAATTAGGTATCAAGTCGGATGATATCCATGTAAACTACAAGTCTAATCTAATGTGTTCTTTCCAATGACAGGACAGAAAGTTGTCATCAGCCTGCAAAAATGGAACTGCTGTTGAAGACCTGGGACTACAGCCATATATATTATTTTTATAATAAAACGGTTACATTTACACACTGCTTGCTCTACTTATTGGTATATTCTACATCGGTATATTCTACATCTACATCAACATGTGTTGATGTTGTTGTAGTGAGAACTGGGAGGGGAAGTTACAATGTAGACCCCCCCCACGCGGCCTCCCCTCCCCACAAGGAAGGGCAGTGCCCCAAAGCATTATGGTCATTGTAGTAATGCAGCAGTCCAGTCAAACACACATACTTCTATATTGTTCTGGCCATATGGTGCAAATTTCAAAATTTGCTATTGTTATCTACTACAAATATTATTAACATTGAGTGACTGTAAGTTTTTCCAGGGGTGAAATGCTCCTTTAAGAGTCTTGCTCAGGGACAAATTTCATTTCATCGACACATTTGCTGGCCTGGCCTGGAATCGTACCTGGGGCAACCAGGGCCTCTGGCTCCCTAGGCGGGCTCACTAACCACTCAGCTATGGCCACACCTAAATAGGGGGAAGGTTGCTGACTAGATGGCTCTTTTCTATACCCACCCCCACTAACCTTAACCTCAGTAAAACAACGACCTAACCTCAAGAAACACTATTTGTAAAATGAAGAATTCCAAATGATGAACACTTCAACACATTGTTGGGGACAGGGATCGAACCAGCAACCTATGGATGCACTGGCTGCCTCTCTTCTCATTGAGCTAGAGATATGGCCTCCCTGATAGTGTCTGTTGATATCTATACTTTTTTCCGTCCGTTATGAACCAAGCCTCTGTTTCGCTAACTACTGTAGATCACTGGTTCACAAAACATTTACCAATAAAGTTTTTTTTTTGTCTCCTCGGAATGGAAACTAGTGAAAATAGTCGATCTACAAGCTCACAACACGTTGCTATCTGAAAAGTTGTGAGATTGTAGATCGGCTATTTTCACAAGAAAGTATGTCATACATAAAAAACAACTACTCTCAAAAAAGCATTTCATGTTATTGTTTAAAAATTGCACATGTCTGAATTAACAGGGTCATGTTTTGTACAATGCAATTTAAATGTAAACTGTAATGAGTGGGGTTTGAACCGGGGACCTTCGGCACATGAGGCTCACTGATCAAGCTATTCAATCCACAGCCTCAGACAGTGAGAAAGGGGAATCCAACAAAACAAAACAAAAGGGTGAATGAAGTACGTCATACATTGAAAATAACTACTCTCAAATAAGCGTTTCATTTAACAATTGCACGTTTACTCATTGATACAGTCATGTTGTGTGCAATGCAATTGAGATGAAGTCTGCATGAGGTGGGATTTGAAACGGCGACCTTGTAGTTTCAAGGCAGATGATTAAGCCATTGGACCAACAGACCTGAACTGGTGAAAAGGGAGTTCACACAGATGACACACTTTCACGCAAATTGCTCAGAAATCCTGGCTTTAAATGTTTTTCAAACTGCTCAAAATTGCAGACAATCTAAGGGCAGAGCTTACTGGTCAAAGTGATAGATGTGTTCCTCATGAGTCAAGGCACATGTGTAAGCAAGTTTCAAACGAGGCATGACTTTTGCCTGTTTAAAGTCTGCATGTTCAAAAAATTGCTATAGCGCCCCCCTTTGACCAATTGGAGTAAGATTAGTTTCAGTGATACTTGGAATGACCTTCTACATTATTGCAAAGTTTCAAACAAATGTGAGTCTGCATGTACGTGTTAGGGGCAGATGAATCATTTTCATAAAACTGCAATATTCATTGGCTCATAAAAGCTTCATTTTTTCACTTGTGGAAAATCCACTTTGTGCGTTTGTCGGCATAGGTCCAAAGTTCATGTGTAAAACATTTCGTGCAGATTGCTCAAAGATCCCAGGAGGAGATAGATTTTTACTGTTTTTCATATAATTCAAAATGGTGGGAAATGTAATAGTCAGAGGTCAAAAGTCATGAATATGAAAGTTGTTAGGCATGAGGAGACGCATGTGTGTATCGAAGTTTCATGGCTGTAGGTCAAACATGGGCATGAGTTACCTGTTCAAAGTCAATTGAGTGAAATAGCGCCACCCTTTGGCCGATAGTTGTGAGTTTCGTTTCTTAACCGTTTGCCATATTGCCGAGTTTCGTAAAAAGCGACCACACGGTTGGGCCAGAACTGAAAAAACGGCAGAAGAAGAAAGCCTACAGTCTCAATAAGTCTTCGAGCCTGATAGGCCTCGAAACCTTAATTAGACAGGAGGGAAAATTCGGAGACAATGGCCACCAATTGGAACAAAATATTTTTTATTGAACAATACGGAAGAGACGCGGGATACTTATGACGGCCCGTACATAATTTTAACATCCGTGGCCATGAGATAAGCACTTTATATTTGAAATCTGAACGTTTATGTAGCTGAACGGGTTGTAAATGGAGAAATACAAACACCAGGTTGAAGTTCAGCCATAGGGTTGTAGTACTCGAGACCGGGTCTCGAGACCGCTTTTTGATGTACTCGGTCTTGTCTCGGTCTCGCCCATAATTTGACTCGGTCTTGTCTCGGTCTCGCCCATAATTTCACTCGGTCTTGACTCGGACTCGGACTAAGGGACTCGGGACTCTGCCCCCACCGAGTCCACTCGAGTCCAAGACCAAGTCACTACAATGCAATGAAATAATTTTATTATACCCATATTATGAGGAGCCTATTCACATTAACATTCTAAGAGAGCTGTCTGGCGCTTATGGACAGCTGTCTTGGAGCGCATCATCTCGTGGTTGACAGCGCAGTAGCAGCAGAACACACTCTGCCATGTCCCTCTAGTTTATATTATTTTTAAATTATTTCCACTAACAGCGCAAGCTTTCCAGGTGTTTATTTATTTATTGTCTCCGCCAGGCCGAAAGAAATGGCGAGAGAGTATGTTTTACCCCCTGTCCGTCCGTCCGTCCGTCCGTGTGTCCGTCCGTCCGTGTGTCCATCTGTCTGCGAGCGGCTAATCTCCGAAACCGTTGGCCCGGTCGCTGCGAAACTGTGCACACACACTCCCTGGATGCCAATTCAGAACCTCTGCCCCAAATCTTTTACATGGCCCTGTTATAGCGCCACCAGGAGGCCGATTTTTTATATTACTCCTACAGATTTTATCCAAACATCACGCAAATCAGTACACAGTATCTCTATAGTCATGTGATCAGCATAGATCTGTCTGATTTTCCATATTCCATCCTGATTGGCTAAGGTTGGCTTCCAAAGTTTGCAGGATTGGTCCATTTTGAACTAAATGCCTCAAATCATGAACGCAGCTTGCGATTTCCGTGACATTTCACACGCACATTCCCACTAGGCCGAGGAAGACATTGGAAATTTTCAAATCAGCCTCATGGTGGCGCTATAAAAGGCCAAATTGCGTTTTTATCTGTAACTGCACCGATCTGCGTGAAACTTTGCACGCATACTCCCTAGAGGCCAAGGAAACACATCTGCCCTGCATTTTTCACATTAGTCTTTTATAGCGCCACCAGGAGGCCGACTTATGTAAAACACATATTTTGAGATTAAGCCTTCAGATTTTATCCAAATTTCACGCAAATCGGTACACATGATCTCTATAGTCATGTGATCAAGATGGATTTGTTTGGTTTTTCATATTCCATCCTGATTGGCTAACATTGACATGTAAGGTTTGCAGGAGTGGCCCGTTTTGAACAAAATGCCGCAAATCATGAACGTAGCGTCCGATTGCGGTGGAACTTTGCACGTACATTCGCACTACGTTGAAGAACAAACGCCACCCTTTTAACATTGCCCTATTATAGCGCCACCAGGAGGCCGATTTTTCTTTTTTATATTACTCCTACCAATTTTGTCCAAACATCATGCAAATCAGTACACATTATCTCTATAGTCAAGTGATCAAGATGGTTCCGTCCGATATTTTTATATTCAATCCTGATTGGCAAATTCTGAACATTGCTGGCCCACAATAACCCACCTGACCTGGCGGAGACCTGAGCTCCGAGGAGCACTTTTTCTAGTTTATTGTGTGTTCACTGTGTAGCCTGTGGTTGTTTTAATAAACGAGATTCTCTAAAGATGGTTAGAGAGGGCTTTCAGTAGGCCTAAGGTTTCCTTGCGCACATTATTGATTGCCAGTGGCTGACAGCGCGTGTGCGCATCTAATCACAAAACCCGACGCTTGATCAACAGAAAAATATAGATTAATACATTTGACAAAATACAGCGAAATCCAAAAATAAAATTAGAGTCTTAATATCCAGTAAGCAATAGAAATGAACTGCAAACAAATTCAAAGTTATAGGCTATCAATATCACACAAAAGTAGAGAGAAGCTGTGATCTCACCTCAGAAACAAATGGACAAGAAATAAATAATCCTTTTGCAAACAACATCCATGTTCTGTTTGTTTGTCAACAATGATCTAAATGGAAAGTTTATTTCAGCTATGTGACAGTTTGACATAGTTTGAGCCATTTTTGCTGTGCAGTACAGTCCTTGTTTAAGTTCATTGCCTTCACCTGTTGTTCTGCTGTGCGCAACAGGGCATATCTCCGCCAGGCCAGGTTTACCTACCCAGGCCATGAAATTCATAGGCAGTCATCGTAGCCAATTAGAATGAAATATGCTAAAACTGACTCATGTACTGATACAGAACCGTCGCTGTTGGGTGGAAACCTTGTATGTTCCTTTTTTATTATTATTATTTAAAAACTGGTGAAAATAGCCAATCTACAAGCTTCAATTATTAATAATTAAGAAATATTATATTTTAAATAGTGCAAAATCAACTAAAGTCATTGTTAGTTCAATCACATTTAATTTGAATGAAAATAATTTGTGAGGAAAATACATAAAATCTGTGAATCTAATGTGATTCATATGACCCCTACTTCAGTCAGTGAAGTCCAGGGCTGAATGTGACAAATATTGAGACCAATATAACTTAGTACAAATATTGGTCATTTGCCAATATGGGTTATATTACACAGATAGTTATACTATTCTTGTACTATATTTAAAAAAATCATCCTTAACCTTCAAATTAAATTCATTATGTCCGTGGACTTAATGATAAAGCCCTGGCATTTGGCCATTGTGCCCTAAAAAATGACAAAAGGCCAAGTGGCCTTGCCCCTGGCCTAAAATGATGAAATTCCAGGCCTGGTCACAATGCGTCATGGGACGCATTGTGAGCTTGTAGATCTGCTTTTTTTTAAAATATATAACTACTGTAGCCTGTTATTATGACGTTTACATATTTTAAAACTGAAGATGCAAACGCATATTGAATGACAGTGCGTTTAAATCGAATGTCTCACCAGTGTTTGAAACACTGATTCATTGCTGGGGTGTGAGACTTTGTCATTGATTGGTCAATAACTTTTAGCCTGGTAAAGCCCCTCCCTCCGGAATTCTCATTTCCACAAAATACAAATGAGATTTCTGGAGGGAGGGTTTACCAGGCTAAATAACTTTACCATTCACATGTAATTCAGTCATTAAAGTAGCACATATCGATGTGCTATGTAATGATGGCTCCTTGTCATTAAAGGGGAGTAGTTTTCATTGTTCTGTCCATTATCATCATTACACATTAATGTGTAATGATGATAATGGCTCATTGGTCAATTTGGTCATTGTTGTTTGGTCTAGGTTTACCATTGAGATGTAATTAATTCAGTAAAAATAACTAAATAGCTAATTGCTCTGCCATTCATTAAAAGATGCAAAGAATATTTTAAATGTCAAAATAAAAACAAAACAAAACTAGAAAAAGTGCTCCTCGGAGCACAGGTCTCCGCCAGGTCAGGTAGGTTATTGTGGCTTCCTGGTGGCACTATAACAGGCCAATGTGAAAAGGGCGGCATTTCTTCCTCTCTAGTGGGAATGTGTGTGGAAAATGTCACGGAAATCGCACGCTGCGTTCATGATTTGAGGCATTTTGTTCCAAACTGACCTATCCTGCAAACTTTGGAAGCTAATGTTAGCAAATTAGGATGCAATAGGAAATATCGGACACATCCGTCTTGATCACATGACTATAGAGATACTGTGTACTGATTTGCGTGATTTTTGGACAGAATCTGAAGGAGTAATAGCAACAAATTTGTTTTACAAAAGTCAGCCTCCTGGTGGCGCTCTAACAGGCAGATGTGAAAAATGCAGGGCAAAGGTTTTTCCTTGGCCTCTAGGGAGTGTGCGAAGTTTCCTGTGGCCTGTCATAGCACCACCATGAGGCTGATTATATAAAAAAGAAAAAGAAAATCTGGTCTCGGTCTCGACTCGGTCTCGCCTCCGGTCGGTCTCGGCCCCGACTCGGTCTCGCCTCCCGTCGGTCTCGGTCTTGACTCGGACTCGACCCCCTCCCTGGCCTCTCGGACTCTGTCTTGACTCGGACTCGCCCCCCCCTCGGACTTGGTCTTGACTTGGACTCGCTTTAGGTGGTCTCGACTGAATCAGCCATGACGCTTGACGACGAGCTAACAATGCTAAGCTACTAGCCTTGCTACTCCACCATTGTTTTTGTCCACATCTTCAGTGAAATACTTCCATACAAACGAACATCGAGCGGCCTGTTTAGCTGGGGCCGCCCTCACCTAGCTGCTGTGTTCGATACAATGTTATATTTTTATACAACTAGATGCTGATAAGTCCTGGAAAAGACTAATGCAATACTGGCCGCTTCCCACCGTGGTGAAGTTCAAGTTGGATATTTACCCAGCTGAATTTTACTCTACTCTACTGAAGTAAAAAATACCACAGAATTGTACTTAAGTACAGTACTTGAGTAAATGTACTTAGTTACTTTACACCACTGTAGAACAGAGAACAGACAGGCACGGATACTGATGGGCGGGGATTAGGCTTGTAACCGGTGAACAATGGATTCAACGACCAACCAAAACCACTTATGCAAATGTTGTCCCTGCATGTTAAAATCACTCTCCGCCCACACAAGACCGACAGAAACAGACACAAACACAGCTGTTTTTGTAACGAAAAACACAAAAAAAAACAACGGTCGACATTGGGAACTTTTCTCCAGCCACAGTCACATATCATTATACAGTACCATTTAATTATACAGAACCATCTAATTATACAGAACCATATCATTATACAGTACCATATCATTATACAGAACCATATCATTAAACAGTACCATATCATTATACAGTACCATATCATTATACAGAACCATATCATTATACAGTACCATATCATTATATAGTACCATATCAAATGCTTAGTATTCGTTTTATTTATTCATTTGTTTGGGGGGTATTCATAATTATCAGTCTTGGCCTGGAATTTTGTCATTTTAAGGGCAAGGACACTTGGCCTTTGGTGTTGTAATTTTTTCGAGGGCACAAAGGCCAAATGCCAAGGCAAGAAGGCCATCAAAAAAACTGAACCATTTTTAAATCCAAAAATGATTTTTAAGTCCATGGAAATAATGAATTTAACTTGAAAGTTAAGGATGATTTTATTTTAATATAGTATAAGAGTAGTATAACTATCTGTGAAATATAACCCATTTATTTCACAAAATAATGTGTTGGCAAATTACCAATATTTAGTTATATTGGTCTCAATATATGTCCCATTCAGCCCTGGACTTCACTGACTGAAGTAGGGGTCACATTAATCACATTAGATTAACAGATTAGAGATTTTATGTTATTTTCATTCAAACGTGCACTAATAATGACTTAAGTTGATTTTTTCACTATTTGAAATATAGTATTTCTTAATTATTAATAATAATAGCTTGTAGATTGGCTATTTTCACAATTTTAAATAGTTTTTAAATAATAATTTAAAAAAGGATAATACAAGGTTTCCACCCGACAGCGACAATATATAGCCTATATATGGTTCTGTATCAGTATATGAGTCAGTTATAGCAGATTTCATTCTATTTGGCTACTATACATCATTACAATTTTTCGAGGCCGCCGTTAAATTCCTGCCCTGGTCTTAATTTAATAATACAGTAGAAATAAGTGATGTAAAATGATAAATGGTGCATTTATATAGCACTTTTATCCAAAGCGCTTTACATAGATTGTGCATTACATTCACCCATTCACACACACATTCATACACCGATGGCGGAGGAAACCATGCAAGGCCCCAACCTGCTCATCTGGAGCAATTAGGGGTTCAGAGTCTTGCTCAAGGACACTTTGACACTAACTCTGGGGGAGCCCGGGATCAAACTATCCGGCCGCTCTATCGGCCACTCTACCCCTGAGACACTGCCTCCCCCGGCAAGTATATTTAGGCAAATTGTTTCTAGGGTGAAAGAGTGAGCAAGGTAGTGTTTGTGTGTGTGTGTGTGTGTGTGTGTGTGTGTGTGTGTGTGTGTGTGTGTGTGTGTGTGTGTGTGTGTGTGTGTGTGTGTGTGTGTGTGTGTGTGTGTGTGTGTGTGTGTGTGTGTGTGTGCGTGCGTGCGTGCGTGGGTGAGTGTGTACGTGTGTGTGTGGAGGGGGATGGCACACTGAGACAGAGTGTGTGTGCAAGCAATACTCCTCCCTTTTTCCCCATAAACTTAATTTAACTCATCTAAGGATACGCTGTTTACTCCGTCGCTACAGAATAGAACAGTGGCTTCTTAAAAAGCCAGTCAAAAATGTGGAACAGCACATACACACACACACACACACCTGACACCCCACAAGTATCGTCAACCACAAACGTAAAGTGAGAACCCCCCCCCCCATGGCATTCATCAAAAAAAAATACACAGATCACAGCTAATCAGAGTGAATGATGATCTCTGTGTTGCCGTGACAACCGTCAAGACAAGAACACCTGCTGTGTTTCACAAAGCATGTCCAAGCATCTCATTAGCATAAAGTGTCATTTAAACAGAGTTCTACCGTACCTGAGCTCAAGACCAAGCTGAAGATCAGTATCACTATTAGATCCATATCCGTCTGGAGCTGCCTGGACGTCTGCAGGGCTGTGCTGCTGTGATCCACACTTTAGTCTTCACTGAACAAGCCTTAATGTCACCTAGTATTCAATGAACAAGCCTTAATGTCTCCTAGTCTTCAATGAACAAGTCTTAATGTCTCATAGAGTCTTCACTGAACAAGTCTTAATGTCTCCTAGTCTTCACTGCACAAGGCTTAATGTCTCCTAGTCTTCACTGCACAAGGCTTAATGCCTCCTAGTCTTCACTGAAAAAGTCTTAATGTCTCCTATAGTCTTCACTGAACAAGTCTTAATGTCTCCTATAGTCTTCAATGAACAAGTCTTAATGTCTCCTATAGTCTTCAATGAACAAGTCTTAATGTCTCCTATAGTCTTCACTGAACAAGTCTTAATGTCTCCTATAGTCTTCAATGAACAAGTCTTAATGTCTCCTATAGTCTTCACTGAACAAGTCTTAATGTCTCCTAGTCTTCACTGAACAAGTCTTAATGTCTCCTATAGTCTTCACTGAACAAGTCTTAATGTCTCCTAGTCTTCACTGAACAAGTCTTAATGTCTCCTAGTCTTCACTGAACAAGTCTTAATGTCTCCTATAGTCTTCACTGAACAAGTCTTAATGTCTCCTAGTCTTCACTGAACAAGTCTTAATGTCTCCTAGTATTCACTGAACAAGTCTTAATGTCTCCTAGTATTCACTGAACAAGCCTTAATGTCTCCTAGTCTTCACTGAACAAGTCTTAATGTCTCATATAGTCTTCACTGAACAAGTCTTAATGTCTCCTATAGTCTTCACTGAACAAGTCTTAATGTCTCCTATAGTCTTCACTGAACAAGCCTTAATGTCTCCTAGTCTTCACTGAACAAGGCTTAATGCCTCCTAGCTTCTTATATTTCACTCCTTATCTCTCCTCTCCATCAGTAGATCATTGCTGTCAGGCAGAAACCTTGTATCTCCATATTTCAACTTCTTTATGTTCTGAGCGTGTATATATCGGCTATTTTTTTCTTTTTTTGTGAAAGTGGTTAAGTGTGTCTGTGGGTTTTATAAATACTGAACCAATGAAAAGTATTAACAAGAGCTTGTGACTGAATAATAACTACATTGGATCCGTTGGAACACAGGTTATTGTGTTAAAAGGACATATTAGGTTTCCGCCCCACAGCAACAAGAGGCTGACTAGGTACATGTTTTTTTTTTTTTTTGGTGGCATGTTATCTCTACTCTCCATCAGTGTCTGATCATTCAGCACATCATGTGGTTTCTCTGCAGCGTCACAGTTTTCTTGCTGACATGAAGCTGTTATTCACCACGTCTTCCTGAACCTTTACTGCAATTACATATAGGTTCATTTAAATTTATATACGGTACATACACTACACGTATGCAAACTAGAGCTCTTCAGGGGTCCAAAAAAAACTGACCTGAACAGAACTGGCCCGAGAAATTGGTCAGATTCCGAGCCGTTCCAAGATTTTTTTCAAATATTGGAAACAAACCCGAATGGACCTGTGACAATTTGGTCCGATTCCGAGCCGCTCCGAGATCCGATTAGTTCTGAGATTTTACTTATCCAAGCTAGACACCCCTTCAAAATAGCGCATATGAAAGAAATACAAGAATGAATAAATGCATAATTATGCGCACAGGTATTCATTTAATATGTGTGACAAAGATATGTGTGTGGACTTTATGAAATAATAGCAGACCTATAATTGACCAATGACCATTTTGTTATTAAAGCTTTGCTTTCACCTCATTGAGGACAGCAGTGTCAGAGGAATCCATGATCGCACGCTGGTGTTCTCACTTGCGTAGCTCAACTTTTTCTTTTTGCGCTGCAGTAATCTGATCCTAAACCAGCATATTCATCACACAAGTTAAACAGCATTAACCTCGCGCCAGGCTTTCTACCACGGAGGAAATACAAAGCCATTCTTGTCGCTGCTGCACTAATCTAAGCCTAGGTCAGCCTAAAACATTGCACAAGTTAAACAGCAGTTCATTGCAAGTCCTGATCAGTGCAGTGCAGCGCACGCCGACAGCACACACACACAGTCACACACAGTACGGATCTTCTCGGATCGACTCGGGTATTACACATAATGATAGACAGACACAAACGGATTAGCCATTTAGCCAGTGTATGCCCAGGGGCCCTTGACGCTCATGGGCCCTTGGGGGTAACTGGGCCACGAGACCATTGATTTATTAAACAGAAATGTATAGGTTAATCAAATATCAAACATGTGGGTCCCTCCTCTGTATTTACAGCAGTGGTTAGAAGGATTTATGTCACTCACTCATATGGTACAAGCAGCGCAATGTTGGTGCGGCATGGCAATAAGTTAAGCTTATTATTATGACATGCAAATCATGCACGTACTATACTTTAGGTACTTCTAAATCCATATGATACAATGTATACAGGTGCTTTCTTGACCACTCATTTTTTGATTGATTGAATATTTTATCGTGCCTTAAAACCCTGTGTGTTTGCGTGCTGCACCCACCTGACTACCCGTTGTGGGTAGGGCGTGGGGGGAGGCGGGCCCCAAAAAGATGTTCGGCCCAGGATGTTCGGAGTGGCAGCAGCGGAGCGGCAGTAGAACTATGCCTAAACGTAACCCTAACCTCAGTAAAAGTATACCTAAACTTAACCCTAACCCCTAACCCTAACCTCAGTAAAACTATGCCTAAGCCTAACCCTAACATCAGTTAGGGTTATGCCTAAACCTAACCCTAACACCTAACCCTAACCTCAGTAAAACTCTGCCTAAACCTAACCTTCCCAATTATTTTATTACAAGGATTAGTAGGCTACAGTCCTACTGATTCCGCGCTGCCGCTCCACCGCTGGTAACTGCTGCTCCACTGCCAGCAACTACCGGTCCACCGCCGGGCAGCCGCCGGCAGCTGCCGCTCCTCCGCTGGCAGCCCGCCGCTCCGCCGCCGGCAGTCACCATCGGCAGCTGCCGCTCCTGCGCCGGTAGTATCGCGGCAGCTTCCGCTGCCGGAAAAATGCACTCGCTCCATCTGCAGAGAGCAGCAGTATCATCAGGCAACGTGTCAGCCCTGACATTCTTAAATTCCAAATTAAAGTTTAAAGCTTACATAAAGTCATGGTTCCACTGACATTCTAACTGGTCTGAGCTGAATTCCTTCCCCGGCTGGCGTAGCCACCAGGGTTAAAAACGACTCACTCATTCTGTGAGCTCTGCTCTGTGAGTGAATCCTCCTCATCTCGTATCCCTGGCCTCACACCTCCTTTTTATATTATCATGAATTGTTTTAAACTGTTTGTATTGACCTTTTATGTTTTGTTGTTTGAGTGTTAATGTTTTTAACCTTTGTACAACCCTTTAAAAATTACAATAAAATATTCAATCGAAAAGCCAAATATAAAATAAAAACATGAATAGCAATAACAATCTAAAATCAAAGAACACATTAGCAATGCAAATGCAAACAACTAATTAACACATTATGAGGATGTATTTAAAAAGAAAGAAACAACAATTGCATTCAGTGGTCATTGGGAAAACATCAATCAATGGATCACCCTCAGACTGAGCTAAAAACAAATAGAGAAGAGATGGATATTTAGGTTGGATATAAATATTCAATGGTGGGGCTGGACTTAGGTAGGGTAAGTGATTTACTTTGGTTAAAATAAGTGTTAAATAGCTCTATATTCTGATTGTACTCATTTCTATAGAGTGTTTGTTCAGTAAAAGGAGTCTCCCATGTCTATCCAGCTCTTCATTAAAAAGAAAATGCATTTGTAGTACTCTCCTGACTGGCTTCAATGTTGTCACCTTCCTGAAAATGTACATTCATTCTGTTTACTAAAGAGCTGGAGAGACCCCTGTGACCGAACAAACACTCTGTAACAATGATTACTATCAGAATATAGTACACCTTTTAACAAAACATATATCACTTACCCTACCTTTAATGTATAATGGGAGATTATTCCAGAGTTTAGAATCAGCAACAGAGAAGGCCCTTTAGATCACCTTTAGTTTTAAGACGTGATTTTGGAACTGAAAGGAGTTGTTTAGTGGATGACCTACAGTAACCTGGGGGCAGGAAGAGGAGTTAGCAGAGTATTATAAATGTATTAAAACTAGTTAACTTGTTGTTAACTAGTTGTACGAACGCTTGTTTTATTGTTTTATTGTTTTATTGAATCTTGTTTAGTCGATACAATTATTTTATTTAGCTCCTGCTCATTTGATTTAGCTATTTTGTCTCATCTGTTTAAGGAAATAGGTAGCTGATATATTGCACTTTTACCTTAGCGCTAGGTATACTCTTGGTTGCTTGTTTTTGCAGAAAATGCACTTAAGACTTCTGGTGATTAGTAGTTTTCGTTCCCTACCTATGTTGAATGCACTTATTGTAAGTCACTTTGGATGAAAGCGTCTGCTAAATGACTGTAATGTAATGTAATGTATTGTGGAGTTAGACTATTAAGGGCTTTAAAAACAAAAAGTTAAATGTTTTAATACTTTTGATAATTTGCTTGTAGCCAATGCAGTTGGTCCAAAACAAGGCTGATATACTCTGGTTTTAAGCCAACACATAATTATTTTCACATCAGTGTCCCTAAAGAACACACTCATTTGATATGGGGTTCCATGGCCTAATGAAAGTCCATTTTGGGGTCTGTGATATAAAAAAGTTTGAAAACCCCTGGACTGTTTTCTCATCAACTTTCTCCCTCTGTAGAATCAGTGACTGAGAGCGTATGAGCCAGCCCACAACCACATGCTGCTGACTCACCAACCCCTGGCACACTGCCAACCAGCTAGCTGTCTGCTACCATGCTAGCTACTAGCTGTCTGCTACCATGCTAGCTACTACCTCTCTGCTACCATGCTAGCTGCTAGCTCACTGCAGTGCTGTCTAACCCCTGGCACAGAGCAAGACCCACCACCTGCCCTGGGCCCTTCACCACGCTCATACACCTAACCCCTTTACATAATAACCCCTTTATACCGTTACACCTAACCCCTTTATCCTTTTACACCTAACCCCTTACACCTACATGGGCAACTATAGCGGCCCGGGGGCCACATGTGGCCCCGATCTTCACTTTTTTTTGTGAAAGTGGTTAAGTGTGTCTGTGGGTTTTATAAATACTGAACCAATGAGAAGTATTAACAAGAGCTTGTGAATGAATAATCACTACATTGGATCCGTTGGAACACAGGTTATTTTTCCCACTGCCTTAAAAGTAACCGCATTGGACATACAGTACTAGTTTCCGCCCGACAGCAACAAGATGCTGGGTACATGTTTGTTTTTGGGGTTTTTCTTTTGGTGGCATGTTATCTCTCCTCTCCATCAGTGTCTGATCATTCAGTACATCATGTGGTTTCTCTGCAGCGTCACAGTTTTCTTACTGACATGAAGCTGTTATTCACCACGTCTTCCTGTTGCTTCACCGTGGCTCTGAAATGGAAAATCCTGCACATGACACAGTGAACCTTTACTGCAATTACTTTTAGGTTAATTTGCAATTATATTCGGTACATAACACTACATGTATACAAACTAGAGCTCTTCACGGGTCCGACAAACTGACCCGAACCAAAATGGCCCAGAGAAATTTGGTCCAATACCTGACCCACACACCCCTTCAAAAAAGCGCATATCAAAGAAATACAAGAATAAATAAATAAATATGCCCTGAGGGAGGTATTCATTTAATATGCGTGACAAAAGGTTTTCTTTGTAAATAAACTGCTGTAGAATCAGTGACTGAGAGTGTACGAGTCATATTCAGCCATTTTGATAACAGTGTATATGTCACAGGGTGAATGGAGAACCAGGTAGATTGAAGACAGAGCGCTCGTTTTTAGGCACGGGGCTTCGGGGCGAGGCGGGGCTTTTCGAGATAGGGTTTATTAGCGAGGCTCGCGAGGAGGAGGAGGAGAAGGAGGACGCGGCACTGCGAGGCGGGGGTTTATTACGTGAGGCGAGGAGGAGCTCCTCCTCGCGAAATAAACCGTCCTCCTTCTGAGAAGGAGGACGGTTTATACCTCGCGAAATAAACCGTCCTCCTTCTGAGAAGGAGGACGGTTTATTTCGCGAGGAGGAGCTCCTCCTCGCGAAATAAACCGTCCTCCTCCTCCGAGGAGGAGAAGGAGAACGCGGAGAGGCGGGGCTTTGATGTGCCGACGCGGACCTGTGTTTTGTTGTTCCCCCCCACATAGCAACCAGGAAGCTACGCTAGGGGAACGCTGAACACGCGTGCACACGCACACGCTTGTCCACGACGGAGGCGAGCCGACAAGTGGAGCTTGAGGCCGAGGAAGCGCGCCCTCGCGCCTCCAGGCGCGAGTGCCCGCGCTGACCGGCCGATGCTCCACTTGTCGACTCAGCGCCGTTTGAGTTGTAAACCGATAGGGACAGAATAGTTCTTTTCATGGATCACTGTGTGTGTGTGTGTGTGTGTGTGTGTGTGTGTGTGTGTGTGTGTGTGTGTGTGTGTGTGTGTGTGTGTGTGTGTGTGTGTGTGTGTGTGTGTGTGTCAGGGAGAAAGTAAAACAAAAGCCAGAACACAATAAAAGTATCTTAACAGTCCTGCTTTCAATAAACCAAAAAAAGCATGAGCGCGTTTGTGTGCGCTTGTGTGTGTGTGTGTGTGTGTGTGTGTGTGTGTGTGTGTGTGTGTGTGTGTGTGTGTGTGTGTGTGTGTGTGTGTGTGTGTGTGTGTGTGTGTGTGTGACTGTGTGTGTGTGGTCGCAGCCATATATGTTTGTGCACAAGCCTGGCTTGTGGCTCCCTCTAGTGTTGCTTCTACAGAATTGCTGGGTGGGTGGTAAAAACGAACGCGCCTTCTTCAATCTACCTGGTTCTCCATTCACCCTGTAACATATATATAGGTACCCGAAATCCGTCACAAACCCGCGAAAAAAATGTATCAAAAACCGTTAATACAAAAAAATATATATATATTTATTTTTTTTGGGGGGTGGGCAGAAAAAACAAATGGGTGGGCCCAGGCCTACCTATGCCCACCCGTGGCTTCGCCCCTGGTTCTGGCTAAGCCCCTGTAGCTCACTACACTGCTGTCTAACCCCTGCCACAGAGCAAGACCCATCACCTGCCCTGAGCCCTTCACCACGCTCTTACACCTAACCCCTTTACATAATAACACCTTTATACCGTTACACCTAACCCCCTTATCCTTTTACACCTAACCACTTACACCTACATGGGCCACCCATACATGGGCAACTAGTGGCCCGGGGGCCACATGTGGCGCCGATCTTCACTTAATGCGGCCTGCGGGTCAATATATAAACATGCAACTTTACTTGACCTGTTTTAGTTACTACACTCTGTTGTATTTAATGTCCAGCCTGTTTGTATTCAAGTTATTTTTCTTTCTTTCTTTTTGTCACACGTTATCTCTCCTCTCCATCAGTGTCTTAGGTACATCTGTTTTTAATTTTTAACACCTCATCTCTCCTCTCCATCAGTAGATGATCTTTAGGTACTTTACATCATGTGGTTTCTCTGCAGCGTCACAGTTTTCTTGCTGACGTGAAGCTGTTATTCACCACGTCTTCCTGTAGCTTCACGTGGCTCGGAAATGGAAAATCTTACACACACACACACACACACACACACACACACACACACACACACACACACACACACACACAGACACAGACACAGACACAGACACACACGTATTATTATTATTATTATTAGTAGTAGTATTATTATTATTATTATTATTATTGCATAATATATGTATGCACAATTGCACAACCATTCACCTTCTTCCTTCATACATTTAGAAATTGCAAATGTATGCTGGCATGTGTTTGCATTGTGTCAGAATGCCTGAGAGTCAGTCAGCGTCTCTCACCAGGGGCCAGAGATCAGCCGTCTCATCAGCAGAGCTGAATCTTACCAGATTCCATGTTATCTGTGCTACTTGTGCCAGTTATCAAGGACAAAGCTGGGAAAATAAATAGAATTGACTAGAAAGAAATTCCTAAGAAAATTTAAAGGTAGGGTAAGTGATATTTTTTGGTTAAAACAAAAAGTATTTTTTTAAAAGGTTAAAATACTATATTCTGATAGTAATCATTGCTATAGAGTGTTTTTTCAGTAACAGATGTCTCCCTGTCTCTCCAGCTCTTTAATAAACAGAAAATAAATTTTTCGGTAGGTGTCAAAATCTCAGCCAATCAGGAGAAAGTACCCATTTTTAAGCTTAATTTGTTAGTTTTCAGTTCAAATTTTGCATGCTAATTTCTTAGTGTCATCACTTCCAATTTCACTTGTGTAATCTGTGTCCTGATTGAGTTCTCTGTCCTGGTTGGATAAAATTGGAAATGAAACTACAAAAAAAAACAAAAAAACTACAAAA
This sequence comes from Gymnoscopelus braueri, assembly GCF_963280865.1. Classification (NCBI taxonomy): domain Eukaryota; kingdom Metazoa; phylum Chordata; class Actinopteri; order Myctophiformes; family Myctophidae; genus Gymnoscopelus; species Gymnoscopelus braueri. The sequence goes on along the minus strand of NC_137620.1, from coordinate 4,684,408 downwards.
TACATTTTCTGTTTTATAAAGAGCTGGAGAGACATGGAGACTCTTTATATGGACAGGACACCCTATAGTAACGAGTACTATCAGAACATATACCCATTTTGCAATTATTTGAAACTTTGCAAATCACTTACACTACCTTTAAGTGTGCCTGCAGCTGTCTAGAGTTATTTCTTCCTCGGCCTAGTGGGAATATGCGTACACAAGTTCACGGAAATTGCACACTGCGTTCATGATTTGAGGATTTTTTTGAGGCCCTCATTTATCAACGGAGCGTATAAACCGGCTTATATTTTTCCATATATTCGGCCGTACACCAACGTCGAAGTCACATTTATCAACGAATCCTACACAGCCAATCCTGGCGTACATCAGGTCGGAGCTTTGATAAATCTCACGTCTGAAAACGAGCGTCATTTAAATAACACACCCTTAAATATTCTCAAAACGCCCTGATTTTACGACATGAAGAAGAACCAGAATACGACCAAAGACATCAAAAGCCAATAAGAAAGAGTTTCCCCCGATCGCCTCGCCACACACGCACACGCACACGCCCCTCTCTCTCTCTCACACACACACACACACACACACACACACACACGCCCGCCCAGCTGTGTTTTTCATGTAATCCGTACCGTAGCGGTAAATCTTTGTCACGTAGGCTTGTAACCTACACAAATGACATATTATGATACCATTCACATCGCCATGAATGGAATACGTTTGTATATTAATTTATTTAACCCATACCGAGCAGTGCGCGTTCGAGTTACACTAAAATAAAGCCGTCATGTAGGCTATTCCCATTTCCCAGTGAGACTCGGACCGTCAGACGGGCGAGTCCCGTGTCCCGCTCCGCATTAATGACAGATAGCCTGGAGAGAACATTAAAGGCAGGTACAGACTGCAGGATATTTGGTCCGATAATGCTGTCGGCGACCTTTTTTGGCGCTCGCCGACAAAACCTCCCAATCTGATCGGCCTTTGATCGGCGAGATAATGCTCGCTGTGTGTGAAAGGCTCTGCGACACGATCTAGCCGCGATTATCCGCTCTGCGATGGCTTTCCGACCGTTTTCAGATAACTACCCAGTTAGATATTCAGCTATGTCGCCGACTAGACATCTCACAGTATCATACAGTATGAAAGGGGTCTGCGAGGAGATCAGCGCCAGAGCCAATGAGAGCACATTACAGCCACCGTGGCTATGGAAGGTCGGTGGACCTGACCACCACAAACAGATCCCCCGCATAGTACTGTCCAGTCCTGTATTAAGTTAAACATTATTATAAAACAGAATGAGAGTGAGCGAGCGTGCTCGAAGGGGGCTGTTTATTTGAGACTATTGCACAGAGATAGAGAGAGAGAGAGACACACAGAGAGCGAGCGATCTGTATGTATGTGTGTGTGTGTGTGTGTGTGTGTGTGTGTGTGTGTGTGTGTGTGTGTGTGTGTGTGTGTGTGTGTGTGTGTGTGTGTCTGTGAGTGTTGCCAGATTTTGCGAGAGAAATAAGCAACCAGGTTTGTGAAAACAAGCCCAACAAGCGAATATGCATGTAGCCTATATACAAACACATTGGATACTTGAAAATAGACAATCTACAAGCTCACGTTGTAGATAGGCTATTTTTAAAGAAGAAATCTTGGGGGGGAAAAAAATTGAAATATTTTCCAAATCCACGCAGATCTTGCATGGGGGTCTATGGCACAACATATTTTCAGAAGGGGGAGGTCTGCGCTAGCCTGGTAAACCCCCTCCCTCCGGAAATCTCATTTGCATTTGATTTCAGGGAGGTCTGGGATTGCGCAGGGAGTAGAGATGCCCGAACACTGCGCGTTCGAACCAATCAGCGGCTGCTAGGGGCGGGATCATCCAATCACCTGCCTAGTAGCTTGAAAAAAAGAAAAACTGTCTGTCATCGATTCTGCGACCGGAGTCTCAGATGGGAAGTAGGCTGTGAAACAAATGTGTGTCGCAAGCTTCTTCCATTTGACGGTGTCAGGTTAGGTCTGCGCCTCTGCGGACAAATATTAATTTGGGGGTCCTTGCCATGAACATTTTTGAGAACAACTGGTTCAAACAACATTAGGAAACAAGACCAAAAAAGCAACTACACTTTCAAGCAACTTTACAGAAAAACAATCCCAAAGTCGCTTATAATAAGCGGACATGGCAACTCTGTCACTGACTGCTTCTGCGCACTTGACGTGCGAGAGAGTGAGAGAGAGTGAGAGAGAGAGAGAGAGAGAGAGGGAGATCGAGGGGAATATCACGGGATACGTCGATTAAAATGAATTGGAATAAACACAAATGTATGTGGGTCTGACTCTGGAGATAGCATCCTAGTGAACTATCCTACAGTGTGTAATCCCTGGTCGGGGATCAATCTATAGTGTGAAAAACACAACGATATATGACAGCCGATTTCAAGAAATAAACTCCTGCAGTGTGTAATGCTTAAAGGCATACTAGGTAACGTTTTCAACAAAACTAAAGTTAAATTGTATATCTTTTGTGAGTGGCAAAAGTTTCTCAACACCCACTCCATGAATTTCACCCCCGGAAGCCTTTTATTTATATATTTTCTATTGAACATGGACGGGGGGGACTTTCCCGGGAAAATGACGTTCCTGGCCAACGTCATGACGTCGTGGCCGACGTCCTGGCCGACGTCATGACGTCGGCCAGGAACACCGCAACGGTTTCCTGTTTGTCCAGGAACTACCGCGCTAATAACAAAAAGGAACCTCACGCTGATTTTAAGAGAATGTAGGATTGGAAGATCGAAAAAGAACAGAAAAAGAAAGCACAGCTCATGGTAACTAATGCTCCACTGGCTAAGAGAAACGATCCGTAGATAGTATAAAACAATTAAAAGATCGCTTTTTGAAACGCTTCCGGCTTCCGGTGAAAACGAATGGAATTCTGGGTAATCGAGGACTACGGAAATTGTATGCAGTGACGGTAGTGACCAGCAGAGGTTGCTAAAAATCGTTATTTGTGATTCTGCATTGTACAACTTTAACGATCAGATGACCCCCCGACCACTTAAAGGTCCTCCAGTGTGTACCTGCCCTAATGGATGAAGGCTGGTGTGTGTTGGACCATGGGTTAAATGTCTGATCTCCCGGTGGCCATGAATATATAACAGCAGCGTCGCTGCACCGGTCTAAACTCCCGAGCGCTCGTATATTTTGAAAATAGCAGATCTACAAGCTCACAACGCGTTGCGATGCGACGCTGGCTTGTGAGCTTGTATATCTGCTATTTTCAATGCAGCCAGATCTACAATATTATCTGAATGACTGTTAAAGCAAAAGCAGTTTGTTTAAATTACTTTATAAAATGTTATATTTTCACAGGGATTATTTATTAGTGTAGATATACATTTATGATTAGGATTATGTGTCCAGATGCCTGTCAGACAGTCAGACAATGCTGATCCGCAGGTCTAGGATGGAATAAACGGGTGCAGCCAACGTCAACAACTGGTCTCTACCAGACGTGAGATCTCAGCCTACGGTAGGAAGAATCCAACGTCAGGATATATTGATAAATGCCGAAAGGTGCGGTGATCTCGCCGTACGCCCATTATTTGGGCTGCACCGCGTTGATAAATGAGGGCCACTGTGTACCGATTTGCGTGTTTTTTGGACAGAATCTGAAGGAGTAAGAGCAAAACATTTGTTTTACAAAAGTCAGCCTCCTGGTGGCGCTCTAAAAGGCAGATGTGAAAAATGCAGGGCAAAGGTTTTTCCTTGGGCTTTAGGGAGTGTGCTTGCAAATTTTCACAAAGATCGGTGCAGTTTTAGGTAAAAACGTGAATCGGCCTGTTAGAGCGCCACCATGATGCTGATGTGAAAGTTGTCAAGTGGTGTAATATCCAAAAATGTGTTTTGCAAAAGTCGGCCTCATGGTGGCGCTATGACAGGCTGATCTGAAAAAATGTGGGGCAGAGGTTCTGCTGTGGCATCCAAGGAGTGTGTGTGCACAGTTTCACAGCGACTGGGCCAGCGGTGGCGGAGATTAGCTGGTCGCAGACAGAAGGACGGACGGACACACAGACACACGGACGGACGGACAGGGGGCAAAACATACTCTCTCGCCATGCCTTTCGGCCTGGCGGAGACAACAAACTCCACGTGAGTAAAAGACAACAAGACTGAGGCCCTCTAGTCTGAGGACAGTAAACTGGAGCACTCAGCCTATAACTAAACAGCACAGTGTTTTCCCAGAGTTCCACAATGACACCACTGATGAGGGTGTGTCTGAAATATTCAACTAACATCTTGAAAGTTAAAATGATGACAGCCATATTGTATCTATCTCTTTCTGATCTCTATCTCTTCCACTGTAGTCTACTATGCAGTCAAACAGGAATATGTTATCTTCCCAGGACGTGGATATTGATGTTGTCATTCTCTGACACACCATAACTTTAACCCTGGATAGGTTGCTGTAACATATCTTGCAGCAAGTAGGCTGGCATACCTCAGAACTTCCAATGGACAAAAAAGGCATTTTAAGGGTATTGTATAATGTTTGATGAGTTTGCTGGTCATTATTGATAAATCAATCCCAGCAGGGTGATTAGACCCTGATGTGAAGTGGAGGGTCATTATCACCATGAAGGGCTTTATTTCTCAATAATGATCAGCTCACTGTTCATTATCCTGCTTATTACACGGTTACTTATTACAGTAATTAATAAATTGACACAAAAATGACAACAAAATATAACAAAACAATTGTATTGATTTTAAAAGCATTTAATTGCTTACAGTAAAGACAATTATATATCCATTATATTGTGCCAAGTTTGTCCAAGTACAACACGGTTTGTGCAAAACTCTGTGAGGAAGTGTTGATCAAATATGAGTCAAGATTCTATTACTGCATTGCCTGTTTCTCTCCTCAAATTTTTTAAATATTTTAGTTTAAATATTACATATTTTAGTAAAAAACAGATTAATATGATCCAGGAGTCTCCGTCCATAGCGACGGTCTGTTCTTCATGTTAATGGTCTGCTATAGAAAACTACTGAATTCTGTGATTGGCCAATCACAGCATTCATTTGGGTTGTCCCTTTCAGTATTATGTCTGAAGGCATTTCTGAACATCTGATTGAATGAAGTAATTTAATAGTTAGTGTTTTGTTGTCCTATGGTGTCCCCAACTTCCTGAAGGTCAGAAGATGTAAATTAAGACTTTTGAACCATGTTCTCTTCTTTGGTGGTGTTGTTGTAGGGTCTCTGAGCTGTTGTTCAGCGGACCTCACAACATGAACCTGACTGGATCAGCACAGGGACAGTTCATCCTGCGATGGACGCCATCACAGTCAGAGGATTGAGAACATTACCCTGTCTGCTTTGTCGCTCAGGCCAACGGGTCAGCATCCATTTAAATCGTCTGTCTGTCTGTCTGTCTGTCTGTCTGTCTGTCTGTCTGTCCTTTTTGAGTATATTGTATTAGAGCATTGTATCAGCATTGTATCAGAGTACTATATTACTGTGTCAGAAAGTCAGTACAATTTGTATTGTATTTTTTTAAATCCAGGATTATGATAAAATAACGTTGTTTTTGTATTTATATTTCTTTATCTCAACTGCTGCAACCCCAAACATATTCCCAGCATGAACATTTAGGTAAAACAAAAGTCCTATTAATTAAACATTTGTTTTCTCAATGCGGCCATATATCAGTCAGAGCTTTGCTGTGTCATTGTCAGTGTCTCAAATGGTGGGTGAAACTACACCTGTTAACTACTGCATCATATTTCACATTCCATCAGTGATGGTGTGTTTCGAGGAGTTAAATGTGTCATCTTTATGTTCTTCACCTGCAGCACCTGCAACCACCACACCATCTGCTAACACCCATGCCACCTCCTACAGCTGAAACTACAGCACCACCGACTATTACAACCACCACAACACCACCACCTCCTCCTACTGCTGAAACTACAACACCACCTACTATTACAACCACCACACCACCTCCTACTGCTGAAACCACAACACTACCTACTATTACAACCACACCACCTCCTACTGCTGAAACTACAACACCACCTACTATTACAACCACCACAACAACACCACCTCCTACTGCTGAAACTATAACACCACCTACGACTGTGACATCTCCACCCAAAGCAACAGTCACAATCGTACTGCCCACAGCAGAAGTCTCAATTAGCTACACCCCTGGGTCTCGTAAGTGTGATGCAATTATGATTATTCTGTTTTTTTATATCTGTCATGTTGTAACTTACAGTTTCATGTGGAAGTTGCCACTACCATTTTAATTTAATAAGTTTTAAACAAGTCCATTGTGTGTAACTTTGAGAACCACTGCCGTGATATTTAAGTAAGGCAGGTAGTTAATTGGCCGTGATATATAAGTAAGGCAGGTAGTTAATTGGCCGTGATATATAAGTAAGGCAGGTAGTTAACTGGCCGTGATACCCATCACCTCAGACCACCCTAGAGGGTTTAGGTCCACCCATCACCTCAGACCACCCTATAGGGTCTAGGTCCACCCAACACCTCAGACCACCCTATAGGGTTTAGGTCCACACATCACCTCAGACCACCTTAGAGGACCAGGTCCACCCATCACCTCAGACCACCCTAGAGGGTCTAGATCCACCCATAACCCCAAACCAGCCTAGAGGGTTTAGGTCCACCCATCACCTCAGAACACCCTAGAGGATCAGGTCCACCCATCACAGGGAAACAGTGATGTCATAATGATCGTAACACATTCATTATCACACATTATAAATGATTACATAATAAATGACTTATGGTCAATTATAAAATAATAAAACCTTTTTCACAAACATGGTCTACTGACTTGCATTCAGATGGATATTAATATTAATGTTATGAAGAACTCTAAGGGCGGCTTCACACTGGATCCGTTTGAATCGAAGCGTTCCCGAGTACGAGGACGGAGTTGGCCTCACAGGATCGGAATGCACTCTAGCGTCATTTCAAAGCGACGGCAAATTCCACGATCACTTATGACGTTTCATACAGCTGGACCACAGCCGTGAATGAAAATATACATGCATAGAATAATATGCAGGTATAGAATAAAACAGAATATAAGAATAGACCATTCATCAATGTGGATGGCCAAATTGTGCAAAGCCATTTATTCCTGAAATAGTGAATGACGCGCCAGGATGAGCAAACTTACATTTATGAATTAAATCCTGACCATCCCTCTTTTTGCTCGTACCACCACCCCCCCCCCCCCCACTCCAGTCCACATATAAAATACAATTATTTTAAACGTAATCTTTGTCACAGTCATTTATAGTAGTCCGTGCACTGCATTGAGGCATGCACAGAGAGAAATTATCAGCTTTTGAGAGAGAAGAAGTGTGCAGTGCACAATTTATTACAATGTATGTATATAATTGCATTATGTTATATATCATACAACGCAATAAAGCCAGTGGCTTGTTGCTGTCTTTTCAGTTACTTTATCAGCTGAAGCTCTATCACTTCACTTTTTAGTTAAGTGTGTGTGTGTGTGTGTGTGTGTGTGTGTGTGTGTGTGTGTGTGTGTGTGTGTGTGTGTGTGTGTGTGTGTGTGTGTGTGTGTGTGTGTGTGTGTGTGTGTGTGTGTGTGTGTGTGTGTGATGCACAGCAAGTGAGCGGTGGCGGATGGGAGTGGGGGGGCATGGTTTTGGCATGGTTTCGAGTTTCAAGCAGTGTGTGTGTAGCCACATGTGGAGGAGGACCGTGTATACATCACGGGAGAAGGGAAAAAAAACTATGTCTATAAACCTGCTTTAACCCTAACCTTAACCTCACCTCAAAACCACGTCGACCGGGGCGAAACACAGGGAAAAGACAGTAATTATCGTTAGCCTTGGCTAGCCAATTAGCGTTTTTAATTGTTTAAAGGACACATTTGTGAAAAAGGTTGATGATGTCATCATTGTGCTTCTGTTAAAAGCTGAATGGACACACATGTATTTCCACATGTATTTCCTCCTCTCTCCACCAAGGGTTAGCGATGACTCTCTGCTTCTCTGAAAACACACCCAGGTGTTCTGTGAAAAGACAATAAACCAATAGGAATCATAATTTATTATTTAAAAAAACGTCTTTATAATTTAACTGTGTGAACAATGTTAACACTTTAGTTTAGAATAACCTTCCCTTATAATAGTAAATTAATCATTCCCAAATTATTAGTTAATGTTGTATTCATAACTTGTTAAATGTTTGTTAATGGTTGATGATTTAATTATTTAAAACTATGATATAAATAGTTAATAGATCATATATTAGTAAACTACTTAAAAACCTAACCTCCTAGGACCGTCCCTGCAACTAGTAACCATCAAAGTAGAAACAACTCAGTCCATTCAAACAACATTTGACCAATTAGTCAATAGTGTATCTTAGTAGGAAGGGCAGCTCAGTTGGTAGAACACTCTCCTTTGGACCACAAGGTTCTGTCTTTGATCCTGCTAGTGATGGAATGATCAGTGTGTTCAATGTACTGAATCATTGGGTACAGTTCACTGAAATGTCGTGTTCAATGTACTGCCTCTGTTTAGATGCCTCAATAAAATGATGTACTGTCACAATCGTTCTGGCATAATGTTTGTTCATGAGCTGGTCCAGCCGGCTCCATTCACTGCAATGTATTTCTTGACCTTCCGGTGTGAGGTTTGCCACCCATTAGTGTCATGGCACATCCCCGGCGTCCAGCACGTCTCTTCCTTTCAAAAGCTTCCTTGACTGAATCACCTGAACGTCCTCTCATCAGTGTTGTCTGATACAACAAATCATTTGATTATAACATTTTATTAATAGATTCACTATTATAAGAAATTAAGCTGAAGACACATGATAATGTGAATTCACGCGACCGGGATGGTTTACCACGCTAGTTGTTTCACTTTTTACACAAGCATGTTTAGTTTAGTAAAAAGAAAGAGGAAGTGAACCTGGGTGTGTGGGAGGAGTCTAAATATTCTCATTGGTTGTCGGCACCAGAATACGACCTGATAGAAGAAGAAGAGAGACAGTTCAAACAGACACACAAATAAATCCTATGTACTGTATTGTAATGCTTAAATGTGCACACAATAACACAATAACACAACAACACAACAACATTAGGGTTGTAATTAAACATGTTAATTACCTCGTTACTTCCACTGGTAGTATAATCATTCATTAAACACATTAATTAAACATGTTAATTAAACATGTTAATCACCTCGTTTCTTCCACTGGAAGTAGATGAATCCAGACAGGAACAAGACCAGACCCAGAACCAGACCTGATGCTCCCATGGCCACCTTGTTCTTCACTGACTCTGGCATGGAGTCATCTGACAATACAAATATTACATTACATTACATTACATTACATTACATTATAAATATTATTATATTATATTATATTATATTATATTATATTATATTATATTATATTATATTATATTATATTATATTATATTATATTATATTATTACAGTAGATTAAAACTGACTCACTGACTCACTGACTCTGGCATGGAGTCATCTGACATTAATATGACAACAACCAAACACAATTATGTGATATAAGACAGAGTACAGTAAAGTTAAACTGTACAGTAAATAGATAGTAAACTATATCAGTGGCCAACTGCTGAAGTCATGTAGCAGCCAACTATATGTTATTGTGTATAATATTTTTAGTACAGGTAGCTAACATGTGGAAGCAGCCATTAATCACTGCTGTTCCTAAAGCAGGGGGTGACTTTGATGATGTAGAGGGCCACTATATTTCCACAATCACTCCAGAGGGCCACATTGCATATACTGTCGGGCCATTCTATGTCACACAAAAGTATCAAAAATAGCCTATCTAAAAGCTCAAAACGCGTCACAGTGGGACGCGTTTTGAGCTTGTTTGACTTGGAATCCTGTTTTTTCTTTGTATTTTTGAATTGGAATCTTGAAAAGTAAAATTTGTATTTAATTTCGAATGCATTTAGTTATACTTATGTTAACTTCATGAACTTAAATACAAATACATTGGACATAAAAAAGAAAATAGAAATTTAATACTAGTCATTAAGCTACTAATATAGACTGAAGTACTTAAAGTGGGTCATGTTTGCAATTGTAACAGCTGAAATCAATAATATATCAGTATTCCGATATTAACCTGCGGGCCGCATTAAGTGAAGGTGGGGGCCGCATGTGGCCCCCGGGCCGCCAGTTGCCCATGTACATGTCCTAAAGGTAGAAACCATAAAGGTCTGATTGACTTCAGGCTGATTGTCACTTCTCTCACAATGAAAACTTTAGAGAAGCTCGTTGAAGACAGATTTTCAAAGTGAAACTGAGTCTCAACCCTATATAATTCACCTAGAAAACATGGAGGAGTTTAGGATGACTCTTCTACAGGCACACCACAAGGCTGTGTTCACCCCCTTACTTTACATTATGTACATAAACTTATACCAAAGTAAACATGAAAACAGAACCATATTGAAATTGACAGACAACACAGTCATTGTGAGTCTGTTCAGTAATAATGAGTCCAGTCCTTGAGGAGTTTGTCAGCTGGTGTGACATATTAGAGCTAAATACATCCAAACCAAAGGATATATTTTAGAAGACTTGACCCAACTTATACTTATAAGCTGAAGTGTGATCTATTAATGTCTTTGTACCTGCAGTGTAATGGAAGTTTTTAGATGTTTCTTAATAAGATTCAGAGATCAGGAAGCTGCATGCATCTCTCTCTCTCTCTCTCTCTCTCTCTCTCTCTCTCTCTCTCTCTCTCTCTCTCTCTCTCTCTTTCTCCTCCCTGTCTTTCTTGTATTATGACAAGTTCTCTGTGCAGCTAAAGTCCTCCATAACCATGTGGGGGACAACTTGCATAATCTCATCGCTTCAGATCCCTTATTTGAAGTATAGAAGAAGAACCACAGGCCCAATGTCTCATTGGGATTGACCATAGAGGTATAATATAACTAGAGGGCGGATTGCCCCGCCCCCAGCTATCATTTCAATGAATGTGCTCAGTGGCGTTTTGAAGCACCCGGAAACCTGCCGGAAGTAGAATTATTGGTTCGATTTTGTATCCCCATAGAGTTATGAGCATGCGCACTAGTGTCCTTTTTGCGTTCTACGGTAGCCCGTGTGTCAAGGATTGAACGCGAGATATTTATTAAATACACTCGAGATGCATATTTATATGTAAATGCATATGTATGTATGTGTATAATATGTTTACATATTTATATGTATAAATATAAATATCTCTCAGTATGTTTTGCGCGTGCATGTATTTCTCCCCGCCTGCAGTTCCAGCTTTGGCCACTGGGGTGGCAGCTTCAATGTTTCTCAGCAACTCTGGGGGCTTGGGATTGACATGTCATGTGCTTATGTCTAGTCCAAAGACAACCGATGAAGATTTAACCAGATGCGTCATAGGTCTCCATTGAAGACTACCATTCAATGCGCATGGTCTTCCTGTAACGTTACCTTACCCTCTTTTATAGTCCTTCTGTCCTTGAGGGACTCACGGTGTCGCTGAAACAGGGTCAAACAGAGTTCACAGAGGCTGTGTGTGTGCGTGTCTCCTCCATTCACTTAGATGCGATAGTCATATAATGCGATAGTCCCCCCCCCCCCTCGAGACGCACTCTCCTGGCATATATATCCTGCACTCTCCTCTATTCTTCTTTTATGGTGTGGAGGTTGTTTATGGACGATACCAGCCTTTTTTCCGTGTGAAAATTTGACAACAAGCGTCAAAGATATGGTAAGATGGATTGGACGATCCAATTACGCAGTGCGCACGCACAGATATTTACACAAACTTTATATTATTACATCTCTGTGAAAACTTGGTATATTTAATTCAAATCACAACTAGAAGATAGTGTTAGCTCTGTTCTTTAAAAAGAGATCTTCCACGACTTGTAACGTTACGTCATCATTAGGCAACACGTCTTGAAGCAGGGGGGGGGGGGGGGGGGGTGACGCGTCAGCTAGGGCAGAAGGGTTAAGAACATCAAGTCAGAATTGTAAGTACATTAACTTAATCAATACCACAATGATTGTTAGATGAATTTTACCCACCATAGCAGCCATTAGTAAACAAAGATGATGTACCTCATCTAGACAAGACACTTAAGCTCTAAGTAGGTGAGGCTCCTGTCATGACCTTCTTATTAGAATGGTTACTTTTTAGGATGTTTTAATGTATTTGTATTTGTATTTTTTTTGTAGTGCTGTTTTTCCTTTCTGCAAAACAAATATACCTTCAGGTACAAATAGAGAATAATTATTGAACCCTTAAAGCAGAGTGTATTGTAACACATTACAGTAAAATACAGTAGATTACAGTAGATTACAGTAGATTACAGTAGAGTACAGTAGAATACAGTAGATTACAGTAACTGACCCCAGTCCATCTTGATAGGCGCAGTCAGGCTGGGATGTTCCACCATGCATGTGATCTTCTCTCCTGATCTGTAACACACACACACACACACACACACACACACACACACACAGACACAGACACAGACACACACACACACACACACACACACACACACACACACACACACACACACACACACACACACACACACACACACACACACACACACCTATGTTTTTCTGCTGATGATCCTCTTCAAAAAGCACAGCATCTTTTGTATCTGAGGAGGATGATCAGTACCTACACACAGTGGCCCTCATCTATCAACGCGGTGCAGACCAAACAATGGGCGTACGGTGAGATCACCGCAACTTTCGGCATTTATCAATATATCCTGACTTTGAGTTCAGCCTACCGCACGCTCAGATCTCACGTCTGGTCGGGAGCAGTTGTTGGCGTTGGCTGCACCCGTTTGTTCCATTGTAGACATAAGGAGCAGCATTTTCTGACCGTCTGACGGGCATCTGGACACATATATCCACTCCAAAATGTATAATCTAACTCACTAATAAATAATCCCTGTGAAAAGATAACATTTTATAAACTAATTTAAACTGCTTTAACAGTCATTCGGTTAAGCTTGCAGATCTGGCTGCATTGGCTATTTGAAAATAGCAGATCTACAAGCTCACAACGGGTGGTATCGTGACGCGTTGTGATCTTGTAGATCTGCCATTTAAAAAATATACGAGCGCTTTTGCGAGAGCATTTTCGGGAGTCGGGACTCCCGACCATCTTTTCATGGACAGTGAGGTCTACTTACAGTTGCTTGTCCTATGGTATGGAGTTATGTATAGGCTACAACCTGGCTGTGTTAAGGATACAAACCCGACACTGCAATCTCTTATTAACGTGGCAGCACGGGACTCACTGCAGCCCGCCCGAGTCTCATGGGGAATAGCCTACATGACTGCTTTATTTTAGTGTAACTCGAACGCGCCCTGCTCGGTATGGGTTAAATAAATGTATATACGAATGTATTCCATTCATGGCGATGTGATTGAAAAAAAAATACGCAGTTTTTTACGCTCCATTGATAATCGAGGGCCAGTGTGTGGGGCACCAGGGTGCAGAGGGGGGGCACCACGGTGCAGAGGAGGAACCACAGTGCAGAGGGGGGCACCACGGTGCAGAGGGGGGGCATCATAATAACTAGATGATGGACTATTTTATTTAAATGTAAGAAACATTAAAAACACAACTACAATTACGCACGTTATATTCCTGTGTGTGTGTGTGTTCATGTATAGCTCGCTCGCGAGTGGTACTGGTACTGGTGTCTGTGTATTTCTATGTATAGGTGTCTATTAAGTGTGTATTTCTATGTATAGGTGTCTGTTAGGTGTGTATTTCTATGTATACGGTGTCTGTTAGGTGTGTACCTGGGTGTGTACTCCAGGTAGGAGTGGTACTGGTAGTACCAGTCTCCATCAGACAGCTCAGTAGAGGAGAGACCAGAGGTCAAAGGTTCTTCACCTCTCCACCAGGTCACCAGGATCACTTTAGGATAGAAGTCGTAGCTGCTGCACCTCAGCATGTGAGTGTGTTTACCACCACCAGGGGGAGTCTCTGACTTCAGTCTCACTTTGGGCTTCACTGGATAAATAAGATGATTATTGTTATTATTATTACTAGCCCATACCCGGTCGACCACCCACCACCCAAGACAGACAGAGGTTACTCCAATTATATAGTAGGATTATTATTATTATTATTATTATTATTATTATTATTATTATTATTATTATTATTATTATTATTATTATTATTATTATTATTATTACCAGTCATAGGAACATGTCATTATCATTAATAATTGTATATAATCCAAATGAGAACCAAATAATTCAGAAAGCCGCAACACGTTTGGTCTTCAACCAGCCAAAATGTTCACGTTTTCCGGCTCTCCCCCGTTCTCATCTCCCTCCATTGGCTCCCAGTTGCTGCTCTCAGAGTACAAAACACTGATGTTGGCCTACAAAGCAACCAAAGGTATGACACCCCCATATCTTCAAGCCTGATCAAACCCTACAACCCCTCCCTCCCTCCCACTCACTCAGATCAGCTGACACAGGGAAGCTGTCTGAATCTTCTCTAAAACACCCTGGGCAACGCTCCACACATCCTAGACACTTTTCCTTTCTCTAAAACACCCTGGACAATGCTCCACACATCCTAGACTCTTCTCCCTTCTCTAAAACACCCTGGACAACGCTCCACACGTCCAAGACTCTTTTCCCTTCTCTAAAACACCCTGGACAACGCTTCACGCGTCTAAGACTATTTTCCCTTCTCTAAAACACCCTGGACAACGTTCAACACGTCCTAGACTCGTCTCCCTTCTGTAAAACACCCTGGACAACGCTCCACCAGTCCCAGACTCTTCTCCCTTCCCTAAAACACCCAGGACAACGCTCCACACGTCCTAGACTCTTCTCCCTTCTGGCTCCCAAACTGTGGAATAAACTCCCCATTGCAGTCAGAACTGCAGACTCACTCCCAATCTTCCACCGTAATGTGAAGAATCACCTCTTCAGACTCCACCTCAGCCTGTAGCACTAGACCTAACCTCGATGACCTTGCAGGTTTATTCAAAGGCTAAAATGTAATGTATATAGCATGCTATGTAGACAGATGCCAGGTCATTTGTAGACCTGGCATCCTATAGTTTGGATAGTTTCAATGTACAGATTATTTATTTGTTTTATACTGTATAGACTGATGATAGCTTCTATGTTAACCTATGATCCTAGATTACTATTTATATGCATTTGATGTATTACCTTGTGTTTTCCTTGCTTACTGAAAATCACTCTGGATTAAGAGCATCTGATAAGTGCCTACATTGTTAATTGTAACTGTAATTGTCAGTGTTTGGCCACCAGATGGTACCAGAGAACTTTTCATAGAATACTGTAGATTCTACAATAGTCTACAGTTTTCTACAACATAGAATGCATTCATAGAATGTAATTTAAATATATTAAATAATTCACAGTTACACAGTGCTTTACATAAACAAAAATAAAACAAGCTATATCATGTAATGAAAATAGCTTAATGAACGGGATGAGTAGATGAGTAGAAACAAACAAAACAATACTCATAATACTCGTAAAATACTCGTAAAATATTACTAAAGTGATTAAAAACATACAAATCAAACTAGTAAAGACAATAATTAAAATATAAAATCAGGTGGTGAAAAAGTGTATAGAGGTGTGTTTTAGCCTGCATGGTTCTTTTTAAAGTTAATTTAAAAACATTAATCCTGGTGTCTCTATTTTAGGCAGGTCATTATATGTAGGTGAAAACACTCATGAAACATGAAACAATCTATATGTTTCATTTATACTCGGTGTACGATGGTAACACCACATGTTGTGAGCTTGTAGATCTGCTATTTCCACTGCGTGACAACGTGTTAGGATACAATGTAATACATCAAGAGGATCTGAAATGTTTCTCAGCAGACTAAGGAATGTTTTATAATCATTATAAGATCAACTTTAACACCATTAATCATCTCTGAATAGAATCATTTATTATGATTTCATGTCATAGTTTATGAGGTGATGAGTGTTGAGTGCTGCTCTGAGATCAGCTCACCTCTCTTGTTCAGAACAGTCTGGTAGTATTTCTCAATGTTGCTTTTGCATGTCTCTCGGTTTGCTCTTATCACAGCCAGTTGTCCGGGATCTTTATTGAAGCTCTCTGCGTTCTTCACACCAAGCTCAGTGTATCCAACAAACTGATCTACTCTACTGTCCCACCTGATCATCTCATCACCATCAAAATGATATGACATTATGAACTGTATGTCCTTCAGCTCACTGGAGTTAAACACACAGCGGTAAGCCTCATAGTACTCATATCCATCTGGAAATAGACCATTAAAAATGTCATTAATGGTCAGTTTTATTATCTGTATAAAATCAACACTAGGCTAACTACCCCCCATCGGCCAAATATGTAACTACATAAAGTCTAAAGTAGGTTCAGGCATGTGAAATCTGGCTTTAAAATGTTTTGAATGTATATTTAATATCTGAAATACAATGAGATTGAGCTACCAGTTAAGTTTTCATCCTCTATGTCTGTCTGTCTGTCTGTCTGTCTGTCTGTCTGTCTGTCTGTCTGTCTGTCTGTACAAGCAGCCCACACACTGACTGCAGCTCACTGTGAGAGACGAGGGGGAGTGTCTTCAGGTGAATGGGACAAATGATTACATTTTGCACCTCACACAGCTCAAGCTGTACAGAGCAGATACTAATGCATATATTTGTAAATTAAAGCACCTTGAGCAAAATATTTCACCATAAAAAACATAAATGTTTAAACATTTTCATTCATGTTAAATACATTCAACCGTTTTAGTTAATAACTATTGTGTTCATAGTATTCATGTACCTTTCACTGGTGGTTTCTTCAAGGCAGTGAGAACGGTGTCCAGCTGGTCTTTGCAGTAGTCCTGCTGACCCAAAGCTGATTCATAAGCTGCTGTGTAGGTGCCTGGATCTACAAACGGAGGCAGAGGCTCCACCACCTTCCCTTTGTTGTAGTCTGCGTACACCAACACTTCACCATCCAGTGCATACATCCACTCTTTATATGAGTCTTTAACTGTGTCTGAACAGCCAACAAGTAGAATATTCTCATGGAACACTGGAAATAAAACAAAGATGACATTAAATTCAACAACAAACTTCTTCACAGTGACATTAACACATAATCATCATGTTGAACAATCATGTTTGGTTCTTATATGTAGTGAAAGGTTGGATATTAAAAATAGCTTCCTGTCAAACGTTTTATTCATGTGCGTGCGTGCGTGCGTGTGTGGCCATTTGTTTGTATTGTGTATTGTTCATATTTGGTTTTATATAATCAGCAGATATAAATGTATATATTATATAATAAGATTAATATAATGTACTTACTTCCTGGGATCGCTTTGACATGAAGTACAGAGGAGAGGATGAGGAGGGTGGCTGTAAGCTTGATCATCACTGATCAAAACTGAACTGAATTTAACAGATGAGAATAAACAGATGAGAAAAACAGAGGAGAATAAACAGATGAAAATAAACAGATCAAAATAAACAGATTAGAACAAACAGATGTTTACTGAAAGAGAAGTTCTGGAGTCTGAAAGAGAATGAAGGAGGACTTGTTCTGTCGTTTAGAAGAATCAGCCAATCAGATTAAAGATATGATGTTACATCATCTGTATCAAGGAAGACAACGTTCAGGATTATTGCACATAATCATGAACAGGATATAGCTGCTGCTTATGCACCTTATGTCTCCTCATGTACATACTGTACCTTATGCAGCGTATGTCTCCTCATGTACTGTACCTTATGCACCTTATGTCGCCTCATGTACATGCTGTACCATATGCACCTTATGTCTAACCTCACGTACATACTGTGCCTTATGCACAAGGCAAAAATAAATGTCAAATCACTTTTCAAATCACAGCCTGTCTTGTGTCTCTTTCACAAAAATGCCTTTGTCTCTGTTTCTAGAGAAAGACAGCTGTTTTTGGTGAAAACAAGCTGTATGTTGAATACAGCTTGTATTGGTTACCAATAACAAATAAAACGGAACATGCTATCAACTCACTTTTTTCTAATCTTTCTTTTGAGATATTTGGTGTAGTGATAACACATGGTGTATGCATGTATGTACATAAGGACAATGACTGCATCCTTCGCGAAGACCTGAAGGATGCAGCCATTGAAGCTGTGTGGGTCGAGATCATTTTTAAAAATGCCAAGCCTGTGCTAGTCGGTACCATATACAGACCTCCTAACCAGACTGATTTCTATGAAAGACTTGAGGAGTGTTTAGCTAAGGTGGAGTGTGCGGAGGCGATACTTCTTGGTGACTTTAACACAGACATGCTCCGTAAGGAAGCGTCAGTGTGTAAGTCATTCAAGGGGTTTTGTCATCGGCACTCACTCCACCAGCTAATCACCCAGCCCACAAGGCTGTGTGTTTCCACTCAAACTACCATAGATCTCATTCTAACAACGGACAAGGACAAAATCCTCAATAGTGGTGTTTCTACCTGTGGCATATCTGATCATAACATGATCTTCTGCACCAGAAAGAAACGTAAACCTAAGAACGGTTACCACAAATCAGTCACGATCAGAGACCTCAAAAACTATAAGAGTGAGGACTTAGATCACAGGCTAGAGGAACTGGACTGGTCCGACGTACTAAACAGCACACAGGTAGACGAATCTTGGCTTGGTTTCAAAACCAAATTCATTCAAATTTTGGACAGTGTGGCTCCCATGAAAACCATCAGGGTCAAAACCCGCCCGGTACCATGGATGAATTCAGACATCCTTACTGCCATGAAGGTCAGAAACAAAAAGTGTTCTGAGCTTCATAAAGGTAGGATCAAACTCGCCAGGTGTTTTAACAAAGGTCTCGAATCCCACGTAGCTAAACTTGTAAAAGAAAGAAACAAGCTAAGAAACAAGGTTAATCGCATGCTCGAATTAGCAGAAAAAAGCTTCCTCGATGACAAAATTGAGGAAAATAAAAGCAAACCACGAGAGCTTTGGAAGCTATTCAACAACCTACTAGGCTGCAGCAAGAAATTGAAAACCAGGTTTACAAACATAAGCCTCAAGGTGAATGACACTCTCATCACATCCAAACATGAAGTGAGTAAAATCCTCAACATATTCTTCACGACCATAACCTCAGATTTGGTTGAAAAACTACCCCCTCACTCTGGGTGCTATGGTGAAGAGCATGTTGACTCATTTTACGAAAAACAGGGTGTACGGAAAGATGATTTTAAACTCTCCCCTGTGAAAACAGAAGAGGTGTTTAAAAAATGTAGTGCTCTTCATCAACACAAAGCCACAGGCCTCGACAATATCCCCGCCAAATTTCTAAAAGACTCGGCCGCCTCCATTGCTCCAATTATTACCCACATAATAAACCTCTCCATCATACAGGGACGGGTCCCTAACGATTTCAAAAAAGCAAGGGTGACCCCTCTGTACAAAAAAGGAAACAAATTAGACCCTGGCAACTACCGCCCTATTTCTATTCTTAGCTCCATCTCGAAAGTCATGGAAAAAATAGTCTATGAACAGGTCAATAAGTATCTTGCCGAAAAAAATCTAATCTACAAATTCCAATCTGGTTTCAGAACAAACCACTCCACTGACACATGCCTTCTCTATTTGAACGACTCTATCAAACAAGATGTCGACAAGGGCAAATATTGCGGCATGGTCATGCTGGACCTCCAGAAGGCCTTTGACACCGTCAATCACCCAATTATGATCAATAAGCTCAAAGCAATAGGTTTTGATGATACGTCAGTGAACTGGATGAGATCCTACCTGGAAGGGAGGGAGCAAGTGGTGGAAGTAAACGGCATCCAGTCCCCCCCCCTCCCTGTGACTTGTGGTGTCCCACAAGGAAGTATACTAGGACCTTTACTGTTCCTGATATATGTGAATGACATGTCATCGGCCTGCGACTGCAAGCTGTTCCTGTTCGCAGATGACTCGGCCCTGCTAGTCTCGGACAGGGACAGGCTGCAGGTTGAGAAAACTCTCAGCTCCGAACTCAACAAGATCTGCATCTGGCTCTCTGATAACAAACTTTCATTACACCTGGGTAAAACTGAATCCATCCTCTTTGGGTCCAGTCCTAACCTTAGCAAGGCAGAGAGTTTCACGATCAAAGTGGGTGATGATGTCATCAAAAGAAAGGATGAAATTACCTACCTGGGCTCCATCTTGGAGGCAAACCTCTCTGGTAACAAAAACGCCGAAAAAGTGATAAAAAATGTCAACCGAACAACACGCTATTTGTGGAGGATTGATCGCCTAGTCAGTAAGAATACTCTGAAGATTCTTGCAGGGGCCCTCATTCAAGGTCATTATGATTATGCATGCACTTCATGGTATCACAACACCTCCAAGGCCTTAAAAACAAGGCTCCAAACATCCCAAAACAAACTTGTAAGGCTACTTCTTGGCCTCAATCACAGAACCCATCTAATCCCTGCTCATTTTGCTAGGATTGGATGGCTTAGGGTTGAGGACAGAGTACAGCAACTTGCTATGGGCCTGGTCTTCAAGATACACCACAACATTGGGATCCCCCTGTATTTGTCAAAATACTTCCAAAATGTTAATGAAGTCCATGATCATAACACCAGAGGCAGCTCCACTGATCATGTTCAACCCAGATTTGGCTCAACTAAGGGTATGAACTCGTTCTCATGCTATTCAGCAAAAATGTGGAATGCCCTACCAAAACGAGTAAAGGAGTGTAAAACCCTACTCACTTTCAAAACTGCCCTAAAGATACACCTTCAGGAGGCTGCAATTCGAAAATGGCCCCTGTCTAAGTCTTAACCTACCCCCCCCTACCCCCCCCCCCCTCCTTCATTTTCCTCTTTTGTATATATTTATATATTTTTTTCTCTCGTCATACCAGTAACCTGAAAGCTGATTGTATGACATTCTGTATAGTAGTGTGTATATCTGCCTGCCTCTTATATTTCATCATGATTTGTGTGCATGGGGTTCTCATCTTAAACAAGCGTTATGCTTAATGAGGGTTTCCAGTTTAGTAGACCTTGTATTGTGAATTTGTACTTCCATGTACTGTTATGTACTGTCATGTACTATTCTCATGTCTTTCTAAATAAACTACATCAATCAATCAAACAGAGAGATTCTAATATTTCTTTTGAGATGTTTGGTGTAGTGATAACACAGAGAGATTCTAATATTTCTTTTGAGATATTTGGTGTAGTGATAACACAGAAAGATTCTAATATTTATTTTGAGATATTTGGTGTTTACATAGTGTTAATACAAAATATTCTGTGGTTCTTGAAACATTAGTCAGAATGCTTAAACTGCTGGCAGAGGCTACAGCCTGTTTTAGAAAACCCCTGGCAGTGAATGTGTTAAGATGTCGATTTTTGGGGGATCGTTCAGTTTTTCTTTGAGGACTTCGAGGGCCGGAATGAGATGGTCAAAGGGCCCCGGGCCGTATGTTGCCCATGTGTGACATAAAACCCGCAATAGGCTACTTAGTAAACTCGACCTTGACCTCTGTACTTGTTTCACTCTTTACTTCCCTCCACACCAAACCTCTGCGTAGAAAATAGCCGATCTACAAGCTATACTGTAGATCTACAAGCTCACAACTTAAGGCGTTGTGTTTGACCCTCTAGGGGTCCCAGACCACCTCTTGAAGACCCCTGGTCTAGACTTTGAAATGACCAGAACGTCTCAGGCTACACTCCTGTTCATATGGGTTTAAATGATACAAGACACAAGTGTGTGTGTGTGTGTGTGTGTGTGTGTGTGTGTGTGTGTGTGTGTGTGTGTGCGTGTGCGTGTGCGTGTGCGTGTGTGTGTGTGTGTGTGTGTGTTCAGCGTCGCTGGTAAAATTCTGTTCATGTTCATTAAACAAAGTGTCACATGAGAGGTGTGTGTGTGTGTGTGTGTGTGTGTGTGTGTGTGTGTGTGTGTGTGCGTGTGTGCGTGTGTGTGTGTGTGTGTGTGTGTGGTTGAAGCTTCTCACTGGAAACTCCCCTAACTTGTATTTCACTTCCTGATTCACTCAACAGCCAATCAGGATTATTATTTTATTAAACATCAGCACTTACTAGAGAGAGAGACATGTTGATGTGAACAACCTGACAGACTGACTGTACATTTATGTATTCATTTATGTATTGTTTTATTTGACTCGCTTTGACAATGTAAACATATCATGGCAATAAGGACACTGAATCTAATCTATTCCATTTCACAGTGAAATGAGCATCAACAAGGGTTAAATAAAGCTCAGTTTAGGACTAATCAAGGACTTGTTGATCTAGGATTTATTTTACTTAGAGTTAGTGTTGCAACACTTAATTTTAAGCATTGCTTAACAAATCTGCGATAAAATCCTTAACCTGTGATTAAAACTTAAACTTCATTGTTTGTCCTCCATCTTGGATTTGTCATGTAAATAAACAGCAATAAACTTACTGTTACAGACAGACAGACAGACAGACAGACAGACAGTTTGTTGTCACATGATCTAGAAGCTTCTCTCTTTAAACCACTCTCTGGAATAAAAGGTAAACTAATGCTGCCACCTACTGGACTGATGGGCACATATCATCACAACCTCCTTACATCAATTAAAAAAGGTAGATAATAATCCAAGATAAGCGTAATTACTACTTTTTACAATGCCCCCTCTCTCTCTCTCTCTCTCTGTGTGTGTGTGTGTGTGTGTGTGTGTGTGTGTGTGTGTGTGTGTGTGTGTGTGTGTGTGTGTGCGTGCGTGCGTGCGTGCGTGCGTGCGTGCGTGCGTGTGTGCGTGCGTGTGTGTGTGTGTGTGTGTGTGACAACATCTAATTAGCCTACTTCTGACCAATCATGTACCTATCACTTGAAACAGTTGGCTATGATAGCCATGAACGGATTAAAGTGAAAATGAACCCCCCCCCCACGATAGCGCAAACGCACATACAGCATGCAAAATGTGCAAATTATATCCTTTTTGCCATTGTAGGTCTGTTTTGTTCTTTACATGTATAGCCTACAGCACAATATTGTAACGCTGAATAACTTTTGTTGAGAATGGAGCTCTGGTCCAGACAGAAATCAATGGCTAATTCATTGGAATTTATTTCTGTCTGGACCCGAGTCACATTCTCCACAAAAGTTAGTGCTGTAGACCTACTGCTGTACACCAATCACAATTTAATAGGTTGAATCAGATGTCAGGAGTTTAATGTCTTGTCTTTATGACAAAATAAGACTAGTCTACATTTTCAAGCATTTCACGTTACATTGTCAAGTGCAACAGAGCCATATGAATATTGAGCATTTATTGAGCAATATCATCCATTAAGACAACTACATATCGGCAGGCAGTTTGTTTTAATTGACGACAATGCAACAGACTGTGTGCAGATACTATATACTGCTCAAAGAAATGTATGGAACACTTTGATCCCGTAATTATTTTGAGTTTTCATGAACTGTGTACATACTGCTAACAAAAACTGCTCAAAAGAATTAAGGGATCAAAGTGTTCCCTTAATTATTTTGAGCAGTGGTAGTTCTGAACACAAGTCTAGGGCTAGGCTACTGTAAGTTAACCAGATGAGATCATTAGACTCACCTGCTGTCACGAAGCGGCGGTCCAAAGAGAGAACACACTTCCAAAGTGTCTACATTGTGTAAATCACAAGCACATGTTTTTTTTTTTTTGTGTGTAAATATGAAGTTTTGCCAAATGATTGTGTTTAATCCAGGTCTATTGTTTTGCTTGTCAAGTGGCTTTAATAGAAATGTCCTCCCTACAACTGGGAGGCTTTCAAAATAAGAGTGTATTTTATTTTACACAATTGGAAACGTGTTGTGAGTGCTGAACTCGACGAAAACGAGCACTCCTTTTTCAATCTGACTGGTTTTCCAATCATACTGTAATCATACCAGCAATGAGATGTTTTATACACTGAAAAGAGGTTTTTATACACTGAAAAATCTTTGTTTAAAACAGCACTATGTAGCTTTTTAGCACCTACTGTATATAGCATATTATGTCCCACAAAATTATAAAGTTACATGTTTAAGCAATAACAATCATCCTTCCATAAATGTATAGACTCAGGGACCCTGCTAGGGGCTTGACTGTATTACTATATATAGACTCAGGGGGTCCCTGCCAGGGGCTTGACTGTATTACTATGTATAGACTCAGGGGGGTCCCTGCTAGGGGCTTGACTGTATTACTATGTATATACTCAGGGGGGTCCCTGCTAGGGGCTTGACTGCATTACTATGTATAGACTCAGGGGGGTCCCTGCTAGGGGCTTTGACTGTATTACTATGCATAGACTCGGGGGGGTCCCTGCTAGGGGCGTGACTGTATTACAATGTATAGGGGAGACAATGACTTTCATCCTGGCATTTGCCAAGGCACCAAGGCAGAATTGACAGTCAAAGAGAAGACCGGTTGTGTCGTTTTGTTTCTATTGAAATGCATTAAAAAGAAAATAATAATAATAATGTCAGTGATTAACCTAACTCCATAATGTGAACACAAAATTCCATATCTCAAAATATTACAATATTACATGACACCACTGAGGAAGAAGTTATATGGCTGCTTATAATCTAACCTTTATATTGTACCATCACTTAGAGTCTAAGGGCCCCATTCTCAGGCCAAAAATTCCCCGTTAAATCGGGATAATGGACCTGCGCCGCCCCAATAGGTTATTCTAGCACCTGCTCTACCCGTCACCATTATGCCGACGCCGTTATTTGCGCGTGGAGGTGTGCCCGTGGGCGTGTTGTTGCTATATCCCCCACATTGCAATTCTACAGACACACATGGGTACGGCTTGGGGACGGGGGATAGTGGATTCTAGAAGCACCCGCTGGTTTATAAAATCACCCGTCAAGTGCACACAGACACTACAATGGCTTTGTGCGTTGGACCATGAGCCGTGTTGCCAGCCTTGGAGAGAAATAAGCAACCGCAGTCGCAGGTCTATGAAAACAAAAAGAAGCAACTCTAAGGCCACATGAGCACTTCAAACTACTAACTAGAGCTTTCATATCCCCTAAATATTTCAGCCCGGCTCGACTAATAATTGACAAATTAGACCCAGCCCAGCCCGTCAGTCATTTTTCTAAAGAAGCCTTATTTCTCATTAAATCTTGGTAATATATGAATGATCTGTGTGTGAAATGCGCTCTTTCTTTATACAAACCCATGCTCGCTCACTCTACCGCAAATGCCTCTCTCTCTTTGTACAACCCCATGCTCACTCTACCGCAAATGTGCTCTCTCTCTTCATATAAACCGATGCTCACTCTACCGCATATGCGCTATCTCTCTCTATACAACCCCATGCTCACTCTACCGCAAATGTGCTCTCTCTCTTCATATAAACCGATGCTCACTCTACCGCATATGCGCTATCTCTCTCTATACAACCCCATGCTCACTCTACCGCAAATGTGCTCTCTCTCTTCATATAAACCGATGCTCACTCTACCGCAAATGCGCTATCTCTCTTCATACAAACCCATGGTCACTCTACCACAAACGCCACCACCACTCCCAGCGGGGTCATTTTGATTCTATGACGGCTGCCGTCTAGTTATCATCAGTGCCAGTGTTGTGAGGAAAAACAACTAACAAGCAACCAGGTCTAGGAAAACCAGCCCAAAAGAAGCGAGTCAAGCGACTATGGGCCACGTGAGCACTCTAACATATACATCAGCTATTTGAAAATAGCAGATCTACAAGCTCACAACGCCTCCCATGCAAACGCTACGTTCATGACCCCCCAAAATAACCATATTTGAACTGGGGACCCCCCCATTTTGTTTGACTCGGTTCCACAGATAAATATTGTGAAAATAGCAGATCTACAAGCTCGCCAGGCGTTGGGTGCTCCATTGTGGTCTCGACCCACAGGTTGAGAACCACTGCATTAAAAGCTCCAAGCAAGTTACATGTCTAGTATGTTGTTGACCACGTAATGTAATGTTTTTGGTTTAGTGATAGGCTACTCCGTGGCGCGCGCGCGCCTCATTGTATGCTGCCCAAAATAACAGATCTGTAACTGTCGACACGACATGACGCAGCGCCGTTGATAGCTTGTATGTCTGTTATTTTGGGTAGGCGACGCACATACGCATCGCAGCAATGTGTCTGGGTTTGAGAGGCTTTGATTGATGTAAACTTAAAGTTTAGCTCTGTTCGGGATTACTGAACAAAGGTGGATGATGAAAGATAACGGGACAATATGGATGTAAGTTAACTTTAACTGCGTCACTTCAGAGGAAACTATGGAGCAACTTCAGAGATGTTTACACACCCCTGGAATCCATTAGAACGGTGGAAATAGAACGATAACAGCCAACGTGAGTACATAGGCTATAGACCTTTCCTAAAACTGTCCAATTTATTATACCCATGTGCTACTGTTTGTCTGTGTACCACGTAGGAGCGTTGTCGCAACATGATGTAATTAATTATTTGGGAGCAGCCAGTGTGTACCAATAGTATACATATTTTAAATGGCTTTCATATACTATTCCGGATCTGACTAATATGACAAGCTTATTGTGAACACAATAGGCTACAAATTAATATAAAAATGTATTTGGATAAAAAAAAAAAAAAGAAGGAAAACAAGCCCAATGTGGCTTATAATAATCAGACCAGGCAACAGTGCAGACAGGTAGATAGGCTAGAGCATATATTGGATCGGGATGACGGCTAGCGCAGTCTTCTCTTAAAGGCAATGGCTTCTGGCACGGTGATTGGTTTTATCATTGTAACGCCCAAACCACACCTATGCATAATGTAACGGGTAGCTCAGGTGTTTGGCGGGTGAGGGGGGTGCCATAGAATACCGAATTTTGCGGGGAAACGCCTCTTGCCTAGTCCGAAATCCCTAATTAGTGGTTTGTTCAAATTCCCCCGTGAATAGGGCCCTAAATGTCTCCACTAGGCCTGATAGCTATTGTTTTGGTACAGCCTATCTTGTTATGGTTCAGTTTGTCCTTGAAGCAGCGACAGTATAACTATGATCTCTGCCCTGTGCTCTTGGCAGAACTACCATACCCCTGACATGAGTGTTATTGTACTTCTCCCCATGATATCATCATGTACATAAAGCATAATCATCACCACCTAGAATATTGTCCTGACTCCAATGTGCCTCATCGATTGTCCCTGTTGTAACAGGATGCCTCTGCTCTCTGCAATGCCCCGGTAGGTCTATATAGTAGATAATAGGTGAAAGTACATGTATATTTTACCTGCTTGAGACTGACCCTTTGTTTGTCACACTTTAGGCCCTGCTCCATAGTGACTCTGCTTTCCCAAGTTGCGTCTTCCACATGGGTTGTGTTCAATAGTCAGACAGAGACACTGACTGCCACTGCTGTTTTGTTATGTTTGGGGTTTGTTGATTTATATTTCAGTCATTTCATTGTTTTGTCTACCTTTATTTGGTGGCCTTTGTCAGTCCATTTATTGTCACATGTGGTATTAAGAATCTGTTCAGTTTTGAGTATGTTTAAAGTGTCTGTTTAAGTTAAAACTTCTAAACCAAACCGGGCCACGGCCCGGCCACAATCTGAAAAGCATGTTAATTTATGCACTTGTAGTGGGTTGAGCTTTCTCTGGCTGCCCCTAGCAAAGCCCACCGTAATCACCAGGCTGATTAATAGGCAGCTGTACGCGGCCGCTAGTTAGTTGGCGTTTGTCCGTCTGCCTGGTCGTGGGTTGCGTGCGGGAGCGTCACGGTTCAGCGTCTCGTTTAAGAAACTGTATGTAACTATGTGTGTTAACTGACCTGTTCTCTTCGTAAGCGAAGGTGCTCCGGGTGTGCGTGGCGTGCCGTCTGTCTGTCCAGTCTGTGCTGCTCTAACTAGTTATAAAGGTAAGGCAGTCGCGCTGCGCACATTGCAGTTTTTGTCTTAAGTCATTGACCAGTTTATTAATTATGTCCTTTTGTTTTGTTAGGAGAAGCTCCGTTTGCCTCTGCTGTTTGACCTTATTTTTGGTTATTTGGTTAACCTTATGTTCTAGTTTGAAGTATTATTTATAGTTGCTTTTACTCTGCCTTAATTATAAATAAAACAAACATTCTTTTTAAATTGGAAACGCACGTCTCTGCTCCTTATTATCAACCTGTGGTCTGGTATTCAATGTGTATTGTGCATCATATGGTATTCTCTGGGTGAAACTCCCAGGGTGGCGTATAGTCTGGTATCCTGTTTCCGGGCCTACTCCTGGGTTAATCACCAAGCCACATCCTGTTGTGTTTTTTCTTTACAAAATGTACTGCTATTGTGAAACAGTGTAAGAACTATTGTTAACTTAAGCAATGCAGGAGGGGGATCCCCATTTAGGTTTGTGCTTGAGAAGAGGAATCTATTCTAAGGCCCTGTGTTCACCAAAGCGTTTTTTTTGTTTTTTTTCTTTTTCTTCCCAGCTGAAAATGCAAGTCGCTCTGGTCCAAATGCCACAAAGTTGAACATATTTAAACAGACAAACCAGCCAGACAAACGTGCAGCACAGAATAGACGCTCAGTGCCTCATCCACGGTGCTGCCGTTCTTCCAGCAACGCGTTGTTCCCATTAGAACTCTTCACGGGTGCCCCCGATTCCGAAAATACCCGACAGGACCCGAGACCCTAATACGCCCGTGTCCGGATCCATGTTTTACCATAATCATTCGGAACCTGGCCTGGTTCCGGTTCTATTATCTCGGACCTCTGGTCTGTTTATCATTATGTATAATACCCGAGTGGATCCGAGAAGACCCGTGCTCAGTGCTGATCGGTAGAAAAAAGCATGAAGTGCTACGGTGATTACACTGACCTGGGATCAGGTTACTGCAGCGCAACAGATGCATGCTGTCAGTTCAGTGGTGGGAAAAGTGCTCAAATGTTTTACTCAAGTAAAAGTATCAATACTGCAATGTAGAAGTACTCTGTTACAAGTAAAAGTCCGGAATTCAAAAAGTACCAACAGTAAAAGTACTAAAATATTTGAAAATAGCAGATCTACAAGCTTGCGACGCGTTGTGAGCTTGTAGATCTGCTATTTTCATATAGCCTAGGTATAAAATAGGGCTAAAGTGGTTAATGTATGTTTTATAATAATAAAATCATTTATATCTGCAAAGTAACTAGTAACTAAAGTTTTTAAATAATTGTAGTGGAGTAAAAGTACAATATACTAACCCATTAAGACCTGGAACGCATCTGTGTCACTTTAGATTTCTTTGGCTATTCAAAACTGGCAGATAAACAGGCTCATAACGCGGCACAGAGTGCCGTGTTATGAGCTTGTAGATATTTTGTAGCTATTTTTGAAAAATATTGAAAAAAAAAGTTTACATTTTTTTCAAAAACCTGTAAAAGTACCTACAAATTACAGTACTTGAGTAAATGTACTTGGCTGTCAGTTCAGTGAGAGCAGTGAGCACACAGACCTGAGTCTGAGCGCATCAAAATGTGCGATCATGGATTCCTTCTTCACATGAAATTGTATGTCATATTGTCTCTTATTGCAGGCTGCTACACAGCTGCTAGGTTTCATTATGGAGTATAACTTACATCTAGCCTGTTAGAACGGCATTTTAGGTGTTTTCAAAAACATTTGTGGAAATAGTCGAGTCCCGGAACAAAATTCACAGGTACATTAGGGTTTGAGTCCGTATGTTTGACCCGTGAAAACAATTCAAAACATACAATGCACTCAGAAAAATCTCGGTGGACACAGCCAATAAGATCTCTGAGGTAGTTTTAACTGTCGAATCACATTACAGTTGCTAGTAAATTCACCACCAGTGTTTCTCAAACTTTTTGGGCCCAGAGCACCCTTGTAAATAACTTTTTCATCCACGGCACCCCTGAATTACATTGTTACTTTATAGCACCTTACATTTATTATCATACATCATATTACAGGACATAAATATGTAAATCTTTCCCCCTGAGATACAGTGTGTCACAAGGAAAACTCAAAGCTCAAAAATATCAGATCTACAAGCTCACAACGCGTCACGTTGTGACGCATTGTCAACTTCTAGATCGGCTATTTTTGGCAAAGAAATTTGTTATAGATGGAAAAAGAACACACCGAGTACAGTGCAACTACAGTTTGACTGGTTAAATAAGTTTAAGTGGTTAAATGGAAGTGATACTTCCAAATATCATCAAAGTGTTCTGCGCCACCCCTACGACTTTCACGGCACCCTAGGATGTCACGGCACACACTTTGAGAAACTCTGTTCTAGACTTGGTATATTTTGGACTTAAGATGCACTTATTGGATACTGTATGCATCTTAAAAAGTATGTTTTATAACTATTGTTATTCAGCCAGCCAGTGTACATAGCACATACAATAGGCTCTGTGACCATTGTATCCGACTTCCTTGGCTCAGTTCCTCTTTGGAAGATGATAAGCAACTTCTTTAGATTCCTCTTTCTATTATGTTGTCAACCTGGATTTCCCACCAGGGGAAATCCTCCTATAATTTGACAAACCTCTGTCCTCTGTAGTGCGTGGTGTCATGGAAAGCTGCCCGGTTCTCCTCAGTGACTGGAGCAATTGCTCTGAATTTGCACACAGCCATTGACCATTACCATCTGAACTTAACTGTGAAGCCTGTTTCTTAATTTCATCAAATCTCAGCGTATTATTAGCGTTTATGTGTCAAACAATGGGAGATAACGTTGCCAGGTTTCGCGCGAGAAACAAGCAGCAAGGTCTATGAACAACGGCAAACGACGCGAGCCCTACAAGCAACAATTGCCCCTAAACCGCTTACAATAGGCGAACATGGCAACACAACATGGCAACACCGAGCCCCATTCCATTCACTACTTTCCGCTCCGTTCACTCTCTCTCTCTGTGTGTGTGTGTGTGTGTCTGTGTGTGTGTCTGTGTTTGCGACGGGACCCGCGGGTTCCGCGGCGGGAGTTGCCCGTGCGGGGGAGTCACCGCGGGGGGTGCCGTGACGAGACCCGCGGGGGGGAGGAGGGGGGGCCACCACGACGGAACGCGCTGGGGGGGGACGCACGACAGGACCTGCAATAACCCCAAGTTTGCAACTACTTTCGCCTGCGCACTTCACCGGGTATGGTCTAGTAATAGATAACCTTGGTGATCATATAAACATTTGTAATGACCATCGTCGCAATACCTCTGGAGCGCAGAAGTTGCCTGGTCCCGAGCTGGGGCCTCAGCACCAACCTAAACAGAGAGAGAACAATAGTGAGGACCATGTATAGGTCAAAATACAATTAGCCTCGATCTCCAGGCTTTTATTGTTTAGTTTTGCTAAAAAATAAAAGCCTGGCCCAGCGCGTCGGTGTACTCGGTATGAGGAAGTGTTTCATTTCCCAACCAACCAGAGTGCAGTGGGAGTCGCTCGTAATGTTGTGTTAACGGGGCGGGGGTTGACTGACAGATCGGTGAACCAATGGGATCAGGCGCAATCTCTCGCCGGCTCTATACACCCGCCCCTCTATACACGAAATCAGGAGCGTTGGGGCAGCCTAAAATACAATACACATTAGACAGTGTCTGCACTGTGTTTCCTCCTCACCAAGCCCTGGAAACACAAGCAGCGGTGTGTTAGCCTACTATTAAGTACATTTACAAAAGGAGTACATTTACAAAAGTAGTGGAATCAAAATAATGTACGTACTGTACAGCACCAAAAGTAAAAGTAGTCATTATGAATAGCCCAGTTCACAATTGCTTTCAAAATGTTTCAAAATGTGTCAAACCTTTTTGAAAATAGCCACTTAAGATCTTACCAAGTACAGTGGAACTAGCCGATCTACAAGCTCACAAAGCGTCACGGTGCAACGTGCTGTGAGCTTGTAGATCTGCCAAATAGCCAGAGTATAAAATAGGGCTTAATTGGTTAATGTATGTTTTGTAATAAAAATGTAAATCTGCAATGTAACTTATAACTGCAGTAAAGCTGTCAAATTATTGAAGTGTAGTAAAAGGTACGACACTGGTGTGTGTGTGTGTGTGTGTGTGTGTGTGTGTGTGTGTGTGTGTGTGTGTGTGTGTGTGTGTGTGTGTGTGTGTGTGTGTGTGTGTGTGTGTGTGTGTGTGTGTGTGTGTGTGTGTGTGTGTGTGTGTGCGCGCGTGCGTGCGTGCGTACGTACGTGTGGGAATGTGAAATACATTGTAAAGTGCTTTGGAGAAAGGCACTATATACATTTTACAAATATAAATGTTACATTTACTGTATTTCTACTTTTGGGGTGTTTGTACTTTGTATCCCTGCTCTTATATTGAGACATTTAGATGTGTCAAAGGTCATGTCTCACCTACTGTAGACACGAATTTTGACCTGATGAGCAAGATACAATTTATCCCGAGAGCAAGCAGGCCGGCTCTATAGCTCAATGTTAAAAATATCAGCACTTAAGGAAACCAAGTTCAACTCCGGGGTAGAAGAGGAAAGTTACATATTGCTTCTTTAAATTGGTAAATTGAATTTGTTTATAGGGAGTTTAGCTGAGTTACCAGGGTGTACTTCCGACCTGAATTTAGGATTATTGAAAATTGGGGCTGGGAAGATTTTGCTGTTCAAACTGCTTTTTCCCAACATTTATAAAACATATTTTTTTGTTAATGAGAATGCCAAATTTACCAGCTACCATTTGTAGCTCATCTGGTTCAAAAGTTACTGTCATTTTCAAGCAGCAGTGCATGGCCATATTGGATTTGGCTGACAATGGCGACCACAGGGGATTGCTGGCTCAGGCGCTCTGGGACATTCAACAGAGCAAACCCTGGGCTACATCTGGTCCAACTTTGGCGCTTATATAGACTTATTTTCACAAGCTATAGCCTCATATTTCCGTAAGTCCTTCAACTAGCTCAACCCACCGCAGTAGGTCTGTCTTCTAATCGGCTCTGCACATAACTGTAGTCCTGGGTTTTCATAAGGTTGCATACTGATTTCCTGTTCCGGTTCATTTCCCCATATCTTCGTTTTATTGCCTCAGCAGCAGGTTCAAACCGGAAACACATTGGCACCTTTCCATGTGTCTCCAGTTCAAACGTGCTGCGGAGCCAATCAAAAACGAAGCGATGGGAAAATGAACCGAAACAGGTATTCCAACTTATGGAAACCTGTTAACCTGCATAACTGACTACAGTTATGTACAGCGCTGGTTCTGAAAGTGGGGTCCTTGAGGGGGCTCAAGGGGGTCCCCATAAAATGAGTTAATATAGCATCAAAATTAGTTGAACCACTTTAACCCTATACATTGGTTATTTGAAAATCTTGAGATCTTTTGAACGATTTGGAATATTTTCAAATGGGGGTCCGCGGTCAAATACGTTCCCTACCTATGTTGAATGCACTTATTGTAAGTCGCTTTGGATAAAAGCGTCTAAATGACTGTAATGTAATGTAAAAATGTAATGTCCGCCTGAAGTAGCCTAAGCTGTAAAACAAGCCTCATCCATACAGAGGTACTGGACAAGGTTGTGATATGCCGTGTACGGCGGTAGGGGGTGAAGGATGGCAAAATACAAGGCTAAAAATAGAGAAAATGTGAGAAAAAGTGAGAAAATGTGATGTAAACACATTTTTTATGTTTTAATTTTCAGCAGAAAATGAAAAAGAAGCAACTTTTCTTCAACAGAGAGTGTGAACACACTTTTAGGCACATTAAGCGCTTGAAATGTTCTTTTTTTATGCATTCAAAGTACATGAGGATTTTGTTACAATTACACCGGATAATTCACATCTTTATCAACAATCTGCACCCAAAAAACAAAGTCATTAGTGAACAAAAAAAGCACAACAACAAAAAAAATTATCTGCGATCCCGATTATGGCATATAGTGAAAATATCGGCCCCTCTAATTTATACTCTGCACATTGAGCTTTGTTAGAAAAAGCTGTTGGAGAATGTCACCCTGCTTGGCTGCCAGGTCAACCCTGGACCGCTCCTGCATAGATTCCATCTGGATGAATTTTCTCTCCAACTCATTTAGGTTTAGTAGGAGGGTTTTTTGCCTTTCCTGGAGCTTTTGGTCTGCGGCTGCTATCTGTTGCTGCATATTTGTAATAGCCTGCGCTGCAAAGGTGATCTCTCTACTAACAGCCTGCTTTTCTTTAGCATAAACGTGCTGATCACCAAGTATTTTCCGTCTTTCCCTCTCAAAGGCGGCTTCCTGTATCGCAAGCTCCCGCCTGAACTGCTCCTCCAGCACATTATGTTCCTTTTCCCAGTGAATCTGTTTGTTTCTCAGTTCATTCTTGGCATATTTGAGCTCTTTAAAGAGCATTTTATTAGACATATCGTGCTTTTGAGACACCTCTTTCCTGGCCTCCTTCGCTGGTGTTTTAATCTGTTCCTCCAGATGTTTGATCTTCAGCTGTGTATTCCATAGCAATGCAGTCAACTTCTGCTTTGTTTCAATCAGATCGTCTCTCTCTTTCTGCCACTGGTCTTCTTTTGTAACAGCCGCGTGCCTGAAATTCGTGTCGACTTCTCTCGGCACTTGTCTTCGGTCCTCACTAAGTGGTTTCTGAATGGCATCCCTGGCATAGTCATCTGGTAGCACCTTGCCATGA
The DNA here is from genome assembly GCF_963280865.1 of Gymnoscopelus braueri. Classification (NCBI taxonomy): domain Eukaryota; kingdom Metazoa; phylum Chordata; class Actinopteri; order Myctophiformes; family Myctophidae; genus Gymnoscopelus; species Gymnoscopelus braueri. The sequence goes on along the minus strand of NC_137620.1, from coordinate 4,649,749 downwards.
TCCAAGGCCTTCTCATAATGATCCATAGGTGGTGGGATATGACGACGGGCCTTGTATCTCGGTGCGTAGGTGTTCCAAAGAAGCTTGTTACTTTTCTGTTTGGAGATCGGCTGGGGCAAGAGGGGTTTCTTAGACTTATTATCGCTCTTGTAAGTGTCTTTCCCGAATTTGAGCTCGTTCGCTGCCGCTCTCATTCTTTTCTCCAGATATTCAGTCCTACAGTTGTCCATATCAGTCCTCTCTTTCCTGACGTTGAGCTCGTGCTCTGCTGCTTTCATCTTTTTCTCCAGAAATTTTATCCTACTCTCCGCAGAGTTCAGCTTTCCCGCCAACTTCAGCTTTTGATCAATCAACCTCGCTCTCTCTTCGTACCATGTGTCATCCCTGAAGGTCGTCTTCATCTGCACTTCCTTTGTGCATGGTTGCCCGAACTCACTAAGTGGCTGGGGAGTGTCAACCACAGGATCCGGTGGCCTGCAACAGGCCGATGTACAGACCACCTTCGTATGACAATGACGTTTCTTTGGTCTGTTTTGTTCTTTGTATTCTTTCTCTAGTATCTCCAGTTCCTTATCAAAGATGGCCAGATTTTCCATATCCTCTTCTTTAACGGTGAACATTTGAGAATGTGAAACTCGGTCCACATCGTGTTCTATAGCTTCTTTTGCTTTCTGGATGCCGAGTTTGCACTCCTTCAGACTTTGACGCAGCTTGTATCCCCTGTTGTAACACACAAGTGCAGATTCAAATTCACCCATGGCATACAATGCCTCTCCCTTACAGTACAACCCCCTGTAAAACGACATGTCTATCTTAAGAGAGGACTCGGCATCACTTAAAGCCCTTTTGGTATCCCCTAACTTCAAAAAGCATGTTGACCGATTGGCGAGGTTGTTCTTGTCATTTGGCGTAGTAATCAATTTCTTGGAAAATCTTTCTATTGCCTTTATATATTCCCCCTTGCGGAACGATGGCTTTCCAACGGCCATCTCCATTTGTGTCATGATGGCCTCCTTGGCGCTTCGATGTAATGTCTGATTCAGTCGCCTTTATCGTTTTAATATCTCGGCTCTAGAACTCCCACGCATCACGCTGACGTCACTCGCTCTAAACAGCACCCATCACATCAAATTATGCCATGCAATTTGAGCCTAGCATTGGTAGAAATAAATAACCACTTCATATAAATATACGTGATCCTTTAAATCCGTTACGCCATAGATATGTCATAGACCAGTGGTTCTCAACTTGTGGGTCGGGACCCACATGATGTGGGGGGTGATGACAGATGACAGTGAAGTGACAACTTAAGGACTTTTAAGATCTTTTTAATACCTCACAAAAAAATGAAAGAAAGAAAGAAAGAAAGAAAAGAAAAATCACACCCAGTGTGAAGTGGGCGGTGTGGTCACAGTGGTCATCACAGTGATGGAAGAAGTGATGGAAGAAGTGATGGAAGAAGTGATGGAAGAAGTGATGGAAGAAACCATAACTTTAAAAAAAACAGATTTATGTTTTTTTTTAAGTTATGGTCCTATTTATAGGGCTATGCACATGTGTCATGTTTCCCTAGCCAATCACAGTCCTGAATAGACTGTGATTGGCCAATCACGGTGCAGGGTTGGGGGGGTACATTTGTGGCCAATCACAGCGCAGGATTTGGTGTGCAAATATCCAAACCTCACATATAGGGGCGGTTTCACTGCCCAAAAAGACCATTACTGCATCAAAAGTAATCAGCAAACTATACTATGCCTGGTCAAACATTGGCCAAATTGTCAAATAAGATAAGAAAGAGGCTAACATTGTGAAAATATCAGCTCTACAAGCTCACAATGCCTCACAACACGAGACGGTTCGAGCTTGTAGATTGACTATTTTCACAATGTTTATATGCCAAACAAAATGTAATGCCTCAACTCCTACAATTCGAAGTGCATGTCAGCGTGGGGGGACCCAGTTCAAATATGATTCTTTTGAGGCGTCGCGGCCTGAAAAAAGGTTGAGAACCACTGTTATAGACGAGTGGTTCTCAAAGTGGGATCCGGGGACCCCCAGGGGTCCTTGAGAGGGTTCCAGGGGGGCTGGTAAGGTTCCAAACTATCGATCATTTAGCTGGGGACCTCCTGGGACCATCTTAAGGACCCCACTTTGAGAACCACTGGTCTACAACGTATCTATGGCATATGAGTCAATGTCTGGCCAACGTTTGCATGTAGACATAAATACGTAGATGACACATTGTCAACTACGCTGCCACAGTACCTGGATCAGCTGGCCATAACTTACAGTACTTTGCTTGCCATAGCTCAGAATCAGCTTTATTGTCACATCACAGGTTTACAGAAGTACAAAAAAGTGGGGGAAATTTTATTTTGTGCATAGTTCCCATCGTATCGTTATTTCCATAGAAAAAAAGAAAGGGAATAAGAAGAGGGGGGGTGGGGGGCAAGGGGGAAAGGAAAAAAGCAAGAAAAAAAGGAAAATAAATATATAAGATATAAAGGTGCGTGAGCATAGCAGCAGACGTATACTGTGCATGATATACTTATGGACGTTAGTTAAGGTGCTAAAAAAACACTCAATAAAAAAGGCAAAAGCCAGTGCGTTGTACATGGGATTAAGGTGCAAAATGTCAGCGCGTGTCGACCGCATAATCCACATAAAGTAAACTGACACTGGTATTATCCGCAGGTACTCTTCAAACGGCCGACTATTGCCGCCTATTGGACCTCAGAGGTACCTAAACGTACCTTTAAAAGTTGACGCCCACAGAATCTTAGCTCCTCCTTTTGCAAGGATTAGAACGTTTAGTGTGGCCATTCAGCCACAAGGTGGCGCTTGGTATCAAAATTAAAAAAGTTAAAGTACTGGTTATAAAGAAAGTCCAGTTTCACATGTTATGTTAAAATTGAAAATAGCAGATCTACAAGCTTACAACATGTAGCTTAGTTCTGCTATTTTTAAAATAGACAAAGTTTATATAAGACTGAAGTGGTTAATGTATGTTTTGTAATAATAATCTAAATCTGCAAAGTAACTAGCCTAACTCAAATTTTCCAACACTGCGCATTGCATCCGTCTGTGTGTGTGTGTGTATAAAACATATTTTGAAAGTAGCAGATCTACAAGCTCACATTGCCGACAGACAGACAGACAGACAGACAGACAGACGGACAGACTGTCTGTAATATATATAATATATATTATTATTTTTTCTCCGCATCACACATGCTGTGTAGTATATATCCTAATTTTTGGTATTTATAAACATACTTGTGTGAATTACGGAGAAATCTGAATGAAGTCTTGTTCGGGGAGGCGCTACGCACTTATGTGGATCTCTTTGTGTCAGTCGTGCGCGACCCATTTTTGGTGCGCAATACCGCCCGCCAAACGAAGTATATACACAATTGAAACCTAGCTGAGCGCACGGCACAACAACGAGAGAGAGAGAGAGAGAGAGAGAGAGAGAGAGAGAGAGAGAGAGAGAGAGAGAGAGAGAGAGAGAGAGAGAGAGAGAGAATGACTTAAATCAGGGGTCTTCGACAGGAGGTCCGAGACCCCTAGAAGGTCCTTAGAGTTACTGCCGGGCGTCCGGCAGTAAGTTGTGGTTCCGCCGTGTGGTGGGAACAGAGGTACTGTAGCACACGCTACACACACACACAGAAAGTAGGCTACATTTGGGGAGGCATTGTGAGCTTGTAGATCTGCTACTTTTTAAAGATGTTTTATATATTTTATACATTTGAAAAGCACAGCGAAGCTTTGAAAAGCACCTGGTAGTGATCTCTCTCTCTCTCTCTCTCTCTCTCTCTCTCTCTCTCTCTCTCTCTCTCTCTCTCTCTCTCTCTCTCTCTCAGAATGTCCCGTTACTCAAGGTACATTTTTAATATATATATTTATTTTCTCATTCATTTGAAAATAGCCGATCTACAAGCTCACAATGCGTCGCCATGGGGTTGGTCGAATCCCCCCCCCCCATATCAAAACAGAAGATCTGCTTTCGGGAACCTCGGAAACGAGCCACTCTCGTGTTGTTAGTGTGTCTGGGGGGTCTGCAGGAGGGCGAGGTGGGGGAGGGGGTGGGGTGGAGGAGGGGGATGTCTGATCTCATCAGGTCATAACAAGATCTACAAGCTATAACAATGTGTCTCTCCCATGAGCATTGCAGCTTGAAGATCTGTTGTGTTTGTTGATCACACAGCCTCTCTCTCTCTCTCTCTCTCTCTCTCTCTCTCTCTCTCTCCCTCTCTCCGAGTACGCAAATGAGCCATGCGGTCTTACAACGTACTGTAAACACAAGCACTCCCTAGCCCAGATCTGCTATTTTTTTGTAACCTTGTGAAAACTTGTGAAATGGGAAAATAGCCGATCCGCTTTTGGGGGCAGGGAAACTAGTTTCTAGCCTACATGAGAGCTTCCTTTTCTCTCCTCCAAGGCACTAGGCAGGTTACAGTAGTCTATTCACACCTGGCTTAGACCGTGGAGTGTCATGTGTCATTGTTACAGTTTGGGGGTAGGGATCATTTGCATCTTTTGTGCGTAGTAGATGTGATTGTGTGTGTAAAGTGGTATAGTGTTTCACCGTGTCAACTCGAATGCTACTGAACAGGGATAAATTAATTAATTATTATGGATATAAATATAATAAGTAAACAATCAACAATTCAATGGCATTGCCAAATGCACATTTTATTTGACCACTTATTTTATTCTTAGTTTTAACTGCACCCTCAAAAACATTTTTTCATTGCACCCTCAAGCTAAGCTTCTGATTAAAGAAGTTAGGGACGCTTGGGGTTTCACCGTGTAAAGTAACTAAGTAAATTTACTCAAGTACTGTAGGCCTACTTGAGTAATTTCCAGCTTTCTGTGCTTACTGTGTGTGCACTTACACCGTGTGGCGTGTTTTTTTAATTTAAATTTTAACTGATTTTAAGACAAGTTGTCTGATTATTTTAAGTATAGCCTACTTATGTGGAACTTTTTTGTTGGATTTTACGAGACATCGTCAACAACAGCAGAGGCACTGTTTAAGCTGTTAAATGATGTCTTGGTCAGATTCTCACTGCCAGTAAGCAAGTGCAGAGGACAATGGCCCTATAGGCTACTGTATATTGATCACATGAACGCCACACAACAGCCTAATAAATGTTACCATCTGATTTATTTTCAACATCATCTTTTTACCTGGTAAACGTGAGCAATGTTATAGCCTTTCCAGGTTATTAGTCTATTATTTGCTGGCGGGGTTAAACCTTGTAAACATTACACATTACGTTCAGCTGATCCATCGTGCAATAGTGGGACTCGCTTTCAGACAGATCAGAATGGTGTTCAAGTTCTCTGTCAGTGTCAAGGCAATGCGGCCGGCCGACAGCTGTAAGTCTGGACGAGAAGTTAAACTCCGGTGTTGCCAGATTTTGTGAGAGAAATAAGCAACCAGGTCTATGAAAATAAGCCCAAAAGAAGCAACTGGCACTTAGGCCATTATAAGCACTTTAATTAAACCTTTGTGAGCTTGTAGATCTGCTATATTTAAAAACAAATCTTGTAATAAAATGTGGAAGATTTGGAAGATTTTTTAAACATTCTAACAACACAAATCTGCCTCCAGCTGGCACAAAAAAAATTCAGATGGGGCTTATAGGGATAAATTAGCTTACATATTAACTTGGGGGTCCATGACATAAAAATATTTGAGAACCACCGGTTAAAACAATTGAACAATTGTGAAGCAAGCCCAAATAACCAACTACACTTTAGAAACAAGCCCAAAAAACCGCACCCCACTGATACCAATATTTACAAGCAACTTTACAGAAAAATAAGCGCAAATTCGCTTATAATAAGCGGACATGGCAACACTGTGATACTACTCTAGATACTACACAGTATGTGTGATGCAAGAAAAAAAAATATATATAATCCGTCTGTCTGTCCGAAAGTACATTTGGGGTGGCAATGTGAGCTTGTAGATCTGCTACTTTCAAAATATGTTTTATATATTTTACACACACACACACACACACACACACACACACACACACACACACACACACACACACACACACACACACAATGAATGATGAATGAATCAATGTATTTACTTAAATTAATCAATTCATAAATAGACGGGATGAATAATAACAATAAGCCTACTATATATACAACGTTTGTCTGTCTGTCAGCGCGCACAAGATGTACTTTGTAGATGTTACAATCTATCTTTAATAATACTAATTAGATGTGGTGTAAAGTAAGTTATTTTACTCCACTACAATTATTTGAAAACGAACTAAGCACATAGTTTGATGCCAATACTTTGTATCTGTATAGGAGTAATATACTTTAATGAATCAATGTATTTACTTAAATTAATCAATTCATAAATAGACATATACCTTAATGTAATGTAATCTAGAGTAATTTCTTTCCTCTGCAAACATTTTAGCTCTCTTATGCCACCTACTGTCCACCTACTGTATTACAGCGCAAGACACACCTCCAAGGCATAGCCACACCCCCAACCTTTCACAACCTAGGGTTAGGTGAGTCCTGGTAGGTACCTTTCAGAGACTGGGGCGTATAGGTCAGCAGGTAACCACTTGTAGGTCCATGAGGAAGAGCTAAGTCCAAGTCATTTGTCCCTGGTACAAATGACAAGCTTCACGTTAGGAAATATCCCTTAGTCATATTACAAGTACTAACCCATTGCTGTAAACCTTTTTCTGTTTCCTGCTCTGAGGAAGGCTGAGGCCGAAACACGTTAGAGTTCTCAATAAAAGAAGAAAGTGCATCTGAGCCTGTTTTGTATTTATTAGTTTTGGAGTGCCGCTTTTTCCACTCAGTGTGCAAGTTCCTTTAATGTATACATTTCGTTCCTGATGTGTTACTTAAAGCTGCGCTATGCATGTATGAACCCGATTTCCTGTGCAAGTGCTGAAATGGTTTACCATTGAGCGTGCCTGCTTGCTATGGGGATACATTTAATCTTGACCATCATGTCAAAATTTGTGTCGGATCCTGCCTGTGTCTAGGTGGGACATTGACACAATCTAAATGTCTCAATAGAAGAGCAGAGAGACCAGAAAACAACCACCCCAATTGTATGCGTTATATTAAATTAACATACTCTACCATTGGACACATTTACATTCTATTCATAAACAATAAGTTACATAGTGACACTTTAAAGGTAGTGACATGGTTTTGTTAAATAGCTCCAAATGTTTATATGTTTTAGAGTGTTCAGGGGTCTCCAGCTCTTTAGTAAACAGAAAATGCTTTTTTCAGGTCAGGATACCAATTTTATCCAATCAGGAGAGAAAACTCACACAGAATACAGAATAAACAAGTGAAATTGGAAATGATGAAACAAAGAAATTAGCAGACAAAATTGGAACTGGAACACTATACATCCACACGGCATAGTGTCATCAGTGGGTTGTACCTAGGGGGGCGGAGTTGCACTCGGGGGAAAACACAGATTTCCCCCAGCTGGTATAGACGGAGGGATGCGGGGTTTTCAAACTCATTTGCTGTAAAAGTGTACTGATCTAAAAGCAGGCGTCATGGCTTGCCAGATCACAGGCACAGAACGTTGTTGCCACTCGACAAGGAATGCTACATTAGCAAATTAAACAAGAGTCCGATTGGAATGTTGTCCTGACTGAACAGAGGATCCAACACAACACAATGGCCCGAGGTTATCGGATTTAATCACCTGGTAAGAGACACTATTACATTTTCTATAGATATGATCAATTAAACTTATCATAATATCAAAAAGCAAAAGCCATTCATTCATCAATGATGTTTATAGAACACGTTTTAGTGAATTCCAAGTACAGGAGACATCGACTCCATTGCAGTTTGGAAACGCAACATGCAGCGATTTACACACAAAACAAGACAAACCCTAGACTATCCTCGTTTAAAAACCTACAGAAAACACAATTGTTAATCTGGCAATGAACACGGAGCTAAAGCAGTGTGTAAATCCTGCATGATATTAAATGACACACTTCGCCAAATGGTAATGGCGACGGTACGTGCCGTTCACAAAACAGTCTCTAAACTGTACTTCAAAATAAATTCACTATAAACATTATTGATGACTTAATGGCTGTTGGGTTTTGATATTATGGTAAGTTTAATTGATCATATCTTGTAATAGTGTCTCTACCAGGCGATTAAACACGGTGCACATGTTTTGTAACAAGGAGCGAGACAAGAGGTAACCAGAAGACTCGCACCAAAACACGCTCGCCCCCATTTTTCTCACGACCAGCGGTTCTTGTATTCTTGTAGGCCCTATTTGTTTTACGGTTTGAAATAAGTTCAGGGTTAGGCATAGTTTTACTGAGGTTCAGTTTAGGAATAAGGTTATGTTTAGCAGTTTAGGCATAGTTTTACTGAGTTTAGGAATACCAGGTGAATACCGGTGGGTTTGCCCCGGGGCGACTGTGTTTTGGGGCGAGTGTTTTGATACTCATACGGAGATGGAAAGAGGGAAACAGATCTCCGGTCTCAGTGGTGATTGTGCTGAAACTTGACTAATGCAATAAGATATAAGGATAATCTGATAAACCATATGAACCCCAGTTTACGTATTCTGGGGGGAACATAAACCAAACATTGCCAATCTAGCTCACAGTTACAACGCGTCGCGTTCCGACACGCTGTGAGCTCATAGATTGTCAATGTTTGGTCTTTTTAGTCACATATATCTTAATAATAAGTCAACTTTTCCGAGGGCGAGTGGACGATTGTGTTCCAGCTGTCCTTCTGATGGATTTTTCTTGGCTGACAATGTCTCCATCGTCCATAAAATAGCTCTGAAAGTGATCAAACGATCGTGTATGATGTAACTCTATGAGGCAGATCGTTCTGTTTTCCCCTGGGACAAAATCGAATGGGCGTTCCTGGGCGTTCCCGTCTATCTCCGTGTGTATCTATAAAATTTAAACTGATTAATGGATACTCTCTCCTGATTGGCTGAAATTGGCAACCCACATGAAAATGTATGTTCTGTTTATTAAAGAGCTGGAGAGACAGGGAGTAGTACCCTGTTACTGAACAAACACTCTATAGCAATGATAACAATTATGACTCAACCTTTTTACCACAAACGTTTTGTTTTAACCCTACTTTCAAATTAACACAGAATATATATATATATATATATATATATATATATATATATATATATATATATATATATATATATATATATATATATATATATATATATATTTTTTAGATTTGATTAACTCTAAATACTTTTGAGATGTGTCCCAATTTGGTCCATTATCCCAGAAAAGTGCTTATTGAAGGAGCTCCCATCTCATACGGAGCTACTGAGGAGGTGAGCCCGTGGTTGGACCTAGCTGACGTGCTGATATTATGTTTGATCTGATACCAAACCGTTCGCTGTGTCTCAGTGTTCCAATGATACGATGCAGGCATTTCTTCATGTAAAAAGGTATATTTATTTACTTCACTGTGCAAAACAGTATCCTTTGTTTCATAGACAGACACTTTTCACACAAACATTTCGCGCCAGGGGCGCAGCCATAAGCTACAGTATAATATATAATAATCGGGGAAAAAAATGATTTATTATTATTATTATTTTTATAATAAATGTTTTGATAAAAAATCAGGCAAAAATAAGAATTAAATAACATAACCCTAACCTAACCCTAACCCTAACCCTAAAACCGAAATAAAGTAACAAAAAAACGCCCCAAAAACGCCCCAAATCCACCCAAAAACGCTCCTGCCTAGACCTAGCCTATACTAGCGTTCTGGCTGTGCCACTGTTTCGCGTCGCGGTTAATTAAACAGCGGTATCCTGCGGTCAAAAACCATTGCCCTTCCGGGTCAAACCTCCTGCCCATGACAGTGAACTTGACGCTTATACAACCAACAGCGCCACCCCATGGTCACAAATCCATTTGTTTCACCCATTTGGCTCTTACACACCGGCCTCTAATTGTTAATGGCAGGCAGACATGACAATTCAAAAACAAATAAACAAAACAAAACAAAAAAGGAGCCAAAACATGTTAAGGATTCAATTGCATCTACATTTCATGAAACAGACATAGTTTTGTCACTGGCCTTTCAATGGTGCTGCTGTTAGTCTGCAATTTCAAAGAACGCACCAGACCTTGTTTGTCTGGAAAGACCTCCAGAACTCACGAGGAGCTGAAGAGTCCATGATGACCACAATATCTCCAGCTGAAAAACTCCTTTTTCCCTGGTTCCACTTCTGCCTCTCTTCAATTCAATTCAAACAACTTTATTTTCCTTTCGGAACTTCGTTTGTGCAGTGGTTAAAAAGACAAACATACATATAGTACTCTTGGAGCAAGGGCAAGTTAGCCTGGTAAACCCTCCCTCCGGAAATCTCATTTCCATTTGATTTCTCCTGAAATCAAATGGAAATGAGATTTCCGGAGGATGGGTTTACCAGGCTAAGGGCAAGTGCCCCCGTACCCACTTTTCCAGAAAAGATCCGAGAGATACTGTACTTGCCTCCATCGTCTCCTTACGTACTGGTCACGTGAATCGTGAATCCAGGTAGTAAAGCTAGAAGTTTACCCTTCAAGAGAAGAAGAGGTCTGGGCTTAGTGGCTATCATGCTACTACTCACCTCTACTCCGGACTGTGAAAGTTGTATCCGACAGGAAAAAAGGATTAAGGAATTGGAGGTTCGCATCCTGCTCCTGCATACGATCAGGGAGGACGAGGAGTTTCTGGACTCCCTGGCTGGCTGTAAACCGGTCCCGCTAAAGGAGCCTCTGATCATGGATCCATTGTTCGATGGTGTCCTCAACGAGGAGGTATGGCCCGTACTAGGTGCCAAACCCAAACGGTCCGATTCCAGCACGGCCGCTGACTGGATTCCAGTACGCCGAGACAGGAGGAAACGCTGCAGGAATACACTACGAGCGACCTCTCCTCCTATCCCGCTGGGAAACAGCTTTGAGCTACTGGGGGCACTCCTGGAGGAGCACCAGTCCTCCCCCAGGGCCAAGAGAGCAAAAAGCTGGGGCAGTTCCATGCCTCCATCACCTGGGGATGTTGACCCCTCGCCTCTTCATTGCGAGGTGGTAGTCCCTAACCGTAGCTCCCGCCTGGGCTCTCGAGCTGGAGATGTTGACCCCTCGTCCCGTCATCGCGAGGTGGTAGTCTCCGATCGCAGCTCCCGCCTGGGCACCCGAGCTGGAGATGTTGACCCCTCGTCCCGTCATCGCGAGGTGGTAGTCTCCGATCGCAGCTCCCGCCTGGGCACCCGAGCTGGAGATGTTGACCCCTCGCCCCATCATCGCGAGGTGGTAGTCTCTGGCGACTGCGTGCGCCATGAAGCGCGCGCTGCTCCTGCTATCCACTGCGCCTCCTGGCCATCATCCAGGGTTCCACGCATGTTGCCTCGGTCTGCTGTGGTGTCCAAACCACGGCCACGGCCGGGCTTCTCCCACCTGATCTCAGCGGTGCCCACACCAGTGATCTCCACTACGGATATCAGTCAACAGCCGTCATCCACAGCTCCGCCACCGCTGATCAACAAGATCCACGGCCCCCCCAGACAGTCCAGTCCTCTGCACACTCCATCCCCCTCACCTCCCACAGTGGTAATAATTGGGGACTCTATGGTCAGAAACATTCGCGTTTCCAGCGCACTAACATACTGCTACCCAGGTGCAAATACAAAGTTTATCCTGGATAGACTCCCCACTATTTTGGTTTCCCTCCCATCTACAATCATTAACATAGTCCTTCACGTTGGTGTAAATGACCGACCCTCCGTTGAAACTAAGGCAAATTTTAAAAACATCCTTGATCTCCTCCTTAGCTGTGGTAAACGCATATTTATTTCTGGTCCTATTCCATTACTGCGCAAAGGGGAAGCGCGTTTTGCCCGTTTACTGGACGTGCACTATTGGCTCCAGTCTGTCTGTTCCTCTTGCAATGTAAATTACAGTCACAACTTTCATCTGTTTTGGGCTCGTCCAACCTTTTATGCTCGAGATGGGCTGCATCCGAGTATTTTAGGAAACAAATCACTTTCTTTTCACTTGCAACGCATACTGGACGCTCATACAGCAACTTGCCTGGTCCCTCATTCAAATAGGTCCGACTCAAACTTGGTCCTCACTGGTCATTCCACAATCTGTTCCGCCATGATTCACATTCACCACACAGCACCTGCCCCCTTGTGGCCAGGTGGTCAAACTGCTCATATCTCACCCTCAGTAAATGATGATAAATGTGACTTTGCCATTAGAACTCCTTCCATTACACGGCTGCCTCGTCATATTTCAAGGCCACGAGGGGTCACAGTGAGTAACCTTGTCTATATAAATTCTGCTCCTAAAATTACGCCCTCTGCTCTCATTAATGATGTAAATTGTGTGGATTTGAAGACTGCACAAGAGTTGCACGAATGTGATGGCTTGAAATTCATACATTTAAATATTAGGAGTATGGCCCCAAAGCTTGATTTCATTAATATACTGATCAAGGGGGGCTCCCCCGATGTATTTGTATTGTCAGAGACATGGCTGACAGAGCTCACATTAGACTCAGATATTGCCATAAATGGCTATAATCTCTTTAGAATAGACAGAAATTCAAGAGCTGGTGGGCTTGTAATTTTTGTCAGTGAACATTTAAATGCAAATGTACTTGAGATGTCATGTATCCCTAAACGGTTTGAATATATCATTTTAGACATTTGTTTGGGTGGTGATATCCACTGTACAGTTATTGGTACCTATCGCCCCCCTTCAGCGCCAGTTGTGGCCTTGGAGGATTTTGGGAAGATTTTGTCCAAATACGTGTCCTCGGAGGTTTTGATTTTGGGAGATTTTAATCTGGATTGGCTCTCTAGCAATTCTGCTCGGCTGAAACAGCTTTGCATGGACCTAAATCTATCCCAGCTCATCCAGCATACCACCAGACCAAACTTAAACAACCCCCCTAGATCTACTTTGATTGATCTAATATTAACAAATAGGCCATTCAAGTACCCTTATAGTGGGGTGTTTGCCCAAGGTGTTAGTGACCACTGCCCTATAGTATGTGTCAGAGTTGCTAAAGCTAATAAAACAAAGGGGCGGGTGATTAAAAAACGAAATTTTAAAGTTTTTTCGGAACAGGGTTTTTTATATGATTTATTTTATTCTGACTTGTACAAGGTCAACTCATTTCAAGACCCTGAGCTAGCTTTAAGTCATTTTCTTAATATTTTTAATTCCATTACTGAGAAACATGCACCTTATAAGCACTTTAGAGTTAAAAACCGTTCGAGTCCCTGGTTTACAGCGGATCTCAAAATGGCCCTCCGCCACAGAGATGTGGCCTGGTCAAAGGCCAGAAGTTCTGGCATACCGGCAGACTGGTCATCATTTAAGACGCTGCGAAATAAAGCCATCATTATGGTTAGAAAAGCAAAATCAGATTTTTATTTATCCAGTTTTACTAAGACGCAAGGAAATGCGGCCAGTTTTTGGAAGATCGTTAAGTCCTTAAAAGCCAGGCCAACCTCCTCTCTCCCGTCACAAATCAATAGTGAAAATGGGGTTGTTTTAAACAAACCAGATATTTGTGATGTTTTTAACAATCATTTTATACTAGCTGGTCATCTATTTGACAGACAGTCTGTTAATATTGCGGTAGCAGATCATGGTGATGAATCACTCACTGAAAATTCACTCGACCTGTCCCCCCCATGTTTTACATTTAGACGAATTACACACTCCGAGGTTTTAATTGCACTTGCAAAAATATGCACAAAAAAATCAAAGGGTGCAGACGATATTAGCCCATATCTGCTGCATCTTAGTGCACGTTTAATTACTGCACCACTTACCCATATATTTAATCTAACACTTACATCAGGCTCAATTCCCGCAATTTGGAAAGATGCACAAGTCATACCACTACACAAGGGTGGTGATCAGTCAGAACTAAATAACTATCGGCCAATATCAAAATTATGCTGTCTGGCCAAGATCCTTGAGTCCCTCGTCAGTTCACAGCTACGTGCATTCCTGAACACTCATAACATACTCCAACCTCAACAGTCAGGTTTTAGACCAGGTCACAGCACTGTGACAGCTACAACTCTTGTCACAAACAATATTCTAACCGGTCTAGATAATCACCAACACTGCGCAGCTATTTTCATAGATCTCTCTAAAGCATTCGACACCGTTGATCATCCTATTTTACTACAGAAGCTATCCTCCATTGGCTTGGATGACCTATCTGTCAGATGGTTCTCCAATTATCTGACGGATAGAACACAAGCCGTTGTAGCTGATGGTTTTAAATCTAGTTCTCTATCTGTTGGTAAAGGTGTCCCTCAGGGTTCAATTTTGGGCCCCCTTTTGTTCACCCTCTATATTAATAATGTTGTACTCCCCTCCCTGAAATGGGATGTCCATTTGTATGCGGACGACACAATTTTGTACAGCATTGGCCCAACGCTTGAAGCGGCCACTGCAAATTTGCAGACTGCCTTCACTAGGTTTCAAAGGGCTCTAATTCAACTTAAACTTGTCCTGAACGCTAACAAAACAAAATGCATGGTATTTTCCAGATCTCCTAACACAAATTCCTCTACTGGTGTTCATACTCTTAAAGGTGAACAAATTGAACTGGTCTCATCTTATAGGTACCTGGGCATTTGGCTAGATTCCAAGCTCTCATTTAAGATTCATGTGGAGAACCTAACCAAAAAACTAAGAGGGCAGATTGGTTTCCTCTACAGAAACAGGTCCTGTTTTTCTCTTTCCAGTAGAAAAACTGTTATTCAATCTGTCATAATGTCTGTGTTTGATTATGGTGATGTGCTATACATGCATGCCTCAATCTCTACACTCAAGCCTCTTGAGGCAGTCTACCACAGTGCCCTACGTTTTATCACTGGTGATGACTATCACACCCATCACTGTATTTTATATGATAAAGTGGGTTGGTCATCTCTCGCAGTACGCAGAGAGCAACATTGTATTCTTTTTATTTATAAGGCCTTGTGTGGCAAGCTTCCTCTATACCTTTCTTCGCTCTTAGAACCAAAGGTTTCTGGACACTCAACACGTTCACAAAGACACATTAGATATACCAGTCCACGTAAGAAAAGTGAACAAGGAAAGACTGCCTTCATGTATTATGCTCCACACAAATGGAACAAACTTCAGGACTCTCTGAAACTGGAGCGATTGGTCTCAATAGAGACATTTAGGGTACTTCTCGAGGACAAATTTCATAGTAACTGCACCTGTTTCATGTAACACTGTTTATTTGCTTCTGTGACGATTGTAATATGATTCAAATGTTTGTTATTGTTTTTCATTATGTATATGTGTTATATGCTGTTATCAGGGCGTCCCTGAAAAAGAGAGCTTGCTCTCAGTGGGCTCCCCTGAATAAATAAAGGAAAGAAAGAAAGAAAGTGTAAGTGGCTCCAAGTCATTGGGATCATCAGAGAGTTTGGTTATTCAAAATGGCCTCCACTTCACAGAACACTGTATGAAGTCCATCGTCGTCCAACCTCTGCTGACGTAGGACAGAACTGAGAACCCTTCTCACCAGGCGGATCATCCGTTCCCAGACGCCACCGTGATGTGACCCTGCTGGTGGATTAAAGCTCCAACGAATTCTAACCTGTGACAAAACTCCATGAATCCTGTCCTGATTCAAAGCTGCCAGAGCCTCCCTCAGTTCCCTTTCCGTCCCCACGAAATTGGTACCATTATCGGACCGTAAGTGTGCCACTTGTCCTCTTCTGCTGATAAAACGCCTCAAAGCGTTGATGCATGCGTCTGTGTCCAATGACGCTGCTTGCCATACAGGTAAATATGACTCCATACCTCTTACATGTTGATCTTACTTTCTTCACTTCGACTGGTCCAAAGTAATCTACCCCTGTGTTGGTAAAAGGTGGTCTGCTGGAAGAGCCGCCAGCTTTTGCTCCACTGCTCTGCCATTGTAGCGTTTGCAAAAGCTGTATTCAGCAATGATCTTCCTGACAGCTGCATGGGCGTTGGTGATCCAAAATCTCTTCCTTACTTTGGACAGTGTGTGAGTCCTTCCACCGTGTCCCAGATTCTGGTGTACATGCTTGAGAATGAGCATAGAAACATGCTGGTCCTTGGAGAGAATGAGTGGTTGTTGCTCAATCATCCTCCAACTCTCAAGAGCCCATCTTCAAACATTGGATCCAGTCTATGTATGGGACTGTTAAAGCAGCAACCTCGTCACTAAATTTCTGTCGCTGACAGTAGCCAATGATGGCGACCTCTGCTCCCTGCAGGTCATCCAGTGTCAAAGTACAGCTCCTAGATGTTGCTGTGAGCTTTTGACTTTCAGCCTGCTTTCTCAGACGGCTCCGTTCCAACAACATGACCTTCAACCTGAGGAACCAGGCAACTGCTGTCTTCAGCCTCTTCCAGTCTGAGAAGTAGGAAATGAACATTTCGCGCCGCAGTGATTTAAACAGCGGTAACCGGCGGTCAAAAACCATTGCGGGTCAAACCTCCTGCCCATGACAGTGAACTTGACACTTATATAACCAACAGCGCCACCCCATGGTCACATAAATCCATTTAACATGTTTCACCCGTTTGGCTCTTACAGCGCTGATATGGCATGTATACTTTGCCTCAAGCACTGGGGTTGAGTACTTTGCCCACCACTGCCGACACTGTTATCCCCACGTTTTATATAGTGTGTATGAATGCTATGTATAGTGTTTAAGAAAATAAAAAAAAGTATACCCTTTAAGACCGGGAACGCATCTCTGTAATTTTTTTATTTCTTTGGCCTATTCAAAAATAGCAGATCTACAAGCTCATAGCACAGCACTCGGTGGCGCGCTTTGAGCTTGTAGAGCTGCTATTTTTGAACAATCTTGAAAGTTTTAGCATTTTGAGATGGGGGTCCGCGGCCAAATACATCTAAAAATGTTTTCTAAATCCTAACAGTATGTTGCTATATCAGTGGTGCTCCAACATTTCCATGTCAAGGACCCCCAAAATGATATGTATTTGGCCCGGATCCCATCTCAAAATATGTTGTTCCAGGGACCCCCGGAAGCACTAACCTGACTCTGTCAAATGGAAGAAGCTTACGACACACATTGCAAATGAGATTTCCGGAGGGAGGGGGGTTTACCAGGCTACAGAAGCACAGATCAGAGTTACAAATGTTCGCATATATAATCAAAGAGATGCACAAATTTTCCTTGATTTTTTTAAGCTATTTTTTAATAGCCAAAGACATCTAAAAAATTACACAGATAAGTTCCCGGTCTTAATGGGTTAACTGGCTGTGTTTATCACCCAAAGCGTTGATTGATTGATTGATTGATTGATTGATTGATTGATTGATTGATTGATTGATTGAGAAAATAAATATAATTGATTTAAGCTGAAAATGATTTGTTTAATGCAGTTTTTAGCAGTGTTACATTAGTAACTCATGCTGTTACAATTAGTCTCATATGCGCTTAAAATGTAACGTTGGAACAGCGTCCACTTTAGGTTTAATAACTCACAACCTGTTTTATCAATTGAAAAACTTTAAGCTTGAAAATATTATGTAGGTAAAAAGATCGCTGAGTAAAAGAGTGAAACGTGAAAACGTTACAATCGTGCAGGCTCTCCCCTACTTTATTTAGTAAGACATGAGAAAAACAGTACATGGAAGTACATATTCACAATACAAGGTCTACTAAACTGGAAGGCTCATAAAGCACTAAAGCTTGTTTAATTGATTTTGATTTTGCTAGAAAGAGTTGTTGCGTTTTGAGAATGTTGTTATTTTTGTACTGTAGCTCTTTTTTGGATTAGTGTTTAAAGAGAATGTGTCAATTTGTAATCGATTGAAAATGGTAAACTGGTCTAGAAAAAAATATATACAGTAGAAACAACAAGAGTACTACAGGTGCATTGATGCAGTGATATATTTGTACCAGCAGAGGGCAGAACAGGAAAGGAAATCACAGCACTCAGTGTCTGTCAGCACCTGCTGCGGAGAAGCTAAACAGAAGAGGTGGTGGTATTGTTGCTTGTTGTCCAGCAAAGAGATGGAATTGCCAAGAATGGGATACAATTAGGCCAAAAAAACAAAAAAAAAATCGGAGATTCAACATTTTATGTGATTTAATGGATTATGTATATTTATATGAATTTGATATTTATTTCTACCAATGCTAGGCTGAAATATGCATTGCATATTTGATGTAATGGGTGTCTGGAATGGATGGATGAGGGGATATTACATTGATCTTGATTAAATGATCTTAACCACTTAAACCCCAGCATCCCCCATCATAACAGAAAACAGAAAAGACACTATTCTTGAGCCCTGAGGGACATACCATCACATGTGGTTAATCAACTGAATTTGGCAGAGCTAACTTACGTAAGTCATATGAACCCCAGAAAACATATTTTGAACCCTATGCAACATGTATAGGCTATTATGTGTGCATGATGAAAGAGTGTAAAATGTGTAAAAGGTGTCACATTTTACACTGTACTGTAAAACGTTGCTGTGTCTACTAGTCTATTTGTAAAATAGGTCTACTGCAGTGGTGAACAGTAACTAAATGTTTTGAGGGTTTCTTTTCAGATTCAATTCTTTTAACATAAGGTATATTTTCACTCCACTACATTTCAAATTAAAATATTGTAAGGCACATTTCAGTTATTGTGAAAATAGCAGATCTACAAGCTCACAAGTTCAACACTATGATCGAGCTTCGGAGCATATGTTTTTCACATGTATGTTGTAGCCTACCTACCAGTGCGTTTAAGTGACAATTAAGTTTATCTGCTATTTTCACTATTTTCTATTATTTTGGGGGAAAGTGTTCTATACCTAAATGTCAACACATCGTTTGTACTTTCAAACACTTGAGTATTTACTTAAGTGTTGAGTAGGCCTATATACAGTGGTGTAAAGTAGCTAAGTAGGCCTACATTTACTCAAGTACTGTACTTAAGTAGCCTACAATGTTGAGGTACTTTTACTTAACTGTATTTACAATTGTCTGTCTATACTTTTACTGTACTCCACTACATCTCAGAGGCAATGTACTTTTACTCCACTACAATTATTCGAAAACTTTATTTACTAGTTACTTTCCAGATATAAGTTATTATTATTTACTATTTTTTATACCTAGGCTATTTGAAAATAGCCGATCTACAAGCTCACAACGCGTCGCATCGCTACGCATTGAGCTTGTAGATCTGCTATTTTCAAACATTTTAGTACTTTTACTTTTGGTACGTTATGTACATTTTGATACCAATACGTTTGTACTTTTACTCAAGTAAATTTTGAACTCCAGACTTTTACTTGTAACAAAGTACTTCTACATTGCAGTATTGATACTTTTACTTTGAGTATACTTTTTCCACAACTGCCTGTATACTTTGTCCACCACTGGTCTACTGTCAGCTTTTTCCTAATGCACCTCTTCATGTTCAAAGACTACACATCCCATGAGTCACCGTGGGACGCTCTCATCATCTGGCTGGATGGGATGCTGAACGTATTAGATCTCATAGCCCGAAGGGACGCGCTCTGATTGGCTAGTAGTCTGCTAGCAGCTAGTGGACTGATGATGAAGGCTCTGGGAGCCGAAACGCGTTGCCAAGCAACGCATTGCAAGCCATGTATTAATAAAGGCTTTCTAAGCATTTTATCAACTATAAACAGTGTGCCTTGGACTATTTTTAAGCTTGCCTCTATACCAGTGGTGTAAGTAACTAAGTACATACTTAAGTACAAGTTTGAGGTATTTTTATTTTAATGGGGTATTTCCAAATTTCTGAACTTTTTATTTGAAAACTTAATTTTGTAGATTTTCATTATTTTTAGCCTACAAAACATACATTAACCACTTCAGCCCTGTTTAAACTTTTGCTTTTTGAAAATAGCCGATCTACAAGCTTACAACACAGCTTGTTCTAGATCTGCTATTTTCAAAAGATTTTAATACATTTTATACATACGAAACGGGACATTCTGCGCAATGAGTACTTTTACATTTGGTACTTTAAGTATATTTTGATGCAATACTTAACTCAAGTAGCCTACATTTCGAATACTGGAATTTTACTTGTAACAGAGTATATCTACATTGCAGTATTGATGCTTTTACTTGAGAAGTTGAGTAAAACATGTGAGTGCTTCTTCCGTCACTGTGCTTGACACTATATGGACTCTGTCATAATAAGTTATACACCTGTTTCCAGTTAGGGTAATCAAGGCAGGACTAGACGCAGCACGTCCTAATACGTATAAACTAGACCTAATGCTCTATATTGTAGGTCTACAGCCAGTGGTGGCAAAAGTACTGAATACAATGTAGAAATAATTACATTACAAAAGTAAAAGTCCGGAATTCAAAATATACTTGCGTAAAACAAAAGTACAAAAGTATTGGTATCAAAATATACTTAAGTAGGCTACTACAAGTAAAAGTATACTCATTTTGCACAATGTCCCATTTTACAAGTTTTCAGATGTATACAAATATTTTGAAAATAGCTGATCTACAAGTTCATGACGCGTTGTGAACTTGTAGATTGTCTATTTTCAAATAGACAATATATAGGCTACAGTAGGGCTGAAGTAGGCTACAGTAGGGCTGAATATACTGTAGGGCTGAAGTGGGTATGTTTTACAAAGTAACTAACTAAAGTTTTCAAATAATTGTAGTAGAGTAAAAGTACAATATTTGCCTCTGAGATGTAGTGGAGACAGAAGTAAAAGTACTGAAAAATGGAAATACTCCAGTAAAGTAAAAAATCACACCCTGTGTGAAGTGGGCAGTGTCTTGCTAGCTAATCACAATACTGAATGGAGTCAACCAATCATGTACAAAAGATAAATACATTTATTGAAACACTCTTTATGATGGACGAAACCATAACTTGAAAAAAACCAATTTATGTTTTTTTTCAAGTTATGGTTTCTTATATAGGGCTATGCACATGTGTCATGTGACACTGGCCAATCACAGTCCTGAATAGATTGTGATTGGCCAATCACGGTGCAGGATAATTGTACAAATTTCCAAACCTCACTTATAGGGGCGGTTTCACAGCGCAGGATATTTGTACATTTTTCCAAACCTCACTTATAGGGGCGGTTTCACCGCCCAAAAATACCTCAAAAGTACAGTACTTGAGTAGTTACTTTACACCACTGAGTCAGTGGCAGTCAGTGACTGACTGCTATGTCATAAGTTATGCACCTGTTTCCAGTTGGGGTAATCAAGGATAATATGCCTACAGCATACAGCCAGTGGTAGAAACTCTATTTTAAGCAATAACAGCCTATTAAACAGCAGTGGTTCTCAAACTTTTGAATCCCCAAATTAATGTGTAGCTCTATTTAGTCTCGGACCCACATCTGAAAACATTTTGTATTGTTAAAATGCTTAATGTTTGATGTTTAATGTTAACATATTTTCACGTTCTTTTTTTTCTTCTTTTTTTTCACGATTGTTTGAAAATAGCAGATCTACAAGCTCATGACTAGTTGTAAATCTGAGCATGTAGATGATAGATTGACTATTTAGGGCCTGACACATTGGTTCTCAAAGTGGGGTCCTTGGGGAGGTTCCAGGGGTCCCCAGAAAAATGTTTTAATATAGCATTACAATCATTTTAGCCACTTTTACACTAACCAACCTTTTATACTTTGGGTATTCAAAAATAGCAGATCTACAAGCTCATAGCGCGTCACTTCATGTCACACTATGAGCTTGTAGATCTGCTATTTTTCAAAAATCTTGAACATTAGTGAATTTTTATTTAATTTTTTATGTTTTAAGCAAACATTTTAACACAAATCTTTGCTTCTGGGGGTCCCTGGCACAACATGTTTTCAGATGGGGGTCTGTGGCCAAATACATTTAAATGTGGGGGTCCCTGGCCAACACTGCCCTGGCATGAAATATTATGAGAAGCACTGGCGTAAGAGATTGTCATGGACCTCCACTTTGAGAGAACCACTGCTGTAAACAACGCAGCGGTTGGCCTTGACAACCTAACCAGCCAATCGCAGCGCTTGTCTGTTCGGCCGGACTATGGGATTACAGACAGCAGCAGCCCATAATAGCCTGCTGATGCTGCTGGCCAGTGGCTGCAGCTGATCGCATCCATCCAGCGTCGCGATAAGAGGCGTCTCTTCCTCCGCGGATGTGCGTCCGATCTCTGGTCCACACCCACCATCCATCCATCCATCCATCCGTGTGGTGTTACCCTGTGCTGATCGCTCAGGGACTGGAGGAGACAAGATCAGACCCTTACATACGAAATTAACGTTTTCCTTCCACCGTTTTGTTTTATTCTATTTATTCCCGGATTATTGCGGATCAAATATTAAAAACACAAGCCCATAAGGAGAAGAAGCAGGGCAACTCTAGATCTGCGTGCGTCTGTATAGGGAGGTGGAGGAAGGAGGAGGAGGAGGGAGACAGGCTCTGGTTGCTCTCTGCTCGCATCTCGCATCCATCCATGGCCTGGTTGTCAACCCCAACACTGGTGATGATGCGCACGCAGGTGAACGTGGAAGGCATTTGACGGGCTGAGAGAGAGAGAGAGAGAGAGAGAGAGAGAGAGAGAGAGAGAGAGAGAGAGAGAGAGAGAGAGAGAGAGAGAAGGGACGTCTGAGAAGCAGCAGCATCATCATGAACAGCACAGGTAAGATTCACTACAAGTGCTGACATCAATGCTGAGGTTAACGTTTAACCACTTAAACCCTATATGTTGTTTGATGTTTTTTTTCCCTTGCAGCTGAAGCTCTTCTACATTGCAAATTCCAATGCATTGTCACCTGTGTAATAACAATGTAAAAAGACGATAACAGCTTCACACATTATTCTTTTTGGGACGTTAGGGCGTGTGTGTGTGTGTGTGTGTGTGTGTGTGTGTGTGTGTGTGTGTGTGTGTGTGTGTGTGTGTGTGTGTGTGTGTGTGTGTGTGTGCCTGTCAGATGTCATAAGACGCACCACTACTATCACACACACACACACACACACACACACACACACACACACACACACACACACACACACACACACACACACACACACACACACACACACACACACACACACACACACACACACACGCCTCCATGCTGAGTGTGTCCATTCCGTGATGTTGCAATGCAGTCACTCTGCTCCGGGAGTTATAACTATTGTCCAGCACCTCTCTCCTTTTTTCCCCACCCTCTACACCAAATCTCTTCGCTGCCTGAAAATAGCAGATCTACAAGCTCACAACGCATCGCAGCACTACTACGCGTCACAAGCTTGTAGATCTGGTATTTTCGGGCGAGTGTTTGCCTAGATTAAGACGAGCCCAAAAATGTGGATGCTAGCTCTGTTATGATGGCTACTGTACGTAGCCTATATGCTGCCTTCTGTCACCATGACGACATGAGACAACACAGGCTTGATGTTAGTGGATGCCCGTTGTGTCATATGTATGTATCATAAAATATTTCTATCGTAGGTCACAATAATCTATAAAGTCTACATTGTACCTTGTTAGAGTCAGGGACTATAGTTCTGGCTGAAGGTGACAGAGGCCTGCTAGCTCATTGCCACACTGTAAAAAAAAGAGACCCTTGCCCTAAAGTGTACAAATGGAACCTTTAAGGGTGCTCAGGATTTTTACTGTGCCCATGCAGCATGAGTCAACGAGCCATAAATGCTGTTTGAACTACTAATGAGAAAGGGTGGTGTGTATGTGTGTGTGCGTGTGCCTGTGCATGTGCGTGTGTGTGTGCGTGTGTGTGTGTGTGTGTGTGTGTGCGTGTGTGCGCGTGTGTGTGTGTGTGTGCGTGTGTGTGTTGTGCACGCTTGTAGCCTACGTGATGCTGGTTGGTTGGATTTGAATACAATTTGCTTTCAAGTTATGATCATGTGAGCTGTGTATTTGTAGGTGTTGGCCCACAGTCTCACACACACACACACACACACACACACACACACACACACACACACACACACACACACACACACACACACACACACACACACACACACACACACACACACACACACACACACACACACACACACACAAACACACACACACACACGTTCTGTATTGGACATAAGGACAATTGTGGCATCATGCGTTGTCGGGACACATTTGTCTCCCAGTCTGTGGTGTTTTGATGAAACGTGAACCCATGCTGATGGAATGTTGGCAGGGTGCCAACAGCTTTGACGCTGCTGTCACACGGGTCTGGAAAGTTCATTTCAAATCTCTACCTGTGTGTGATGATGACAGCTGGTCACCACATGCGCGCTTGGCCAGGATGTTCCTGACAAACATGGTCAGGTGCATGTGTGAGGGTGCGTGCATGCGTGTGCGTGTGTGTGTGTGTGTGTGTGTGTGTGTGTGTGTGTGTGTGTGTGTGTGTGTGTGTGTGTGTGTGTGTGTGTGTGTGTGTGTGTGTGTGTGTGTGTGTGTGTGTGTGTGTGTGTGTGTGTGTGTGTATGCACGCATGCAAGTGCGGGCGTGAGCTCGTGTGAGATTTGGTGGTATTGCATTAAATTGTCCCTCTCAAAGGTATGCCTGTGGTGCTTTAGTGTACTAAAGTATTATAAAAAACATTTTTAGGACAGTTTTCCTGGTCCTCACAAAATAAATGGTTCTATGGTAAAAACTAAAAAAGGGTTGGGATTGTGTCTGGGTAGCTTGGTCGATAGACTGCAAGCTCATGGGTTCGATCCCGGGCACGGCCAACTCAGCATCTGAGTAGCACAGCTTGTGTGTGGCAAGTCATTCGGTAAGTACTGGTAGGTGTTGCGCTCCACCTCAGCAAGCATCTCCCAGACCTAGAGGTCTAGCACATTGTGAAATGGGGATAAACTTCTCTCTTATAAACTTCACTCCTCTCTGACCTAGAGTCAGTGGTGGAAAAAGTACTCAGATGTTTTACTTAAGTAAAAGTATCAATACTGCAATGTAGAAGTACAAAAATGTTTCAAAATAGCCTAGGTATAAAATAGGGCTAAAGTGGTTAATGTATGTTTTATAATGTAATAATTTATGTCTGCAGTAGTAGTAACTAAAGTTTTCAAATAATTGTAGTGGAGTAAAAGTACAATATTTGCCTCTGAGATGTAGTGGAGTAGAAGTAAAAGTATAGACAATTGGAAATACTCTTGTAAAGTAAAAGTACCTCAAAATTGTACTTAAGTACAGTACTTGAGTAAATGTACTTTGTTACTTTACACCACTGCCTACAGTACTTACTTACTTACACGCTGGGGTTTGCGTTAGGCATTTAAAGGTTAGGTTTGGTGGCTGGTTAGGGTTGCAGTTGTGTGCCTCATTTACGGCATCGCGCTCCGAAATAGCCGATCATCTACAAGCAGTGAGATATTTGGTGGAATTGCAATAAAATTCCCCTCTCAAAGTATGCCTGTGGTGCATGAGTGTGTGTGTGAGCGCGCGTGTGGGTGTGCACGTGCATGCATGCATGTGCTTCATATTCCGTGGTATTTCAATAAAATAAAAATCCCCCGGCTGAGATCAGATGGTGCAGAACATCTGTTTGAGGGTCTCCGTGGCAGCAGCGGTATCTATAAACAGAAAAACCACAACACTTCTACAGAAACAGTGAGCCTATATGAGGCCAACATTCCTCGAACCGAGATCGAGAATCAAAGTTTCCTCCCTTGATCACTTATACAGCACTGACAAGCACCATCGTTTACAGTAGGAGTAGCAACAGTGTTACATTAGCAAGTGTTGTCTGTGGTTAAGGCAGTGGTTTGGAAACCCTAGGTTACGTATGTAACCCAGGTTTTATTAATAGCGTAAGTAAGGTACTTACTATGGGATATCATCGCCCCCTGGCGATCATACAGATCACGCACAGACTCCCGAATTCAATTTCCTATTGGAGTAGGGTCGTGTGACGCAAAACACCGGCGACCGGTGGTGGTATAAATACCACTGCGTCATATGAGCTCGTTCTCTGAAACCTTCCACTCTGCACGCCACACTGCGCACAGAGGGGGTAAAGAACGTAGGTACCTTACTTACGCTATTAATAAAACCTGGGTTACATACGTAACCTAGGGTTATTATTTCATAGCTCCGTAAGGTACTTACTATGGGACACATAAACGTCCCCCGGGGAGCCCATGCTTACCAACCCTACCCAAACACTTGCCCAGGGCCACAGGTCCCGCCCTGGCAAGACCATGGCCCCCAGGCAACCCTGACCCTTCGGGTCAGGAAGTGAAAGGATTTATGGCAAGACCTTGACAGACATAAGTCCTGTCCCTAGTCACCAGCCCGACCAGACCCCCGGTCTGACCGGCCCGTGACCGAGAAACCAAGGTCTCCTCCTCCCAGACCATGCCTAGCAGGTCTAGAGAGGGCTTGAAATGTCAGCCCGGCAGGGAAAGAGAAACATGCCCCCAAGCATGGCTCGCATTCCCCCTGCACCGGCTGTTGTTCACAAGCAGTAGGAAACCACATGCCACCAGGCATGTGTATGTTACCTAACCTTGAAGGCCGAAAAGGCCAGCCAGGCAGGGAAAGAGAACATGCCCCCAGGCAAGCCCCGCATTCCCTGTCCTGAACCAGCTGTTGCTCACCAGTAGGAAGGAACCACATGCCGCCAGGCATGCCAGTGACCACCTAACTTGAGCCAGCCGCTACACCCAAGATTGTGCGCGCCATCTCGGATGCCGCCACGTCCAGGCTGTAGAAAGATGCAAAGGTCAAGGGAGACGACCAGTTAGCCGCAGAGCATATTTCCTGCATCGACACCCCTTTGTAGAGGGCCCAAGATGCAGCAACACCCCGAGTAGAGTGGGCCCGCAGTCCCAACGGGACCGCGGCCCCGCTACTCATATATGCCAACCGAATCGCCTCCACGATCCATCTGGACAGAGTCGGTCTAGCCACCGCCTTCCTCTGACCCCGGCCAAAGGAGACGAAAAGCTGAGAAGACTCACGGCCGACCGCCGTCTTCTGACAGTAGAGCCTTAAGGCCCTTACTGGACAGAGACAGTGCAATCGTTCATCCTCTGCCGAATTGAACGGCGGAGGATGGAAAGCCCCCAGTTCCACCGGGGCCCTGGCAACCGCGCCGGTTTTAGACACAAACGTCAAGTTGGGTTTCAACAAAACCCTCTTGCCGTCGTCTGAAAAACACATGCAGTCCTCGCTCACAGAGAGCGCTTGCATGTCACCAACGCGTTTTGCCGTACAAAGGGCCACCAGGAGCACCGTTTTGAAACTCACGATCTTCAGATCCAACGTTTCAAGAGGCTCAAAGGGGGGCCGACACAGTGCATCCAGCACCACAGTCAGGTCCCACTTAGGAAACAAAGGACATAAACCGTCGCACCAGCCAGTGCTCGCCCACCGACTGGCCATCGAATCTATCGTGGCAAGCGGAGATTGCCAGGTACACCTTGATGGTAGAGAAAGCCAAACCCTGGTCCAACCTGTCCTGTAGGTAGACCAGAACGCATCTCACCGGGGCCTGAAAAGCCACCACCGGAGGTGATTGCTCCAGGCACCATGTTTCGAACATATTCCACCTAACGTCGTACTGACGTCTGGTAGAATCCGCCCTAGCCCCCTGTATAGTGGCTACCACTGCAGGGGGCAGGCCTTGCGAGGCTAGACTCGACCTCTCACGGGGTAAACCCACCGATCCAGAGTCTGGGTGTGCAAATCTCGTCTCCGCCCTGTCTCAGAAGGTCTTTGAACAGGGGGAGAGGCCACGGCTCGTCGTAGAGGAGGGGAGAGATCTCCGACCTCCACGTGCCCCATGCTGGTGCTACCAGCAGAACCCTCCCACCCTGGGTCCTGATCCGTTCCATTGTTGGACGGATCAGATTCAGGGGCGGAAAGGCAAAAAGTAGACCGCTCGGCCACTCGTGCGTCAGAGCGTCTACTCCCAAGGACTGGTCCCTTGGCCCTGATCGAGAAGAACCGAGAACACTTCGCGTTCTCTCTGGACGCAAACAGATCGACCTGGGCCCGGCCGAACCGGGCCCAGATCAGATCCACGGCCCTCTGGCACAGCGACCAATTGTCGTACCGGAGCCCCCCTCTGGACAGCAGGTCCGCCCCGCTGTTCAGGTGGCCCAGCACGTGGACGGCGCGCAGCTGTGCCAAGCGTTGCACGCTCCAGAGCGTCAGCTCGCGTGCTAGCTTGTCCAACACAAGGGAACCCAAGCCTCCTTGTTTGTTGACATAACACATCGTTGTGGTATTGTCCGTTCTGACCAGGACATTGCACCCCACGAAGTGGCTCTCGAAATGTTTGAGAGCGAGGAAGACCCCCAGCAACTCCAGGTAGTTGATGTGGGCTCTCCTCTGGGAGGAGTCCCACAACCCCCGGGCTGAGTAGCCGTCGTAGACAGCCCCCCAACCGGAGAGGCTGGCGTCCGTGGTGATCACCTTCCAGGACACCACAACGCCTATCTTGACCCCTTCGGACAAGAAAGTCGCCCGTGTCAACGGTTGGAGTGACGTTACACAGCGTGGTGACACTACCACCTTCCGAGAGCCCATGGAATGCGGTATCCTCAGAGACCGCATCCATCTCAGGAAAGGTCTCTTGTAGAATCTGCCCAGCTGGATCAGATGTATGGCCGAGGCCATGAGACCCGCGGCTTGCATGCATGTCCTGTACGTGACCCTGCGCCCCAGGCGCATGGAGCGCACACATGCCAAGAAGCTCGCCATCCTGTCCTGGGACAGGCGCGCCACCATCGTGGTGGAATCCAAAGATATTCCCACAAAAGTGGCTTGTTGGGATGGGATCAAAACGCTCTTCTGAGCGTTGATTGTGAACCCCAGGGAGTGCAGGTAAGCAATGGCCATCTCCGTGTGCCGCGCTACCTGTTCCCTCGATTCCGCTGCCAGCAGCCAATCGTCTATGTACGTCGCCAGACGCAGACCCTGATGACAGGAAGTACTCCGAATAAAAACCCAGTCGGTTCTGATTCGGAGAAAATTCCCTGATTGCGCCCTTGCTCAGGAGAGCCAGAACCTCTTCCCTCAGCGTTATGGCCACTTGGCCTGGCGCACGGGAGAACACTACATTGGTTGTTAGTGGAGGTATGCTCGGGAATTGCAACCTGTATCCTTTTAGTACGGTACGTAGTACCCAAGGATTCGGTGCGCACGCTTTCCATTTGGAAAAACATCGAGCGAGGGGAGTCAAGGGGAAGGTGGGGGCTGTTGACGTCATCTGCCCCGACGGGTTCTGACCGCCCGACAGAGGGGAAAGCCCGTGACGTAGACGGGGAATCCCACACACCGTCGACATCCGCCCTGTAGCATCGCTTGCTAGCGCTAACTGGGCTAATGTCGGTGTCGTCACAGAGCGAGCGTCCGTTCCCATGGGAACGTGAGACGCTGTCGCTCTGCGTGACGTAACCTCGGAACCAAACCTCGTTGTTGTGTCTGTCCGGACTGCAACTCCCCTCGGGGAGTGCTGATGGAGTAACACCGGGGTTTGTTGATGTGAGTTCCGTCGCACCTCGCCCGCCATGTTGGTGAGGTCGAGGGGAACGGACCTGACGTGCAGTGTTTCCACTCGTGGCGAAACTAGTGTTCCCCTTGGGGAGCTTCGCTGGTGTAACACCGGGGTTCTCTGTGACGTAAACTTCCGCCTCTGCCGCCATTTTGGGGCGACTGAGAGAGGCGGCCATTATGTGCCCTTTCCGAGCGGCATAGGCGTTTTGCCGCCCTCTGCCGGACGGAAAAAGGTACTGCACAGATGCAGATGGAATTACATTTTTGGCTACTGAGAACCCCCTTTTTACACAAAGCATTTGAGACATTTGATTCATTAGCAAAGGTTTCTCTACCTGCGATTGACTCATCATGTTTACAGCATGCACAGTATTTGTCCCTACAGTGTTTGGGATGTCGTCCTGACTGGTTAGGGGACATGGCGAACACTGAGGGCTCATGAATGATTGCAGAGGACAGTGTTTCCCTCCGGGAAATATGCTGTCTTGACTTTTCATGACATGGGAAAAAATGGGCATTTGTGATTTCGGCAATAGATTTATTCCACACACAGGAGGCACATTTTGTACACTCATCACTTGAGAACTCAAATGGCACACATGACTTTGAACCGTATTCATTGTCCTTAGCGTCTTTCTTAGTCTCTTTGCACCGGTGGACTGGTCCTCGACTCCGTCCGGTTGGGTAAGGAAAGCGCCAGTTCTTTTTCCCAAGTGGGAAGCTGACCCCGCATGATGCCGGCCAAGAGGCCGTGACGGGGTAATCAGCTGGGGGCCCGATAATCGGCGATGAGTGTCACTTCGGCTGCCTCCCTCTGCGACTAGGCCCGCTGTCCTTACGTTGCGGTCTAGGCGAAGGTGTAGGAGGTGGAGCGCGTTTCTCATCCTTGCGCCTGACATCCTGAGCGCCGAAAGAGCCTTGAAGACGCTCCCAGGAGCTAGCTCTGGAACTGGATGCCTTGGACGCGCCACGCTTGCGTCCAGAGGCGCGCTTGCCACCCGCGGCTCCCTGCTGTTGCGCGGCCTGGCCACAGTGGGGGCGGTGGGTAGAGAGAGGAGACCTGCGGCTGTCTCCTCGAGCTGTTTCTCCGCTGCCTTGGTCCTGGTGATCAGGTCGGCTGCGGTGTCAAACAGGTTGCCGGCTTTGAGTGGTAGGCCACGGAGACCCGTAGTCAGTATGGCCTTGCTACACTGCATCGTCGAGTGAGGCGGAGTGCACATCCGCCGCTGTGTCTGAGTCCAGCAGGGGCCGGGCTATCCGCTCTTTAAGCTTTGCCGCGGCCGAGCCCTGGAGCAGCGAACCCACATTCAAGGCCTTGACAGCCGTAGCCGAGGCCTTGTAGAGAGCGGCGTGTGTGGCGGTGATGGACCTCTTACCGTGGTCGACGAAGACGGGGCCACTCCCGTGGCTAAGTCTCACCGACCCCGCTTTGGCCCTCTCGATGGCAGTGGCGAGGTCTCTGTCCATCGTCCGACAAGTTTTCTCTGTGCTAGTTCGGCTCGTGCGCAGTCGCGTAAGCAGAGTGGAAGATGAGAACGAGCTCATATGACGCAGTGGTATTTATACCACCACCGGTCGCCGGTGTTTTGCGTCACACGACCCTACTCCAATAGGAAATTGAATTCGGGAGTCTGTGCGTGCTCTGTATGATCGCCAGGGGGCGATGATATCCCATAGTAAGTACCTTACGGAGCTATGAAATAATAACCATGTTCATGTCAAGGATCCCCAAGTTGATTTGCATTTGGTCGTGGAACCCCCCTTCATTTGGAAAGATTTTGTGCCAGCGGACCCCCATAAGAGAAGGTTTTGTCAACATTTTCCGTGTGTGTGTGTGTGTGTGTGTGTGTGTGTGTGTGTGTGTGTGTGTGTGTGTGTGTGTGTGTGTGTGTGTGTGTGTGTGTGTGTGTGTGTGTGTGTGTGTGTGTGTGTGTGTCTGTCTGTAAAGTACCTACTTTATTATTATGTTCTTTACCTAAAAAACGTAATAATAACTAGAAAATGTGCTCCTCGGAGCACAAGTCTCCGCCAGCAGACCCGTGCTATTTTAATCAAATTAAATCACTTACCCTATCTTTAACCATAGTTCTCTAGGAAGTTTTTAAGAAGATTTAGGTATTCTCCAATGTTTTCTTAGCTGTGATCTGTTCTTAGGTAAGAACAGAATCTACGCACACTTTCTTAAGAGGATTATTTTTCTTAGACCCATTTAAGAGGTTTTTAAGAAGATTTTGGTATACTCCAATGTTTTCTTAGCTGTGATCTGTTCTCAGGTAAGAACAGAATCTACACACACTGATGAGCACTCTTAGGCTGGCCTTTGAGTTCTTAAGTGTGACATATTTGTGCAAAAATAATTAATTCTCGAAGTTTCTTCAATTCTACAGTTGTATAATATAGGATTTAAATTACAATAATATTTCTATCATATCTTTAGAGCAGTGGTTCTCAAAGTGTGGTCTGGGGACCCCCAGGGGTCCTTCAGGGAGTTTCAGGGGGTCCACAGCAAACGAAGAACAGTTTAATCACTTTAACCCTATTTTATACTTTGTTTGAAAATAGCCGATCTACAAGCTCACAACACGTCCCATTACTGGCCATTTTGAGCTTGTAGATCAGCTATTTTCGAAACATTTTGATAAATCTTGAAACATTTTCCCTGGCAGAAAATATTTTCAGGTGGGGGTCTGCAGCCAAATGCATGTCAATTTGGGGGTCCTTGACATGAAAATGTTTGAGACGGGTCTGAAATTACAATCTAACCCAAACGGACCGGTTGAGTTGAAGCCCAAGCCCAATACCTACCCCATAACCCCCCACCCACCCCACCTCATCACCCCCCATACCCCCACCCCCATATCCCCGACATTCGCCACACCCTCATTTTCCAGTCCCCTTCCTACCTGAAAGCCCCCCTATACCCACCCGTCATACCCATCCCCCCCACATAGCCCCCTACACCCCTCCTTGCACCACCATATCACCCACCACACCCCTATTTCCACCCCATTACATACCAAGCAGCTGCTACCTTAAAGACCCTCCATATCCACCCACCAGCTTTCAGTAATAAAATGTTTTATATCCACTACTAACGCTACTCCTGAACATGAAATATGGATAACATTTTTAACAGCTAATTTCAGCAAGTACATTGATGTCTAGTGGTGATATGTTGATTAATGTGAGAGAAATAATAAAATACATTCATTAATTAAATAAAATAATTTGCTGTTCACTTCAGAAGTACCTCCACATAACTATTAATTAATTTATTTTTATGTTTGGAGTCTGGTGTTCCACCATAGTTTAGGTATTCTTTACTTCATTCTCTCAATTTTATTTCTGTGTGTGATTTCCTGTGATTTCTGTGTGCAGCAATCACACACAGGTGTGACTGCATGCAGGCAGAGCCATGCAGTCATGCCTTATATGGGGATTGGTGGGGCGGCTCCCTATGGTAATTAGGATGAACTGGCACACCCCTTCAAGTTACGAGGATTGGGATTCATCATCAACAAGAACATAGTTACGAACAATTCTGCCTTTTAAGAACGTTTCATGAATCTGACTCAACTTCTCTTAGGAATTCACTTAGGAAGAAATGTAAGAGGAAACATTAGGAACTTATTGCTGCATGAGGCCCAATGTTCTGGGTGTAGATGCAGTTGCAGAGGTGGTTTCATTCTTGTTTGGGTAAGGTTGTTGTGGTGTTGTCGTCATGGCTTCCCACAATTCACTGTTTTCTTGGATCCAGCGGTCCTCCCAGTCATTGCAGATGTCAATGTCATTGTATAGAGGATTGTGTTGCTTTAGCCAGTGTAGCCCTTACTGTATATGAAAATGTTATGCTCACAATGCTGCAGTCAATTTTCAAGTGGGCCACCATAGCCCTTACTGTATATCTGCCATAGCATTTCGTATTGATTGGTATTCTTTGTTAAGGCACCCAGTCCCTGTAAATGTGCACAAACCCTCACTGCTCTATGGGCTTCTATGTATTGTTGCTGGCTCAGGGGATTTGACACAATGGCGCTTCTAGCTGGTAGGTAGTATAAAAAAGGCTTGAGGCAGGTAGGAAGGCAGTTAGTTCACCATCAGCAACAGCAGTCACCTACTGTATTACATATTCATGTATGTAGTGTCCCTTGTAGGCAAGTTTTCGTTTTAGCTATTTATATATTTATATTACATATTGTGATGTCACGTGAAACTGACCAATGTTAGGTGTTCTCAGAGGGACACACACGCACGGACGGGTGATTTGTACTGTAAGGTACTGTTCCAATCAAGACTGATTGATCCTGTCTTACCTCACTTCAAAAAATATTGAAGTGACACACCTATTTATAGGATTTTATTTCGTCATGCGTCCCTCTAGCCAATCAAAAGCATTGGTGTCAACATATTGTCACGTGTCATGTGGAGCTTGACCA
This sequence comes from Gymnoscopelus braueri, assembly GCF_963280865.1. Classification (NCBI taxonomy): domain Eukaryota; kingdom Metazoa; phylum Chordata; class Actinopteri; order Myctophiformes; family Myctophidae; genus Gymnoscopelus; species Gymnoscopelus braueri. The sequence goes on along the minus strand of NC_137620.1, from coordinate 4,615,731 downwards.
ATGTTAGCTTGGCTAGGGGGGAGGGGGACACACAGCGGGACGAAGCGAAAACATACTCTCCGCCTCCGGCGGAGACAATAATTTACATAGGATTTATAAATGTCATACGTCATAGATACAGTACGTCATAGATCACAGATATAGACAGAGGTGGGAAAAGTACTCACATTTCTTACTTAGGTACTTAAGTAAGAGTATCAATACTGCAATGTAGAAATACTACTTACTTTCAAGTCAAAGTCCGGAATTCAAAATTTACTTTAGTAAAAGTACAAAAGTATTTGCATCAAAATGTACTTAAAGTACCAAAAGAAGAAAGTAGTCATTATGCAGAATGTCCCATTTCACAAATTTTCCAATGTATAAAATGCACAAAAATATTTTCAAAATAGCCGATCTACGAGCTCACAATTCATTGCATTGCGATGCGTTGTGAGCTTGTAGATCCGCTATTTTCAAATGGCCAAAATGTATATAGGGCTGAAGTGGTTAATGTATGTTTTGTAATAATAATCAAAATCTTCAAAGTAGCTAGTAACTAAAGTTTGCAAATAATTGTAGTGGAGTAAAAGTACAATATTTGCCTCTGAGATGTACATGGGAGCCACGCTGTTTCCAAGTGGATCCTGAGATCCACATGATTAGATTGTTGTTGTTACATTCAAATGAGTACAGAACATTACAACTGTATAGTCATTTCTCATACATTCTTCATTCTAGCCAGTGAGATAATGGTGAAATTGTACTGGTTACTGGGGACCCCCTGGAACTCCCTCAAGGACCCCTACTGGGATAGAACCACTGCGTATAGGGACCGGTCATTAGCAGGGATTAGCAGGGATGAGTGATAGGTGAGCAGACTGTCGGGTTCATTCCAGATCACATTACTGCCACGGGTCACACGGGAAGCATGCGGATCAATAGTGCTTTTCTCAGGGCCTGTTCCCACCCTTTGTGTACTGCTGAGGTCAATGGCATGATCCCGCCAGACCCCCCCCACCCCCGGGTTCTTCTCAGAAAGGAACGGTTAAATCGGTGGTTCTCAAACCTTTTCATGTCAAGGACACCCAAATCTATACAGTGTATGTATTTGGCCGTGGACCCCCATCTGAAAATATTTTCTATGAGGGACCCTCATAGAAGATTTGTTGTTAACTTATTCCCTACCAAGTGTAGGGGGAGTGGAAGTGGTTAAACTCATTTTGATGATATATCAACTGGTTTTGCTGGGTGTGTGTGTGTGTGTGTGTGTGTGCGTGTGCGTGTGCGTGTGTGTGTGTGTGTGTGTGTGTGTGTGTGTGTGTGTGTGTGTGTGTGTGTGTGTGTGTGTCTGTGTGTGTGTGTGTGTGTGTGTGTGTGTGTGTGTGTGTGTGTGTGTGTGTGTGTGTGTGTGTGTGTGTGTGTGTGTGTGTGTGCACGTGCAGTGCATAGACACACAGCATAATTCAGTCAGTTCCGCAGCAGGCAGACATATCATCGTGATGTGCCACACATGATTACCAGTAACACATGCACTATCAGTAATGCATTTCCCTTTGATTGACGAGCAATGTCTCCAATCATCTGTCAAGATGTCTCCTGTCGGGATCTGCTGGCCCTCACTGAACCCTGCGAATAACAATTCCACTTGATTTACGTCAGCTGCTGAGTAGGTCCATGTCTGTGGAGCTCAGGGGCCTGGCCATGCTTGTCCTATCGTCACTGTCAGGTGGAAACCGTGTATGTCCAAAACCAGTGGTGTAAAGTAACTAAGTAAATGTACTCAAGTACTGTACTTAAGTACACTTTTGAGGAATTTATGCTTTACTGGAGTATTTCCCATTTTCAATACTTTTACTTCTACTCCACTACATTCAGAGGCAAATAATGCACTTCTACTCCACCACAGTTATTTGACAGCTTTAGTTACTAGTTACTTTGCAGATTTAAATTATTATCACAAAACATACATTAACCACTTCAGCCCTATATATATTTAGGCCATTAGAAAATAGACGATCTGCAAACTCACAATGCGCCGCGATGCGATGCATTGTGAGCTTGTAGATCTGCTATTTTCAAAGTTTTGTATACATTTTGAACTTGTGAAATGGGACATTCGGCACAATGAGTACTTTTACTTTTTGTACTTTAAGTATATTTTGATGCCACTACTCTAGTACTTTTACTCAAGTAAATTTTGATTACCGGACTTTTACTTGTATTTCTACACTGCAGTATTGATACCTTTACTTAAGTAAAAAAAACTTTTTCCACCACCGTTACTTTTCAGGAAATTAAAAAAAAGAACCTGTGTTCCAAATGGATCCAATGTAGTTAGTATTTCGTTACATGCTATTGTTAATACTTTTCATTTGTTTTTACTTTAAATATTTTTGGGGAAATAGCAGATCTAGCAAATCTGCTATTTTCTTTACTTTTGCGCAACGTTTTTGTGTGACGAAGTATTGCATCCCATTAATTTACAAAGAAATAACTTAAAAAGTTGAAAAATGGAGATGCAAGGTTTTTGCCTGACAGCAACTATACGCAGCCAGAGAGTTGGGTTCTGGTTGGCAGGATTTAGGGACGGACACGCGTTAATCGGATATTCCATTATCCAAAAGGAAGTTGGTGTACGGAAATGTGAAAAGATAAGTTCTGAACGGAAATGACATAATTATTAACCAGATGAATTCCACTGTAACTATCCTATTCTGGTCATAATAGGCGAACATTTGGCAAAAATAGGTGAACATTTGGTGTCAGAAGTCCAAAGCTCGAAACATCACTGCATTAAATAAATCCTCTTAATGGGAGCTATTTGGTGTGCTGCCCGTTCTGCTCTAAGCTAAAAGAGCTGTGCCATTAGCTGTTTATGCCTAAATGTAGGACAGGACAAAGTGCAAATGCAGTTCTAAACGCTTACATGCCTTTTTCTATTTTGAAAAGAGAACCGGCTCATTTTATTTATTTATTATTATTTGAATTCAAATGCTCATCTCTAGCAGTGGCCACGGGTAATACGGTTTAGAATGTTATGCTTTCAATGTTCTGTTTAGTTTTAATTCCTTGAAGTCTTGAAGTGGGTTCGCTAGTTTAGTTTTTATTGAATGAAAATACTTAGTTTTCGTTTAGTTTTAGACATTTTTGTGTGCGTTTCTTTATTGCAATAAGGGGCCCAAAAAGGTCAGAAAAAGTATTGTGGAATTACAACAAAACATTTGTTTTTAAATTCACAGTTAAATCTGGCACAGCAAATTCACAGTAGCAGATCTAGCAAGCGTAGCAGATCTACAAGCTCAAAACGCATCGCTTCGCACCGAGTTTCTAGCTTGCAGATCTGCCACTTTTGATGCTTTCGTGTGACGCTGCAGTATGATCAAGTAGGGGCGAACGTGGAGATGAGAGGTTTCTCATATGTAAACTTCAGTTAAAGTATAGGGTAAGTGATTTTCTTTGGTTAAAATAAGTGTTAAATAGCTCTATATTCTGATAGTACTCATTGCTATAGAGTGTTTGTTTTTATCCAATCAGGATAGAGAACTCAATCAGGATATAGATTAAACAAGTGAAATTGGAAGTGATGACACAAGAAATGAGCAAGCAAAATTGGAACTGGAACACAATAAAAATTAAGCTTAAAAATGGGTACTTTCTCCTGATTGGCTGAGATTTTGACACCTACCGGAAAATGTATTTTCTGTTTATTAAAGTGCTGGAGAGATGAGGAGGGACCCCTGTTACTGAACAAAAACTAGCAATGATTACTATCAGAATATAGTGCTTTAACCTTTTAACAAAATAATTTTTGTTTTAATCCAAAAATATCACTTACCCTACCTTTAACTAAAATGTTTTAGTTTTTTTTCTCCTCAATTCCAGTTTTTTGTTATTTACTGTAATCAGTCTTCGTTAGCTATAATAACCTTGGTAGTGGCCTCATGCATCCTGTTTGCTTCTCAGGGCTGTGTGAGCTGGTCTGGAGCCAGATCACAGCCATTCAGAGTCTGCTGCTGTGTGCCAGGTTCACAGCCACAAAGTCAGGAGGACAGTGTCTGAGGCAGGAGCCTTTTTCTGTTTGGAATAAAGTAGATAATGTTTTTTTTGGCATTATTTACTGTTTATGCGTTGCGGTTTGAACGGTATTCTGTGCATTTGTCATGGTTAAGACCCAAACCACTTTCAGCACTACGACGCAATCTCAATGATCTACAGCAGTGGTTCTCAAACAGTGGTCCCGGGACCACCGGTGGTCCATGAGGGGGTTCCAGGTGGTCCCCATGCTAAATGATAGAGAGTTGGTAACCAAATGGATCCATATTGGGTAGATCTTTAACTCTTGAGAGCGTAAAATGACCCTTACGAGTCCATTTGGTTTCATTTTACACTCTCAAGAGTTAAATGATTGTTAAAGATCTGCATTACTTAATTTAGAAGAAGTGTACACAATTGGAGAATGTAGATGAATTGTTATTTTGATCAATGTTTGCCTGTTATCTCTCCTATGGTACCAACATCAATACAGCATGGAGTTGTGGACAGAATCTTATCCAACAATCCAATATTCTAAGTGTTGGGTCTGAGAGGCTAAATCTCATCAAACGGTGGTCCGTGTCTCAAATGCTGAATAAGTAATGGACCTTGATATGAAAAGAGTTGAAAACCATTGATATACTTAGTTTTCACTATAATGCCTCCCCTATACTGCCTCCCCCTGGCCAGCCGGGGCGCCTGATGGAGGGGAAAGGAACTGGTTGGAATAACGTGTTCCTTCCACACGCTACGTCCAACCGGGGAAACTCCCCCCTGTCAGGTGATAAGAAGGCTTGTTAGCCCTCATGCATTGAAGGAGGCATGAGCTCGGCTCTGAGCTCTCCCTAGGTTGGCAGAGGGAGTGTAGTGCCCAGGATTACTTAGACAATTGGCACTGGGTGAGAAAAAATTGGGTTACAAAATCGTGGGATAAAAATGGAAAAGTAAAACAAAAATGGATATGTGAGACTACAGAGTGAGTGACACACCTGTAAAGGTCCTTTTGGATACCCCTCAATTAAGAAACCCTGAGGGTTCCCAGACCCCACTTTGAGAACCATGTGATCTACAATTTACGAGACGGATTTACACATTGTCGCATGTCGAAAACAGCCGATCGATCTGCAAGAACACATCGCTTCTTATCCGCGATACATTGTGAGCTTGTAGAACGGGTATTTTCGAGCATAAATTAAGCATTGAGGCATTTGGCAGACGCTCTCGTCCAGAGCAACTCCCAAAGAGCAAGATCAGCGTAAACAGTATTGGAACCTAGTCAGCCAAAAACAGGGCAAGCCATCAAATAAATAGAAGTGCCAAGAAAACAAGAGAGTTCTACTAAGAATATGGATTAACCAGGTTAACATCAGACCTAACATCCGTCTAAATCAGTGGTTCTCAAACCTTTTCATGTCAAGGGACCCCCAAAATGATAATGTATTTTATCACCATTTCAAAATATTTTGTTCCAGGGACCCCAGAAGCAACGATTTCAGTTAAAATGTTCACTTTAAAATATATATTCAAAGATTTGCACAAGTTTTCACTATTTTTGAATAGCCAAAGTATAACATATGGTTAAAGTGATTAAAAAGATTGTGACACTATATTTACTAATTTGAGAACCAATGGTAAATAAATAACTAAATAACATGCTATCTAATTTACATTATTTGTGCAGAACCAAACATAGCTAAAACGTTGACATAGTGTGAACAAGTACCCAACATGCATCTGGATAATATACTGTAACTACTAACATCTATCTAAATAGGCAGCAAATGCAGTCCTGACTCCTGACTGAGGAGTCAGGACATGTTTTGAACACATGTTTTGTAAAAATCTACAAAGTATCTTGTAACTAAAGTTTTCAAATAATTGTAGTGGAGTAAAAGTACAATATTTGCCTCTGAGATGTAGTGGAGTAGAAGTAAAATAATTGGAAATTGGAAAAACTCAAGTAAAGTACAAATACCTCAAAATTGTACTTAAGTACAGTACTTGAGTACATGTACTTAACACCACTGGATATTTCACTTTCAAATAAACTCACGGCCCCCTCACACATTAGAATGTCCTTTTAATGCGTGAGGGGGCCGTGATTTTTCCATTACTTTTTATGTTTGTTTTTTTTTTTCTGAAATTTTTATCCCACGATTTTGTAACCCCTATTTTTTACACCCAGTGCCAATTGTCTATGTAATCCTGGGCACTACCTTCCCTCTGCCAACCTAGGGAGACCAGGGCCGAGCTCATACCTCCTTCAATGCATGAGAGCCTTATTATCACCTGACAGGGGGTAGTTTCCCTGGTTGGACGTAGCGCGTGGAAGGAACACGTTATTCCAACCAGTTCCTTTCCCCTCCATCAGGCGCCCCGGCTGGCCAGGGGGAGGCAGTATAGTGACCAGGATTACTGCATGTTTTTGTGAGGGTACCTACCCTAGGAGACACGGGGAGAACATGCAAACTCCACACAGAAAGGCCCTTTCGCCAACCCCACCTAGGGTATGGGCACTGATGACGCGGAGGAGAGAACATGCCCCCAGCACCCACAGCGTCCCCAGTGGGAATCGAACCCAGGACCTTCTAGCTGTGAGGTGACAGCGCTACCGACTGCGCCACCGTGCCCCTACTTTTTATGTTTTAATGTTTATTTTCACTGAAAGTGAAGTATCCCTTTAATACTTTTTTAAATTGGTTAAATAGTTATAAAACCCTTTCACTACGTAATCTACCAAAATAGCAGAA
>NC_137620.1:4573967-4596467 GCF_963280865.1 Gymnoscopelus braueri | reverse complement strand
TATATAGGGCTGAAGTGGTTACTGTATGTTTTGTAATAATAATCAAAATCTACAAAGTAACTTGTAACTAAAGTTTTCAAATAATTGTAGTGGAGTAAAAGTACAATATTTGCCTCTGAGATGTAGTGGAGTAGAAGTAAAAGTACTGAAAATTGGAAATACTCCAGTAAAGTATAAATACTTCAACACTGTACTTAAGTACAGAACTTGAGTAAATGTACTTAAATGTACAATACTCAAATGTCTGTCTCCTCGCTTCCTCTGTCACCTGTCCCCCAGCGTTACGGTGAAATTGGTGACCTGCCAAAATATGTGACCATCTTGTGGGCTTCACATAACTCACATCGAGGTCTTTAAATACGTGGCCTAAATACCGCTATAGGTTGAACTCTGCTAATAAACAAACCGCAATGATTTACGTTGGGACACTGACGTTATGTGTTGTCCACGCGATTGTCACATATTTCGGCAGGTCACCAATTTCACCATAACACCGCCATGCTGGAGGAAAGATGACGGAGGAAGCAAAGAGGTAGACATTTTAGTATTGGAATTCAGCTTAAGCGTTGTGAGCTTGTAGATCTGCTTGTAGATCTGCTATTTTCACTGTTTGTGCGCCATCATTGTACAAAAAAGTATAATACTGGGTTGCGGGTAAGTGGTTAATCAGATTAATCGATTTTAATTGTTTGTGTCGATTCGTTGATATACTGTACATTACCATAAATACTTTATATAGACCTACTGTATATACTGTATAAACCTTTGATTATTCGGTCATACGCCGATTATTGGTTCTAAATATCGGTTTCGATATGTTTTCAATTAATTGCCCATGCAGCCTTACCAGACAGCCTCTCTACCCCGCTGGGTCTCAAAGTGGGGTCCGCGGACCCCCGGGGGTCCTTGGGGGGGTTTACCAATATAGCGTCACAATCATTTTAACCACTTTAACCATTATTTTATGGCTTTGGCTATTAAAAAATAGCAGATCTACAAGCTCATAGCGCGGCACTCAGTGCCGTGCTATGAGCTTGTAGATGAGCTTGTAAAAAATGTTTGAGATGGGGGGTCCGCAGACAAATACATATCATTTTGGGGGTCCTTGAGTTTGAGAACCACTGCTCTACCCTTCCAGACAGCCTCTCTATACCCTCCCAGGCCCAGCTACAGGCTGCATGGCCTTGGAACAGGAGGCAAGTGATTTTATGGACGGACATGTCTGACACGGTCGTTCTGAATGTGACAAGCTAGGTGTGGAATGTCACAGTGGTCCGACATTATGAAACACGGACCCTCTTCATCTCCTCTGGGTTTGGACAGGCTTCCTACAAGGGAATGTGGCACGTTGACTCTAAAAAAGCAGTCTGCTTTTTTGTTTAAACACGTGAACACAAGCTTTCTGAATGTTGTTGTTTGTGAGAAGATGCCACTAAGAAGGCGCTAATACCCGATCGATTTAACTGTACCGTGTGATATTTCAGACCGTGTTTGGTATTTATTTTTAATTGGTTGCTGCCATCTGAATGGATTCCACACTATGGAAGCCCATGTCCGTCACAGAGTAAAAAATAAAAAGGCTTGAATTCTGAGGGGTTTTTTTTAGATCTCAGACTTTTGAGGCTTTTTTCGCCACTTAATTGCTACTTTATATCTCAGAATTCTGATGGTTTTGAGACATAACATCTGAATTTGTGAGAAAAATACTCATACGTTATAAATAACGAGATACATGAATGTACAGACGTATGTGCATACACACAGGGATTCTGTGCATTTATTGTAATAAATCAGAATAAGAATCTGAATTTATTGTAATTGACTTTATTGTCACATCACAGGTTTAAATTCATTTTTGTGTAAAGCTCCATCGTTTAGTTGTTTTCATAAAAAAAGAAAAGAAGGGAAAGCAAGGGGGGAAATCGAACTGTAAAGAAAAACATGTCAAGGAGATATCTACAGTCTAAAGAGATCTGACAGGTTCAAAAACAGCTTTTACCTGACGACCATCAGGTTGTTGAATAAAGAACAAAAAGATAAATAAAGAGTTGTGGTGGTTTTTAACAGAGCCACTGCAACATAATTTTGTTCTGCGGTGTATCTCTGATGTAAATGTATGAATGGCAATAAAGAGGAAATGGAACTTGAACTTGTAGCCTACTTATTAGAAAATACCAGCACAGTATGTACATGAGGTTAGACATAAGGTGCGAGGTGGTTGGTGACACGTGGTGTGTAGGTCCACATTAGCAGCAGGTATGTACATGAGGCTAGACATTACAGTAAGGTGCAAACTAGCCTCGCTCTCCAGGCTTTTATTGTTTAGTTTTGCTAAAAAATAAAAGCCTGGACGAGCGCATCGGTGTACCCGGTATAGGAAGTAATTCATTTCCCCAACCAACCAGAGTGCAGTGGGCGTCGCTCGTAATGTTGTGTTGACGGGGCGGGGGCTGACGGACAGATCGGTGAACCAATGGGATCAGGCGCATTCTCTCCGTGCTGATTTTAAACCCGCCCCTCTATACACGAAAGCAGGAAGGCTAGTGCAGCCTAGGTGCAAACAGTATCAGTGCATTGTGTATTGTAAATTGCAAAGCATATTACAGCAGCTCAGTGGCAGAAATGGGCTGCCGTCCCACACTAACACGTTTCATGTTGATGACCCCAGGCCTGCTGCTGGCTGTATGACAGGCTTAGTGAGTTAATCCATTCAATCCAGGAACACTATACTGTGTCATTTTAGATTTTTAGCTATAACCATTATGTTGTACTTTGGGCAATTCAAAAATAGCAGATCTACAAGCTCATTACGAGCTTATAGATCTGCAATTTATTTTTGAAAAATTGTGAAAATGTGTGCAACTCTTTGAATATATGTTTTTTAAAGCGAAAAATGTTAACTCAAATCTTTGCTTCTGGGGATTCTACAAATGTCCTCTAAATCATAACAGTTTTTTTGAAAAAGACTTATGTTGCTATAATATCACTGGTTCTCTAACTTTTTTCATGTCAAGGCCCCCCAAAATTATATGTATTTGTCTGTGGGACAGGGACCCCCAGGAGCAAAGATTTTAGTTAAAAATGTATATATATATATATATATATATATATATATATATATATATATAGGCTATATATATTCAAAGATTTGCACACATTCTCACGATTTGATTTAAAAAATATCTAAAGAAATCTAAAAATGACACCGTTCCCGGTCTTATTGGGTTAAGGGGTATACAGCAACAGGACATGCTATCCTTTGTGTGGATGTGAACGTGCCATGGGGACCATGGCTGGTCGCGTAGCCACATGGGAGCTAACGCTGCACTTTAAAGCTAGCTCAGGTTACCACCCAAACAAAGATCAATGAGCTCCGCTGAATTATTCATCAATTTGCTTGCTTTTGCCCCAAGTGTGTGTGTGTGTGTGTGTGTGTGTGTGTGTGTGTGTGTGTGTGTGTGTGTGTGTGTGTGTGTGTGTGTGTGTGTGTGTGTGTGTGTGTGTGTGTGTGTGTGTGTGTGTGTGTGTGTGTGTGTGTCCGTGCGTGTGGGTGTGGGTGTGCGTGTGTGTGTGCTTGTGTATTACTAGCGAGGACCTTAATGTCCTCACAGAAATAGACCCCACAAGAGAAATGGTTATTTTATGGTTAAGAAAAGTGTGTGTGTGTGTGTGTGTGTGTGTGTGTGTGTGTGTGTGTGTGTGTGTGTGTGTGTGTGTGTGTGTGTGTGTGTGTGTGTGTGTGTGTGTGTGTGTGTGTGTGTGTGCATGTGCGCGTGCACGTGCGCGTGCGTGTGTGTGTGTGTGTGCATGGGTGCATGAGTGTGTGTGTGTGCATGTGTGTGCATGGGTGCATGAGTGTGTGTGTGCATGTGTGCCAGTGTTTGTGTCAAGTAATTTACTGAGCTCTGAGATTGCTCCTCAGTCCCTGGGCTGTACCGTAGATTGCTAGCTGATCTATCTGTCCAATGTTACATAGTACACTTCTGTGTGCTGATAAGACAGACAGCACTGAGAGAGAGAGAGAGAGAGAGAGAGAGAGAGAGAGAGAGAGAGAGAGAGAGAGGCACAGAGAGAGACACAGAGAGAGACAGAGAGAGAGAGAGAGAGAGAGAGAGAGAGGTAGTACAGCAATTGAGAGTACACAGCAAGCTTTTTGTTCCAAGTTTTTTTCCGTCTGACAGTGACTTCATCATTCTAATCAATGATATAGAAAAAACAACTATCTGACAGTTTTGAGGATCCAATGAAGTTAGGAGGTTTAGTCAAAAGCGCATTTTAATATTATACTGGTTCAATATTTGTAAAACCCACAAACAGACGTAAAGGGTGTTCAATAGCACTGGTATATATATATTTTTTTGTTGAAAAGTGGAGATTGATGGTTTCTACCCGACAGCGATGATATAGCACCTTTATTAGAAGGATAAACCCCTTGAGATGCACCATCTCATTTTCGAGGGGCTTAGCACAAATGAACAAGGAATACAATACACAAACAATACAACAAAACACATCCATCGACAGACAAGACAAGAGAAGAGCTCTCCCAAAACTAGCTGCCTTCGCCCCACCAGTTCAACCCCCAACAGAATTCATATTGAGACATACCCATGAACACAAAATAACCATAGAATGAATGAATATCAATACATTAGATAAAGGTTTTGTTTGTTAAAAACAATTCAATTGCCAAGACGATTAGAAGCATGAACAGGGTGTTTGAAGGTGAGTGGAAATAGATTCTTTAAACACATTAAAGGGGGTGATAGATCTAAGTGAACTTGGTAGGTTATTCCAATCGGATGGGGCTTTAAATGTAAACGTCGACCACTTTCGTTAACAAGGGATTACATAATTAATAGCGCGGGAGTTATGGTACCGTGTCATGCTGCGCGTCCCTCTTCCAACAGCTCCCCCAAATGAACCCGGAATGTCCTCAGTGACCCCCCCCCCCTCCCCCAGCCCGCTCGGCGAACGAACAAATGAACTAGATTAGCGTTCCCAAATCACGGCCCTGTGAGCCATCATGTTTTATTAAGCGGGGCGTAGAAATAGGAGCAGAGAAAATGTGGGTCAGAGCGAGTCACTGCTCCGAGAGGGTCCCTGGTGTTTAATTCTGCATACAAGCTGCATGAGGACTGATTGAAACGATGTGAAGACGGAGCGATTAGCCCCGACGCTAGAGATTGGGTTGATGAGTGTCGCTAATGCTAATCATCAGCGTTGACTTTACAGTAATAGAGCTGGGTTCTTTCATGCTAACACACACGCGCTCTGTATGCGTGTGCGTCTGCGTGTGCGTGTGTGTGTGTGTTGTGTCTGAGTCTGTGTGCGTGTGCGTGTGCGTGTGCGTGTGCGTGTGCGTGTGCGTGTGTGTGTGTGATTATGTGCAAACCCTTATTTCTTGTCTTGAATTGCTAGGCGTTCCCAATGTTTAGGCACACACGTATCAGAATCTCACACGAGCGCACGCACGCACACACACACACACACACACACACACACACACACACACACACACACACACACACACACACACACACACACACACACACACACACACACACACACACACACACACTCACTCACAAACTAGGTCAAGATGGTACGTAACATTTGAACATTTATTAGTTTCTCAGGCTTGGCCGTTAAAAAAATCTTTCATTTTCATCATAAAATCTCCTCTCAGAGCCTGTGTCATGACTCGTTATAGCCTAATAGCCATTGTTTACATGTGTTCTTGTTTAGATGGTCACGATCGATTATTTTAGAGTGTCGTAATGAGTCCTAATGGCTCTGACAACAGTGTCTGACAATTTGTTGTAATTCTGTCATGACAGAAGGTTCAATCCCATTGTTTTTGATTATGATGCTGTGTTATATTGATGAAATAAATAATGGTCACCCAGGGGAATGATTATTCATTTATTATTTTGCAGCGTATAATAATATGATATTTAAGGAGTAATGTGTGAAACATTTGGTTCCAGGACTGTGCAGTTTGTGTGTGAAAATAAATGCACTGACCCGTGAGGAAACGCCAAGTTAAGAGTCAGAGGACATGATCTTAATTCACTGACCTACCAGTCCTCTTTGTCTGGCATCCAATCCAATTCAATCCATCCTTCCATCCATCCCTTACTTTCACCAATGCAAAGACAGGGGGAGACGGAGATCGAGAAAGAAGAGAGACTGAATAGAACAGTGGTGAAAAAAGTACTCCAATGTTGTACTTGAGTAAAAGTATCAATACTGCAATGTAGAAGTACTCTGTTACAAGTAAAAGTCTGGAATTAAAAATGTACTTGAGTAAAAGTACAAAAGTATTGGTATCAAAATGTACTTAAAGTACCAAAAGTAAAAGTTCTAATATTTGAAAATAGCAGATCTATAAGCTCACAACGCGTCGAGATGTGACGCGTTGTGAGCTTGTAGATCTGCTATTTTCAAATAGCCTAGTTATAGGGCTGAAATGGATAATGTATGTTTTATAATATAATAATGTATATCTGCAAAGTAACAAGTAACAAAAGTTTTCAAATAATTGTAGTGGAGTAAAAGTACAATATTTGCATCTGAGATGTAATGGAGTAGAAGTAAAAGTACTGAAAATCGGAAATACTCCAGCAAGGTAAAACAATACCTAAAAATTGTGCTTAAGTACAGTACTTGAGTAAATGTACTTAGTTACTTTACCCCACTGGAAAAGAAGTATAAAGAGAGACAGAGAGAGAGAGAGAGAGAGAGAGAGAGAGCATTACATACAGTACTAAGTGATAGCATTGAACTGAATTGATAGAAGCAGACAAGGTGTGGTTCGTGCATTGCACAGTATTGTTTGTAATGTAATTCCATAGTCACATAACTGTGTTGCAATCCACCTCAGCAGACAAAACAGACTTGTTTATTGTGGTCTTGGACCCGCTCCCGGTTGGCAACAGAGCGGGTGATTTGTTATTATTTCCAAGGCCTCCACCCTTTTACTCCACGGCCATACAATCAATTGAATTAATTTGGACTCCGGCTCCCCAGTCGGTTTGAAAACGGCATCCAGGCAGCCCCGCAAACAGATGAGAACAAGACGTGATTCTTGGATGGAAAGAAAATGCCCGTCAGACGATAAAAAAAGATAATTGGAATTCGCTCTGGTGCGTTGCCATGTTCATTGCTCTGAACATTGCTGGCATGACAATGAACAAATCCAAACCGCTTGCCAAATACTGCTCTGTTTCAGCTGTCATATAGGCAGCCTGGCTGTGTGCAGGAGAAAGGTGGCTTTACAGTTATGTACCCCTAGGTGTTCAAGTCTAACTCTGTCATAATTGATTCCCAGTCTAAGTCTAAGGCACTTTCTAGAGTAATGAATAAAGCAATTAAAAGTGTGAGAGAGTGTGCACTGCATGTGTGTGTGTGTGTGTGTGTGTGTGTGTGTGTGTGTGTGTGTGCGTGTGCGTGTGCGTGTGCGTGTGCGTGTGCGTGTGCGTGTGCGTGCGTGCGTGTGTGCGTGCGTGCGTGCGTGCTTGCGTGCGTGCGGTGTGCGTGTGTGAAAGAGCGGAGATATTTGCTCTTAGATGTAAACAAATAAGACCACAGAGTGCGACTTTTCCCTCGTTCTTTCTCTCTCTCTCACACACACACACACACACACACACATGCACACACACATGTGCATACACGCATGCATGCACACACAAACGCATGCACTCACACACTCTACTATACCCAAATGCAATCTGGGAGATGTTTATGGAGTGTTGATATTCATCAACTCTACTTTAATTACACAGCCATGTAGGCTACGTTTTTTATGATGAACTGAAATTGGATGTAGTCTTCCGTCCGTTGTTCACCCACGCAGCCAGGATACGCACTAGTGGACAGAGTCATGCTTATAGTGTGAAGGACCATCAAGTCCATGTTCCTTCCGTGGTTGAATAATAATTAAAAACATGCTTTTTCTAATATCTTGATGTAGATTTTTGCATCATTTTGTTAAAGCATAATCATCTCCGTCGGGTGAAACCCTCATCGTGTCCAAAACTGTTACTTGTCAGGATTCAAATAAAAAAATAGCAAAAGTAGCAGATCTCCAAGTTTCAAGCTTGCGGATCTGCTACTTTTGATGCTTTTGTGTGGCGCTGTAGTATGATCAAGTAGGGCATTAAATTACAAAAAAATACATTAAGTTCAATTATGGAGATAAGAGGTTTCTGCCCGACAGCGACGATATAGGCCAGTGGTTTTCAACCTTTTTCATGCCAAGGACCCCTAAATTGATATACATTTGGCCGCGGATCCCCATCTGAAAATGTTTTGCCAGGGACCCCCAGAAGAGAATATTTGAGTTAAAATGTATAATATATATATACATTTTATATACATATGTTAAATGTGTATATGTTCAAAAGATGTTCAAAGATATGCACACATTTTCAAGATTTTTCAAAAATAGCCAAAGCTAAGTGGTTAAAATTATTGTGACGCTAATTTCTCTGGGGACCCCCCGGAAACCCCCCCCCCCCCCAAGGACCACTGGTTGAGAACCGCTGATATAGGCCATCTGTCACATCTTCATTTATTACCCCAACAATAACGGTGTGCTACGTGGCCTCAAACGTCACGTACACATGACCTACATTTTCACTGTCGCTCGTAGTGCAGATGAAAGAGAGTGATTAGTTTGACTGGTTTGACCTGAAGTGTAGCCCTTTGTCCGTCTTTAAAGAGGTCTCCTGGTGGGTGAGAGGTAAGCTACTTCCATGCTCCTTTCAGCATAAGTGTGCTCTCACCAGTGGTGTAAAGTAACTAAGTACATTTACTCAACTGTACTTAAGTACACATTTTCAGTACTTTTACTTCTACTCCACTACATCTCAGAGGTGAATATTATACTTTTACTCCACTACAATTATTTGACAACTTTAGCTAGTTACTTTATAGATTTTGATTATTATTACAAAACATACATTAACCTCTTCAGACCTATATACATTCCGGCCGTTTTGAAAATAGCCGATCTACAAGCTCACAATGCGCATTGTGAGCTTGTAGATCTGCTATTTTGAAAAGATTTGTATCCATTTTATCCATTTGGAAACAAGTACATTTTGATGCCAATACGTCAATTTAGTCAATTTAGAATTCCAGACTTTTACTTGACTTTCACTTGTAACAGAGTATTTCTACACTGCAGTATTGATATTTTATATAGAGTACTTTTTCCACCACTGGCTCTCACACACACACACACATGCGCACGCGCACACACACACACACACACACACACACACATTTTCATCTGTAAGCCGAAAGCCGAGCTGTGAGCTTATAGATCGTAATTTTTTCGTTGCATGACACTGGCACTGAACTGAAGCATAAATCTCTCAAACAATCTGTTTTCAACCAAAAAATAACAATTTGATATGATAATAATGGCCCTCACGTCTATTTTCTAATTCTACTCTATACTTGTGGGGAACGTTGGTCCTCACAAGTAAAGTAACACACACACACGCACGCACGCACGCACGCGCGCACGCACGCACGCACGCACACACACACACACACACACACACACACACACACACACACACACACACACACACACACACACACACACACACACACACACACACACACACACACGCACACACTCTCACTTCTCAGGCTAATATGTTCCAGGTAAGAGCTTTATGCCAGGGTCTCTGGCAGCTGAATGCGGACCATTACCCCCATCGCCTTTTGGCTCAGCCCTCTGACCAATGGCGGGCTTTGGAATTGGGTCAATGGCGCATTGCAGATCAACGCGCACACCTGCACACCTTCGTGTGGCCTATGGGGCATTTTACTCAAACTTAAGCAGTGGTGGAAAAAGTACTCAAATGTTTTACTTTACTTAGTAAAAGTATCAATACTGCAATGTAGAAGTACTCTGTTACAAGTAAAAGTCCGGAATAAAAAAATGTACTTGAGTAAAAGTACAAAAGTATTGGTATCAAAATCTACTTAAAGTACCACATCTACTTAAAGTACTAAAATGTTTGAAAATAGCGGATCTACAAGCTCACAACGCGTTGCGATGCGACGCGTTGTGAGCTTGTAGATCGTCTATTTTCAAATAGCCTAGGTATACAATAGGGCTAAAGTGGTTAATGTATGTTTTATTATGTATATATCTAAGAAGTAACTAGTAACTAAAGTTTTCAAATAATTGCTTTGGAGTAAAAGTACAATATTTGCCTCTGAGATGTAGTGGAGTAGAAGTAAAAGTATTGTAAATTGGAAATACTCAAGTAAAGTACAAATACCTCAAATTTCTACCTAAGTAAATGTACTTAGTTACTTTCCACCACTGTATAAGATGCCCTGTTTTTTTTACTATTCGAAAGCACCTCACGCTGCTTCAATTTAGTACAGCCGTCCGTGCGTGGCAGTATCACGCATTCCTCCATTAGCCTCATGTGTCTGATGACCCATCAGCTTCCTATTAACATTAAACACAACGGGGTGTAATCGATTTAAGTCCAGTGTGTGTTACGTGTGTACGTGACGACGTGTGTGTGTGTGTGTGTGTGTGTGTGTGTGTGTGTGTGTGTGTGTGTGTGTGTGTGTGTGTGTGTGTGTGTGTGTGTGTGTGTGTGTACTCGGCAGTGTACTTGTGACCATAATTGGGAGTGCCTGAGGTCAAACACATGATGTACTGTACACAAATAAACACACAAGTTCCTTTCAAAAAAACACTGAGAGGGACCTTTTTTTTCTGAACCAATAGCTCCTATGTTTTTGTCGTACAAGCTCACGTCGTGTTGTGAGCTTGTAGATCTGCGATTTTCAAAAAAAAGAACATTGAAATAGAAACATTTTGAATTCTAAAGTGGCTAAAATGTAACTTTTCTTTTCTTAAATCCTTTCTTAATATAACTTGTACAATTGGGGTGGTTGTATTTTGTCTCCCTCCTCTTCTATTGAGACATTTAGATTGTGTCAAAGGTCATGTCTCAGAGTCAGACACAGGATATCTGACACGAATTTGGACACGAATGTATCCCTTGAGCAAGCAGATAGGCTCTATTAGCTCAATGGTAAAAAATGTCAGCAATTCGGGGTAGAAGAGAAAAGTTGCATAGTGCAGCTTTAAGTTGTGACATTATCAAACATAATGGCATCAAAACATATTATCAAACGATTCAAGATTGCTTTATTTGTCTTTTGTTTTCCTTCTGCAAGCAGCATAAGTGAAATTATGTTTCCCCTAAAAGCAAAAACGAATAAATAAATAGTGCAAAAAAAACTTGGTGTCAATCTAAATAAATAAATCCTTAACACTAAATAAATTCTTGACATAAAAAAACAAGCCTAACCAGATAAAAAAACGTATAAAAACTCATTTCAACTGTTCTTCAGAAAGGCATAGAGTTCATCTCATCTAATGCATAGGAATGCATAACTCCCAGGTGCATATACTACCTAGTGGGGGATTAATGAGAGAGGGCAGGCTTTTTCTTTTTGGAGTTCAAGAGTCTGACTGCCTGGGGAAAGAATCGGTTTGGCATCCTGTCCGTCCTGGCACGGATGCCCAGAGCCAGAGGCAGGGATAAAATATTCACACTGGCCATGAGAGATTCCTTCCACCTCCGTACCTCCTCTTTAAAGCTGGAGCTGGAACTCACATCCACACGGAGAACACCTGCAAGCATCCTCATCGAGAATCAGAGGAAATGCATCTTCTCTCATCTTCTATCCGCCTCTCTCTCTCTCTCTCTCTCTCTCTCTCTCTCTCTCTCTCTCTCTCTCTCTTCTCTCTCTCTCTCTCTCTCTCTCTCTCTCTCTCTCTCTCTCTCTCTCTCTCTCTCTGTCTCTCACTCTTTATCTCTCTCTCTCTCTCTCCTCTCTCTCTCTCTCTCTCTCTCTCTCTCTCTCTCTCTCTCTCTCTCTCTCTCTCTCTTTATCTCTCTCTCAGGGTTGCAACAGTTAATCAATGGTATCCATTTTTTTTTGTCACACACACACACACACACACAATATGTCTCTCTCTCTCTCTCTCCCTCTCTCCCTCTCTCTCTCTCTCTCCTCTCTCTCTCTCTCTCTCTCTCTCGCTCTCTCTCTCTCTCTCAGGGTTGCAACAGTTAATCAATGGTGTCCATTTTTTTGTTGTCGATAATCCATGATTTTATAAAATTATCGATTCATAATCAATCCCTATATTGGGCATGTCATTATAGGTGATATTGTTCAAGAATATTTCATTTGTGAGCTTAGATCTTAAATTTACACCTTTTTTGCACTACACCGCTGTGCAACAACAAAAACAGTGCTTTGATTAATTGAATAATCAATTAAATCAATTATTGCTAAGAAAAGCTGCTGCCCTATGCGCTCTCTCTCTCTCTCTCTCTCTCTCTCTCTCTCTCTCTCTCTCTCCTCTCTCTCTCTCTCTCTCTCCTCTCCCCCTCCTCTCTACGCTAATAAAGCATGTTCGACAAGGATGATCGATTGAGCCGACAACAGAACGTTGCAGCGTCCACAAATCATGCCTGTAGCACTGAAAACAGGAAGAGAAAGAAAACGAGAGGGAAAGAGAGAAAGAAAGAGGGATGGTGAGATAGAAAGAGAGGGAAGAAGAGAAGCAAATCAGTTTTTTCTTGTCATTAAAGACAAATTGGCAAAATACATAGCCTACTCTGTGAACTCGGAACATTGTTGCTGAGTGCCTCCTTTTTACTTTTTGCGTACAATGTAAAATGTGTGATACTGTGTTTTGTGTGTTTATTGGTCTCCAGACCTTTTTTATTTTGGAGTGGCAGAGTGTTTTGTAGTGAGATTAGGGTCAATCGAAGCGGACGGCTGAACCAGCCGGATTGCCATCGATCGCAATCACACCAAATACCTGCTCTGTTCTTTGGATTTGTGCTCAGAGTGTTGCTTGTCCATACAGTATGTGGTACACAGTAAAGACCTCAGCCTCATCTATGACATACCATGACGACGACTTAATGGCAATCGTGAGGTTTCAGCGTTGACTTCGATAATACAAATTCAAGGCAATTATTTCAAAACGTATAAAGCATAACGCGCCGCGTTTCGGATCTGCTCCTTTTGATGCTTTTGTGCAGTGGTGGAAAAAATACTCAGATATTTTACTTAAGTAAAAGCAATACCACAATGTAGAAATACTCTGTTACAAGTAAAAGGCCGGTGTTCAAAATGTTACTTGAGTAAAAAGAAAATATACTTAAAGTACCAAAAGTAAAAGTATAGGATGTTTGAAAATAGCAGATCTTCATAATATCATAATTTATATCTGAAATGTAACTACTGTAGTAAATAAAGTTTTCAAATCATTGTAGTGGAGTAAAAGCACAATATTTACCTCTGAGATGTAGTGGAGTAGAAGTAAAAGTATTGTCAATTGTAAATACTCAAGTAAAGTACAAATCCCTCCAAATTGTACTTAAGTGAATGTACTTAGTTACTTTCCACCACTGCTTTTATGTGACGCTGTAGTATGATCAAGTAGGGCGCTGATTTACGAAAAACACGACAAATTCAAAATATGGAGATAAGAGGTTTGTGGCTGACAGAGACGATATGTGGAGGTGCTTCTGTGGCGCTGATTCCGTTCAGCGGTTTGCGAGATTAGCTCCGGATGCACATACATACACAGACAGAGCCTCACTCTTACACACACGACTAAACTCCTGTAGAGCCATGCTGTGAAAAACATGTACGTGATACAAATCCTGTAATAACAGCTCAAAGCGGGTGTTCCTTTTGTTGTCAAATTTGGTTTTCCAAGCCTTCGTAAATGTCAATTTCCAATTTTCCATTTTTTGTTTGTTTTATATGACCAGGCAGTGTCACAGGAGGGCGGTCTGCTGTCGTCCCAGGCTCTGTGAATAGCATTATACGGTTAGGACACTGTTGATCAACATTAGCCTCCCGTAGCCAGACTATAACTGCGTGGATATGAGTCTGGTGCCTCTATGAAGCAGTTCTTTTTCCAAGGGGGCGGCAGGCGGCACAACAATGGCTCTCGACGCAATTGGTTAGACCTGCAACCAACTACCAATTACAGTCTCCCATATTGAATACTGCGCCCTGATTGGTCACCAGGGAGCAGGAAATGGATTCACAACGGAGCGGTGCTAGACCCAAATCGCAGAGGGCAATTTTTTTTTTGCACTGGCAAGATTCGTCTGGTCCCAGGCTAGATCAACATCTAGTCCGGGGACCACCAGGGGTCCATATGTACTCTGTAACTCTGGGAGTGTACAAATAGAACCAAATGGACCGGTAAGGGTCCATTTGGTTCCATTTGTACACTCTGATAGTTAAAATAAACAGAGGATTTTACAATGCAGATTGGGTAGTTTAGAATCAGAATCCCTTGATATTGCCACTCAGTTGCTGTAATTCCACTGCATAAAAACACAAGACACAACACACAGTTAAAAACAGTAAAAAAAATAATATAAAAAAGCGATACTGCTATCATATCACATTAAAGTCCATAAAAGTAGTGTCATGTCCATATCTGAGTCACATGGCAAAGTCCACAAGCCCACACAAAGTCTTTTACCTTTAGTTTTTACTGATCACTTCCTCTTCTTTCATAGGCCGCTATCTAACTTTATGACCTGAGAGGAGAGAGAGAGCAGGGTGTGTGAAAGACAAGGCTGTGAGGCATTTCGTCATCACCATGCGCACACACACACACACACACACACACACACACACACACACACACACACACACACACACACACCCTGCTTGGATCCGATTCCAGACCCGTTTTAATGTTTTTCCTTCCATTCTCCTCTGTCCTCTCCAGCAGAGCAGAAATTAGGCCCCCAAATGAGAAGCTTTTTCTGTGTGGTTTCTGCCTCCAGGCTGCTCTGAGGTCAGTCATGTAGGGGTGCAGCAGTTAACAGTTAATCGAGCGGATCGATGTTGGCAATTATAAAACATAATCATTATATCGATAACAACAATTTAATAAAAGAACCGATCGTCATCATTATCTCATTGATCATGGCGAAAAAAATATTTTCACTATTATTTTAATCGATTTGTTGATATATAATTTGTTTTGTATATTGTCTCTGTCGGTGGAAACCTCATGTGTCCAAAACTGTTACTTTTAAGCAGTGGCGTAGCCAGAACGCTAGCTGAGGCTGGGCCTAGGCAGTAGCGGGTGGGCACGCGCGTGCATGTGTGCCCAGACCTAGCTCCATAAAGAACCTCTCACTCCGCTACAGCTCTGAGATGAGGTTCTATGTCGTTCTCCAGAATCGGTGGAACGTCCGCCAAGGCTCCGCTGTTTACCCTTTTGTATACATCGTATCCCAAAACTAATGGTAGATTCCAAACCACACGGATGTTTAAGGTTTGGTTCGGAGCATAATATTTTAGGTCCGGAGAGAAACTACCCGTTTAAATCGCTTATTTAGTCAGCCTGTGGCCATGTTTCCCATTCAACCCGGAAAACCCCCCTACGTCCGCTGCCAGTACTGCTCCCGGTTTGGCTACAATGGGAAACATGGCCACAGGCTGACTAAATAAGCGATTTAAACGGGTAGTTTCCGGGTACGGGTAGAGAACGACATAGAACCTCATCTCGGAGCTGTATAGCGGAGTGAGAGGTTCTTTATGGAGCTAGCCCAGACCATGCGCTCGCGCAATTTTTTTGCTGGTTTCTGACGGATTTCGGATAGCTATATATACACTGTTATCAAAATGGCTGAATATGATATAAAAAATAATAATAAAAACAAATTATACATATTTTTTTCTTTTTTGTCATCTGATGTCATCTGTGCGATGACATCAGATGTAGGCGGATCCGTGGATCTCTTGAGATTGGTTTAGGGAACTTCGAATCCCCTCCCCCTTGTAATCGCCTACACTGGAGCCAATGTCAGACTGAAGCTCCACGCAGCTTCAGTCTGATCAGGCTAACTTTTGATGCTTTTGTGTGACACGTCTGTAAGATCAAGTGTAGGGCATTAAATTACGAAAAAACACAAGTTTAAATAAGGAGATGAGTTTCTGCCAGACAGCGACGATATATAAAAACAGCAAAAAAAAAAGTTATAGAATAATCGCTATAAGAAAATAATGGATAGCGTAGTTGCAGCCCTGTACGCTCATGTTATGCTCATCAGTGTGTATTTGTTTGTTTGCTTGTTTGGACCCGAGCCTAATGAGCCCGCCCGGTGGGCTTGTACTGTAGTTGTGGAAGTGGCCATTGTTTTTTTAGGGGCCCACTGGGCCACTGGGCCCACTGGGGTCCCATTAGCCTTAGGTGACCCCTGCCATGAAAGAATGAATAACCTGCTTTGTGCTCTGCCCGATGTCCTGCTGTACTCCGTCTACAGTACACACAATGTAATGTTTTTTTAATGTATTTAACGAGCTTGGGGGAGACTGAGAGCGTGCGTGTGGTTTTGCGTGTGTGTGTGTGTGTGTGTGTGTGTGTGTGTGTGTGTGTGTGTGTGTGTGTGTGTGTGTGTGTGTGTGTGTGTGTGTGTGTGTGTGTGTGTGTGTGTGTGTGTGTGTGTGTGTGTGTGCGCGCGCACGTGCGCTTGTGTGTATGAATGCAATGAATACATTTTGAATATCTCTGTAATTGTCCTTCAAGAAAGACTCATCCCTTATGGGATTATGAGAGAAACAAAAGCGTAAAATTACACAAAATTACATTCACTTCTCAGGAACTGAAAGCTGCTCGATAGGTTATCTGAGGCTTTCTCTTAAGTATTTGGCAAGTGAAAATATGTTGTGCTCAAAAAGCACTTTTTGAGTTCTTCTTGTGTATGTTATTCAGTGTTGAGCAAGACTGTCTCCACTCTCCACTGTTTCCATTCCAATACTCTGCAGTGTACTCACAAGTTTACTCAAGTAAAAGTATCAATACCCTATTGTAGAAATAGGGTATTGGCATCAAAATATACTTAAGGTACCAACAGTAAAAGTACTCATTATGCAGAAGGTCCCATTTCACAAGTTTTCAAATGTTTAAAATGCATAAAAATCATTTGAAAATATCAGATCTACAAGCTCACAACGTGTCACTTTGTGACGTGTTGTGAGCTTGTAGATCTGATATTTTCAAATTGCCAAAGTATGTATATAGGTCTGAATCGGTTTGTAATGATAATACAAATCTACAAACTTAAGTTTTCAAATAATGATAGTGGAGTACAACATTAGCCTTTTGAGATGTAGTGGAGTAGAAGTAAAATTATTGAAAATTGGAAGAACTCCATTACAGTAAAGATACCTCAAAACTGTACTTAAGTACAGTGCTTGAATACATGTACTTACTTTACACCACTGATACTCTGTACCCTCAGAGAGCTCATTTGTTATTGTACGGTATGTAATATTAATGTGCTGCGTGCTCACTGTGTGACCCTAAGGGTTCGTCATGTTTTACAATGACTCTTACTGATTGTCTGTACAGTGCGTACACAGTAACAGTACAGACTGGCAGTGTTCAGTCTTAAAGGGACACTTCACCCATTTTAAACCTTATCTTCTTGTAATTGGTTCTCACTAATATTCATTGCCACAATTTCCATCCACTCATTTCAGTGGTGGGGCTACGGACAGTTCCCAATTGCGGATTCCAAGCTAATAGAATCTACATACTTCCTGGAAACTTAGCATGCTGTAATAGAGACACACGGCCGGAAGCGGAAAGCCTACAAATCCACGCCCACTTTTGACACTCGGGGTCCGTTAGAACGATGAACTGCAGCTCTCAATGCAATCTCTATGAGAGGCATTGTAAAATACCGTCATTTCACTGGTTAACTACTGAGGCTGTAGCGATTTTTTTTGTGTTCTAATAATCTGTCCCATTTGTTTAATTTGTCCTTTTTAATGTCCCATATCTTTCATCTCGATATACTACCCACAATATACTATAATATACTCCATCAGTATGTCAAAACCGCTAGCATCGGTGATCCAGAGTTTAAGTGGTCGCATGGTATATACGTCACGGACGCATCCCTTGAGGTTTTCAATACCCAGAAAACTGGCGAAAGTGTCAGTTTTCAATAGGTTTGGGTCATTATCTCTGGAACAGAAGGTCCAATCTGCTCAGTTCAAAGCTTGTTGGATGCGTGACTTTGAGGACATTAAGCACGCAATGACACATTTTCGTTTTTTTTATTTTTTTTTAAGGGAGGCGAGATCTTAGTTGGGCAGGCGACCGCCTCTCCTGCCTCTACAGTGGGTACACCACTGGTCGGCGCTCGGCACTCGTAAAGACAGTGATGTCACTGAAATGCCTGTCTGCCGTTTACCCTCTGCTGTGTTAGCATTATGGGTAACTCATTAAAGTGGCAAATTAAATGTGAAACACATCAACTATTAAGAAAACAAGAAGATATGTTGACAAAGACACTCCATACATTTGGAAACATATTTTTATTTAAATCAATATCGTCTCCAGTTAATGTAGGAATATTTCAAAAGTAGGCTAATTCTCATATCCTCTCATAGGGATTGCATTGGCAGCTGCAGTTCATCGTTCTAACGGACCGGGAGTAGCGGCGCTGTCTCAAAAGTGGGCGTGAAATTTGTAGTCCCCGTGTGTATCTATAGAAGCAGTGGTGGAAAGTAGCACAGTATATTTACTCAAGTATTGTACTTAAGTACAGTACACTTTTGAGGTATTGAATTATTATATTATAAAACACACGTTAACCACTTTAACCCTATTTTATACCTAGGCTATTTGAAAATAGCCGATCTACAAGCTCTCTACGAGCTTGTAGATCTGCTATTTTCAAAAATGTTTGTACTTTTACTTGTGGTACTTTAAGTATATTTTGATGCCAACACTTTTGTGCTTTTACTCAAGTAGCCTAACATTTTGCACACAGGAGTATTTTTATATTGTGGTATTGCTACTTTTACTTAAGTAAAACATTTTGAGTACTTTTTCCACCACTGAATAGAAGCCATTGTTCTTATACTGTAAAAAAAAAAAAAAAAACTGAAATAAAAAGTTTTAAATCTTGTTTAAAATGACAAAACCTGCCTACCGATAGATGTCACTGGTAGGCAGGTTTCTGAACTGTCCACAACCCTCCTCTGAGACACAGAGTGAGTAGACAAACATTTTGTCATCTTACAATGAGCAATAGTGAGCACCAATTACTGTATATGAATAAAATGGGTGACGTGGTCCTTCAAGACTCCCAGGTACCTAATGCACCGGGAGTGATGAATAAACAAAAATGTGTCGTGGAATTTTCACTTTGTGGTTAAACATTTCCTTGTTTCAGAAAAAGCATGCCGCTTTATTTGTTTCCTCATATTTGTGTTCTGTCTCAATGTACTCATGACACAACAGCAGTTTAATATAATAATGAATCTCACAAAATAAACGCTCTCTGTGTGTATTATTGTACAAGTGTGTTCCCGGCCCGAACCTCACTTTGAACCCCATGGTATGGTGTACTTGTGGTGTAAAGTTCTCCCTCCAGCAAATTTTTGCTTCCTGTTTTTCCCTCCCTAATTGTTCTCACCGCACCACAGGGTTGTGGTTTGAAATAATCCGTCACACCTTAGCAACGCAATGGCAACCTGGCGCACTGGCATGTCCATTCTTACCAGTGTTGCCAGATTCTGTGTGAGAAATAAGCAACCAGGTCTTTGAAAACAAGCCCAAAAGAAGCAACTGTAGGCCACATGAGCACTTCAAACCTATACATTGGCTATTTGAAAATATCAGATCTACAAGCTCACAACGCGTCGCAGTGTAACACGTTGTGAACTTGTAGATGTGCTATTTTCAAAAGAATCTCGGAAAAAACACAATTCTGGTACACGGGTCCCTGGCACAAAATATTTTCAGTCCGCAGACAAATACATGTTAACTTGGGGGTCCTTGATATGAAAGTTTGAGAACCACTGATTTAAACAACACAGCAAGCCCAAATAAGCAGCAACTACACTTCAATAACAAGCCCAAAAAAACGTATATACCAATATAGCCTTTTTACAAAAAAACAAGCCCAAAGTAGCTTATAATAAGCAGACATGGCAACACTGATTCTCACAGTCGATTCAAAGTCAGCGGTGATAATGGTAACTCACTTAGAGCCAAATACCTCTTTAGGAGGAACTTAAACTTTTGAACTATGCACTCGAAATGCACTTATTTTCCAAAAATCCATCCACTACCGGTTGGTACTGGAAGACACTTTGACGACACACCAGCGAAAACACACCAGAAAAAAAAATCAGAGGAGATTTAAAGGAGTAGTTCACCGAAGAAAATTATAATTTGATGACCGTGTCATCGGTCAATAGGAGACTCAGTAGGAAGTCTATGAATTCAAGGCTTCAAGTGATATAACTACTCCCTTAAGACAATACAGCTGGAGTCATTTTAATCAGTGAATGAATCTATTTGTGACGACGGATAAAAAAGTTTAACAACAAGGAGTGTGTGTGTGTGTGTGTGTGTGTGTGTGTGTGTGTGTGTGTGTGTGTGTGTGTGTGTGTGTGTGTGTGTGTGTGTGTGTGTGTGTGTTTTTGTGTGTGTGTGTGTGTGTGTGTGTGTGTGTGTGTGTGTGTGCGTGTGCACGTGCACGTGCGCGTGCGTGAGTGTGCGCATGCGTGCGCGTGTGTGTGTGTGAAGATATAGATAGATTTCTATCATTAGCCTACTGTATACTGTATGTAAAATAATCTGAGTTACTTGCTATGTCTCCTCTAACTCCTGTAGGATAAAGCTAGCTTGATTACAGCAGTACATCTCTTGTGTTATCCTGTCCTTGGCTATTAATTACACATCTACTCTGATCAATATAAAGGATTTAAACCACGCACCAACGACAAGCAAACATCCACTCACTGTGAATGGAACTCATAATAGTGAAGATATACTGTACGTGAAGATGCAATGGAAACGTATCTATATATATTCAGATAAGATAATGATCAAAACCCTGGCCAGTGTGCGTCTGTGTGTGCGTGTGCGTGTGCGTGTGCGTGTGCGCGTGCTTGTGCGTGTGCACGTGCACGTGCGTGCGTGTGTGCATGCTTGTGTGTGTGTACGCGTACATTTTGAATATCTGTTTAATTGTCCTTCAAGACTCATCCCTTATGGGATTATGAGAGAAACAAAAGCGTAAAATTACACAAAATTACATTCACTTCTCAGGAACTGAAAGCTGCTCGATAGGTTATCTGAGGCTTTCTCTTAAGTATTTGGCAAGTGAAAATATTTTGTACTCAAAAAGCCTTTTTAGTTCTTCTTGTGTATGTTATTCAGTGTTGGGCAAGACTGTCTCCCCAGTTTCCATTCCAATACTCTGTAACCTCAGAGAGCACATTTACTGACTTACTTAAGTAAAAGTATCAATGCCCTATTGTAGAAATAGAAAGTCTGTTAGAAGTCCGGTATTCAAAATGTACTTGAGTAAAAGTACAAGGGTATTGGCATCAAAATATACTAAAAGTACCAAAAGTAAAAGTGCTCATTATGCAGAACCTTCCATTTTTTTCAAATGTATAAAATGAATAAAAATCCTTTGAAAATAGCAGATCTACAAGCTCATAACATGTCACGTTGTGACGCGTTGTGAGCTTGTAGATCTGTTATTCTCAAATTGCCAAAGTATGTATTTAAGTCTGAAGTGGTTTTGTAATAATAATATAAGTCTACAAAGTAACTAGTAACTAGTGGGAGGCAGTGGCTCAGGGGTAGAGTGGCCGGTAGAACGTCCGGATGGCAACCGCAAGGTACCCATCCCGGGCTCCCCCAGAGTTAGTGTTGAAGTGTCCTTGGATATGACACTGAACCCTACATTGCCTCCAATGAGTCTGTCGGCGCTAGCTTGCCAAGTGTGTGAATGTGGGAAAAGTGTGGACGCTGGCGTCAACTGTTCGCCGCTTCACCTCCCAAAAATACCTCAAAATTGTTCTTAAGTTACAGTACTTGAGTACATGTAGTGTACTTAGTTACTTTACACCACTCCTGTAGGATAAAGCTAGCTTGATTACAGCAGTACATCTCTTGTGTTATCCTGTCCTTGGCTATTGATTACACATCTACTCTGATCAATATAAAGGATTTAAACCACGCACCAACGACAAGCAAACATCCACTCACTGTGAATGGAACTCATAGTGAAGATATACGTGAAGATGCAATGGAAACGTATTTATAGATATTCAGATAAGATAAGATATGATCAAAACCCTGCCCTGTGTGTGTGTGTGTGTGTGTGTGTGTGTGTGTGTGTGTGTGTGTGTGTGTGTGTGTGTGTGTGTGTGTGTGTGTGTGTGTGTGTGTGTGTGTGTGTGTGTGTGTGTGTGTGTGTGTGTGTGTCTGTGTGTGTATCTCTGTATCTCTGTGTGTGTGTGTGTGTGTGTGTGTGTGTGTGTGTGTGTGTGTGTGTGTGTGTGTGTGTGTGTGTGTGTGTGTGTGTGTGTGTGTGTGTGTGTGTGTGTGTGTGTGTGCGTGCGTGCGTG
>NC_137620.1:4566467-4571467 GCF_963280865.1 Gymnoscopelus braueri | reverse complement strand
ATTGTATTCATTAAAAAAAGTTATAGGGAAAGTTACATAGTGAGGCTTTAGGGTCATTACACACCAGGAGCCACGTGAATATCACCATTATTTCACATCAAACTAGTACTTTGGTGATGCCTCATTTCAGGTTGAACCGCGCTGAAAAAATAATTATATTATATATTATATATATATTACCTTGCTTAATCGTCTCGTTAAAATCGTGCTCATTGTTCTTGTAGCCATAACACATACAGCTGTTTAAATGCATGTGAATTAATCGCAGGAAATAAACGCTCCTGGTGTGTGACCTTTAGGGTGAACCACATGAGCCCTATAGCGTCCCTGATCTACAAGTGCACAACACATCGCAACGCACCACGTTGAGAGCTTGTAGATCTAATACTTTTCGGCAGAGATTTGGTACAGAAAGGGGAAAAAGGAGGGGACCAATTACAGACCCCTGGGGGATCCCGGTCAGGGAAGTATATAGGGTTTAAGTGATTAAGGTTTGGGAAAGGGTTAGGTTCGGTTCGGTTCGAGCAGTCCAGTCTCTGCATCTGCAAGAACCTCGTATTCCAAAAGGCTCACCTTACCGTTACACTGATGTTAGATATTACTATTTTATTACTATTTCTTAGGTTGCTGGTTTGGGGGGGGGGGGGGGGGAGGCGAGTGACGTTACTTGAATCCTCGATGTCGATGGTAATTAGGATAGCCCAGAGTGCTAAGTCTGGAGATCTTGTCTGCTGACTTCTGCGGTGGTATGGAATTGAGATTATATACGATAATCTCAATATCTTAGATTCCTCTTGGGTTAGATAGGGAAGGTCGAACGATGATTATGAAATAATCACTTGGTTCACAGTAGATTATATGTTTAGATATATAATCCCCACTGGGTTGAATGCTAACCTCTGGCTCTATTGAATAGTACATTCCGAATCTAACTGCAAGAATCGCCTGAGAATATTTGGCATGTTGATCTTGTCTCTGTTCAGGCCAGTATTTATCTATAGAAATGTGACGTCACGTTGGAATTGTGCCAAATTAGGTGATCTCCTGCCGGGCGCCGTACTCTTCGTAACAACTGACGTTGGTGACGTCGAACTATAACATTTTGTCTTCTACTTTATTTTCATTCACTGATAAGTAGGTCAAGGACCACTAAATCAATGTGTATTTGGCTGCGGACCCCCACATCTGAAAATATCTTGTGCCAATAAGGATACCCCTACAAGATTTGTGGTTTTAAAAATGCAAAAAACCTTTTCAAAGAATGCCCAGATTTAAAAAAAAAAAATATATATATATATATATATATATATATATATATATATATATATATATATAGGGCCCTGGGGGACCAAATAGACCCGGAAAGGTCCATTTGTACGCTCTCAGAGTTACAGCCACATAAGGGTACATTTGGTTCCTAACTAACCACCATTTATCTGGGGACACCCTGGAACCCCCTCAAGGACCCCTGGGGGTCCCCAAACCTCACTTTGAGAACCACGGGCTAGATGGTCTATTGCACAGGACAGCAGATGGTATGCTATTCTTATTTAGCACAGCATCCATCAACCAAAAAAATCCATCACACAATCCATCAGATTGTGTGACTATAGAAACCATCCATGTTCACAGTGACCTCTGGAAACACAGTATTGTATGGAACACCAATGTCAGCGTGACTCTGAGGTTGCGGTGAACGCCCTGGGAGAGATTGCAGGGAGCTGGTGTCATCTTTACATGCTCTGCAAGCTTCTATTTATAATGGATAGCTGCAATAGTTCCCACATAACTCACACGAGAGACACACACACACACACACACACACACACACACACACACACACACACACACACACACACACACACACACACGCACACACACGCGCGCACACACACACACACACACACACACACACACACACACACACACACACACACACACACACACACACACACACACACACACACACACACACACACACACACACACACACACACACACACACACACAGAGAGAGAGAGAGAGAGAGAGAGAGAGAGAGAGAGAGAGAGAGAGAGAGAGAGAGAGAGAGAGAGAGAGAGAGAGAGGGGGTGAGGGAGTGGGGCGAAGAGGTTATAGCTTTGTCAATATTGTCAGTGCCAATAGACAAATCGAACTGGAGAAAAAACTAAGAAGAAGTTTACATAGAGAAAGATAGACAAAGAGGGGAAGAGGGAGACAGGGAGAGAGAGAGAGAGAGAGAGAGAGAGAGAGAGAGAGAGAGAGAGAGAGAGAGAGAGAGAGAGAAACAAAGTGGTCTTAAAGTGCATTTATGACAC
Organism: Gymnoscopelus braueri; assembly: GCF_963280865.1. Classification (NCBI taxonomy): domain Eukaryota; kingdom Metazoa; phylum Chordata; class Actinopteri; order Myctophiformes; family Myctophidae; genus Gymnoscopelus; species Gymnoscopelus braueri. Next base: position 4,569,149 of record NC_137620.1, on the reverse strand, counting down.
AAAACAATTTCACATTTTCTTAAATTTATTTTAGGTTATCCTCATCTGTGTATAAACATAGTGTATAATAGTAATATTATTTCATATTTTATAGCACAATTATTATTCAAGTAGACCTGTAATTAAATTTTACATAGAGCCTAGAAGGTTTTTGTTTTGTTTTTAGTACATGCTTGCTTTGATAGATAGATAGATAGATAGATAGATAGATAGATAGATAGATAGATAGACAGACAGACAGACAGACAGACAGACAGACAGACAGACAGAGAGAGAGAGAGAGAGAGAGAGAGAGAGAGAGAGAGAGAGAGAGAGAGAGAGAGAGAGAGAGAGAGAGAGCGCATGTGTGTGCATAATCATATGACCTCTCTCTATCATTCCGCGGATAGCAGCGACAGACAGACAAATAGACAGACAGACAGACAGACAGGCAGCGCAGCAGAGCGCTCGCGCCGGTCTCGCGCGCCAAACGCAGCTGCTCCACTGATGAGCTCGTGCCGCACCTCCTGTCTCGCGCGCCACCACACACACACACACACACACACACACACATACACAGATATAGCGTGTGTCGTAAGGATGCACCACGACGACTCCAGAAGCCTCCTGTCGTTGTAAAGACACTGTTGGATATATAATAATTGAATGTGTGTAAATATCAAACATTTACGCTTCCACAAGCAGAGGATACGGGTTGAATTAAAGGAACAATAATTACACAGTGACAGAACAGCCCAGAAGCGACGACGACCATGCCAGAGGAGAAAGGTAAATGACTGAACTCTGCACGCACACACACACACACACACACACACAGCGTAGGACGCGGCCGGTGTAAACTAGATCTACAAGCTAACAAGGCGTCGCACAGTGGCGCCTTGGCAGCTTGTAGATCTGTTAATTTAACCCGCGACGCACCCTCGCTTCGCGGTAATGTCATGTAATGAATGTATCTCTTCGGTGAAGAAGCGTCTATTCTCTGAGGTCTTTTGTGCTGTAGGCTACATTTTGAACCACAACAAATCAATATTTAAGTTGTGACTTGTTGTCAGTCAATTAAGGGACCTAAACATTGAAATATGCTTGGTCATAAAAGAGAAAACAGTTGGGGTATATATTATAAACACATTATTTTACTATATCGTAGCTGTGTGTCATCCTGTATCTGTCCTATTTCTGTTGACATTGAGCCACCTTTATCTGTAAGGTGTACATTGACCATTATTTAACAGCATAGTCAGGAGACCCCATACCCCAGTGGTGCTCAAAGTGGGGTTCGGGACCCCCAGGTGTCCTTGAAGGGGTTCCAGGGGGTCCCCAGCTAAATTGGTTAAAATAGCAGTTTTAAGCTATTTTAAGCTAAGGGATATTTCACTTTCAAAAAAACGTTTGGTCTTTTTATCATCTACTCAGGCCTATGTGAGCCCCCAGACAGTTTTTAAGTTGCTTGATTCAGTATTTATATATTTGATATTCATTTTATCAGACACGCCCCCTATACAAACCCATTATAACTTCAAAATCCATTTTTAACATGTTAGATTCATCAAAAACACCCGTCCTTGATTCAGGTGACTCACCCTGCCCTCCTAATACGTGAGGGGGCCGTGTTTTTTCGATTACTTTTTTCATTTATTATATTACATTTTATTGCATAAATCTTTTTTCATTTTCCAAAAGAAATATAAAAAATAAATGAAAAAAGTAATTGAAAAAACATGGTCTCCTCGCATATTAGAAGGACAATATCAGTCACCAGTACCAAGGATGGGTGTTTCCGATTAATCTAACATGGTTAAAATGGAGTTTGAAGTTACAATGGGTTTGTATAGAAAGGGGGCGTGTCTGATAAAATAAATATCAAAAATCTAAATACGGAATCAAGCAACATAAAAACTGTCCAGGGTGCTCCCAAAAGCCTGAGTAGACGATACAATGACCCACATTTTTTTTAAAGGAAACATCCCTTTGACTCTATTTTATACTTAGGCTATTTAAAAAAAAGAAAGAAGTACACATCTTGAATAATGTGTAACATATTTAACACTAATCTTCTCTTATGGGTGGTCCCATATTTTCAGATTGGGGCATCCAAATAGCCTGCATATCAATTTGGGGGTCCTTGACACTTTGACAGGAACATGTTTAAAAACCACTACCCTACCCATAGCTCTGCTGTATTCAGACTGCTGTTTGTTTACTAAAGTTGAATGACAGCACTGCAGCAACAAAAACAAGAGGCTGAATGACATGCTGCCTTGCCCTCCATGGGACACCCCCCTCTTGCCTGGCAACAGTACCAGCGTTGCCAGATGTTTTGAGAGAAATAAGCAACCAGGTCTAGGAAAACAAGGCCAAAAGAAGTGACTGTTATAGGCCAAGTAAGCACTTTAAACCTGTATACTGTATATACGGTAGTAGATGTACTACTATATATAGTAGATTTAGTAGATATTGTAGATCTGCTATTTTTTTTTAAATCTTGAAATCAAATGTGGAATATTTGGACATTCCAACAACACATATCTGGTACGACGCTCCCTGGCACAAAACATTTTCAGATTAGGGACAAATACATATTGATTTGGGGGTCCATGACGTGAAAATATTTGAGAACCACTGGTTTAAAGGTAGGGTAAGTGATTTGCGTTGGTTAAAATAATTGTTAAATAGCTCTACATT
>NC_137620.1:4538967-4556467 GCF_963280865.1 Gymnoscopelus braueri | reverse complement strand
AATATCCCTGGTCTAGATTGAACCATTAGGATTTAGGGCGTATATGCGTAGCTTGTTAGCGAATGAGATTTGGAAGGTGACCGTTGTGTGGGGTAACGGCCTAGACCACAAGTGTCAGCTGCTTGACCTATCGCGTCGCTCGATCACGAAGAGACGTGATTCTGACATCCATCGCTCCAAATAACAAGTAGTTTAACCGGAGACAAAAGCCAAAACATTCCAACCGAGGCAGCTGCAGCAAACATGTGGGAAGCAGTAGCAAACCCCCCCCCCCCCCTGTCCCCGTCCTGTGTGCTGTCCTGGGTTTGTCCTCTGGCTGGAAGAACAGATCCATTGACTCCACTGTCACAGGAGCGGAGGCAATCATATGTTATCCACACAAAGGCCCATATTCATTAACCCATTTAGACCTTTTAACCCATTAATCCTTGTCATTTTTAAGATTTCTTTGGCTTTTCAAAAAATAGCAGATATGCAAGCTCATAGCGCGCCATCGAGTGCCGCGCTATGAGCTTGTAGATCTGCTATTAAAAAAAAAAAGTTAGTAAATTGTTGAATATATATATTTTTTACAATTTTTTTACTCAAATCTTTGCTTCTGGGGGATTCTACAAATATATTCTAAATCCTAAAAAGTTTTTTGATTTTTTATAATCAGTGGTTCCCACACTTTTTTCATGTCAAGGACCCCCAAAATTATATATGGCCACCGACCCCAATCTCAAAATATGTTGTTCCAGGGACCCCACAGAAGCAACGAGTTGAGTTAAAAATGTTCCCTTTAAAAATGTATACATATTCAAAGATTTGCACAAATCTTCAAGATTTTTCAAAAATAGCAGATCTACAAGCTGTGCCGCGCTATGAGCTTGTAGATCTGCTATTTTTGAATGGCCAAATAAATCTTTAAAATGACACAGATGCGTCCCCGGTCTCAATGGATTAATTCATTCAGATTGGTGCGTCTTGGAAACCGGCCTACATTCCCTCCCGTGTCTCTCTGCCCTTGAGAAATCCTTTTTTCGAGAGGCTGTTCATGAGGCGTCTCTCTGTCTTTCCTAGGTGCTGTTTTTAAAGTGGCGTCTTTCCCGGGGACCCCCAGGGGTTCCACAGCAAAATTTGTTTGTACGGCATCAAAACTACTTTAACCCTATACATCAGCTATTACATTTTTTTTTAAACATTTCTGACACACATCTTGTATGGGGTCCCTGCTACAACATATTTTCAGATGGGGGTCCACGGCCAAATATTAATTTGGGGGTACTTAACACATTGGGTGCCAGAGGTTTTTTCTTTAAAGTGACGTTGAGTTCCAGAGATCTCACCGTTTGTAACGCTACGCTGTTTACAGCTGCAGACTCCACGAAGAGCACCCGACTGTAAACGATATATGCGTGCACGATGGTGGATGGTCCTGGCTAACGCCTGGAACAATAACATCTCTCACACGAGTCACCAGGGTGGAGTGATCTCGGATCGAACGGGACTCGTTTTTCTCCCCTGTAAAAAAGTTAAGGAGTCTTTTTTGCAAGGAGATAGAATGGGAGCGGATGGGAGACAGTTTTTTTTGGCACAGTGATCCATCTGTCCCTTCCTTCTCAGAGTAACCGTGGGTGATTCTAGAGCTGTGCTAGCCCCCCCCCCCTTGTGGAAAAAAATGAAAAGAAAAAAAGGATTGACTTCTCGGAGAATCCCGGTTTTGGCACTCAGCGTCACTTTTTGCAAAACCGGGAAATCCCGGTTTTGCAGCCCGGCTGTTTTCAGTCCGGCTAGGTCGGAGGTCAGCTTTCTGTGGTTGTTGGCCCTGTAGGGTTGAGAGGGTCAAATGCCGTCATGTTGCAGGCATGACGGCACAGGTGGATTTTTGGGAGGCGGCAAACCGTGGCCTAACGGTAGTCCAAGATGATTCCCGGGTCATGGGGCCATCCTTCATTGAGCCTGAGAAAGTCCATGGCAATCCAAAAAGAATTGTCTGAGTCCCCACAACATGATTTACAATTCTGTGCCTATCGGTACATAACTCGAACGGCGCTGAGTAGGCTCAAGCGAACGTCACAACATGGTCCGAAACCGAAACTAACTTTATAAGTCATCTCCGTCGGTAGGTCAGTATGTCGCCTACTTCGCCCATTCAATGGTCTGATAAAACGTGATAATGTCCCATTCAATGCATTGATAGCATCCGAATGGGGTGTCTTGTGAAATGTAATTCATTATTTGTGTTAATTGTTTTTAGGCTCACAACACACGTTGTGAGCGTGAAGATCGGCTATTTTGGCTTTGAAAAATGCAATCAGTACGGTAATTGGTCAAAATACTGTGATTCGATTTCTTCATAATATCGCCCAAAGCCTACCCCCAAGGTCATTACCCCTGCGTTGATTGCCCCATGCAGCCCATCCCTGCGCCTTACAACCCAACCCCCCACCCATCAGCATGTTGCACCGCACCGTGGAATCCCCTGGTTGAGGGAACATTCTATTTTTAGGGGGAACGACGGCGGCGCGGCGGTGAGGAGGATAGGGGGGGCGGAGGGGGGGTGCAGAGAGAGTTAGAAGTAGCGGCTTCTGTAAAAGGAATCGGCCGCCCGTATGTGCCACTGTATAACTACTACAATGGTGGGTGCTGCTACCCGGGGGGCGACTGGCATTCTTGCGAGAGTCTGTTCGTGTATAGGTACCGTGTGTGTGTGTGTGTGTGTACTGTATGTGTGCGCAAAGACAAGTGAAGGTATGTATGTATGTGTGTGTGCGTGCTAAAGGAAACAGAACTGTAGGGTTGCGTGCATATTTCTGAGTGTGTGTGTGTGTGTGTGTGTGTGTGTGTGTGTGTGTGTGGCTTTAACGTGTATAGCCCGCTCACATATAGCCACAGGAGGGGGTATATTTGGCCATGTGTAAGCCATACTGCTTGAGAGCGTAGGTTATATGCTACACACTACACCCGTTCTATACCCCAGAGAGAGAGAGAGAGAGAGAGAGAGAGAGAGAGAGAGAGAGAGAGAGAGAGAGAGAGCGCGCGCGTGGTGCGGTGTGTAGGCAGGTTGCGATACAGTGTGTAGTAAAGAAGTGCACAGCAGATAATGTAGCGGTGCATAGCTCAGATTGCTGCCCGGTTGCTGTGGTTGGCTGTGACCTTTGGGACGGCGGACATTCACACCAGCGCTTCAACCCACAGAACACACACCGCCCAGCTGATTGATGATATGGACAACTGCATGGCAGAGAGAGAGAGAAAGAGAGAGAGAGAGAGAGAGAGAGAGAGAGAGAGAGAGAGAGAGAGAGAGAGAGAGAGACACACACACACAGACAGACACACACGGACACACACGGACACTCGGACACACACACACACACACACGCTTATACGTGCATTGTGCATACACTGATGTAGAGACTGAGAGAGAGGGGGGGAGAGAGAGAGAGAGAGAGAATCTCTCTTACTTACTGTAAGTCAAAGTACAACAGTGTTTGCATCAACATATACTAAATATAACACAAGTAAATGTACACAATACATTATGCAGAATGTCCCTTTTTCAGAATCACATCATGATATTGGACTACTATGTTATTGCCCTGTCTGATATTTTTGGCTGTTTGAAAATAGCTGATCTACAAACTCACCCATTGAGAGAGAGAGAGAGAGAGAGAGAGAGAGAGAGAGAGAGAGAGAGAGAGAGAGAGAGAGAGAGAGAGAGAGAGAGAGAGAGAGAGAGAGAGAGAGAGGGGTAATAAAAAGCGCTCCAGGTGCACGAGTCTGCAGTGGGAAACAGATCAAAGGAAATGATGAGACAGAACAGGATTTGAGACGGGGGCAGAGAGGAGAGCTATCGTTCCATTATTCATTTCCTTCACCTACGGTAGCTTTTGTGACACCCAGCTCGTGGCTTCACTATTAGTCTCACAGATCAGCCAAAGGGCACACAGCCGACACGCCGCTGGCTTGTCGACTGTGCGAGAAACGCTGAGCGCTACAATGTGTTTCCAAAGCATTTACAGTAGAGTCGAGAGTGCGTCATAAGTCGCGAGCAGTACATTTACTCAATTACTGTACTTTTGAGGAATTTTGACTTTACTGGAGTGTTTCCAATCTTCAGTACCTTTTGTACTTTTACTCCACTACATTTATTTGAAAACTTTAGTTACTAGTTTGTAGATTTTGAAACACAAATTAATTTCGGCCATTTAGTTACTAGTTTGTAGATTTTGAAACACAAATTAATTTCGGCCATTTGAAAATAGCCGATCTACAAGCTCACAATGCGTCGCGTTGCGACGCATTGTGAGCTTGTAGATCTGCTATTTTCAAATGATTTTTATACACTTTATACATTTGAAAACTTGTGAAAGGGGACATTCTGCATAATGAGTACATTCTACGTTTGGTACTTTAAGTACATTTTGATACCAATACCTTTGCACTTTTACTCAAGTCCATTTTTAATTCCAGACTATTTCTACATTGCAGTATTGATACTTTTACTTAAGTAAAACATTTGAGTACTTTTTCCACCACTGTTTCCAAAGCATTTACAGTAGAGCCGAGAGTGCGTCATAAGCCGTGAGCTAGACTCAGACCCATCATATCATCACTGCTGGGCACAAACCTTGTATGTTTTCCCTGTGTTTGCAAAAAGTGAACTTACATACCCTTAAATAGGGACGCCAGGATGAAAGTGGTTATGTCTGTCTGTGGGTTTTGTACTGTAAATATTTAACCAATGAAAAGTATTAACAAGAGCTTGGTACTAAATAATACATTAGAGCACTGTTTCCCAATCGGTGGGTCGGGACCCATTTGTGGGAGTAAATGTATTGTTTCCCCCTTTTCTTTTTTCTTTTAATACAAAAACATGGAATTATTATTTCAAAACATTTTCAAAAAGTAAGACAAAATTGGAGATTGTAGGGGGCACGGTGGCGCAGTCGGTAGCGCTGTCGCCTCACAGCTAGAAGGTCTTGGGTTCGATTCCCGCAGGGGACGCTGTGGGCGCTGGGGGCGTGTTCTCTCCTCCGCGTCATCAGTGCCCATACCCTAGGTGGGGTTGGTGAAAGGGCCTTTCTGTGTGGAGTTTGCATGTTCTCCCCGTGTCTCCTAGGGTAGATACCCTCACCAAAACATGCAGTAATCCTGGTCACTATACTGCCTCCCCCTGGCCAGCCGGGGCGCCTGATGGAGGGGAAAGGAACTGGTTGGAATAACGTGGTCCTTCCACGCGCTACGTCCAACCAGGGAAACTCTCCCCTGTCAGGTGATAAGAAGGTCAGTTGGCTCTCATGCATTGAAGGAGGCATGAGCTTGGCCCTGGGCTCCCTAGGTTGGCAGAGGGAAGGTAGTGCCCAGGATTACATAGACAATTGGCACTGGGTGTAAAAAATAGGGTTACAAAATCGTGGGATAAAAATGTAAGAAAAAAAAAAAATAATTGGCATTTTTTTCTGCCTTTTTTTCTTTTCTTTTTTTTTGCAACCCAATTTTTTTCACCCAGTGCCAATGGACCCTTCGCTAAGCCCCACCCACTCCACTCTGTGACTGGTGGTGCGTGTGACTGGTGGTGCGAGGTTAGTCACACCCAGGCCTGGCAAACTCTGCTTCTCACCCATTGACTTGCATGTTAAATGACGGCTTTTCCCCTTAAACATAATCTATCATTTCAGGAGCAAGAGCTTCAAAATCTCTTCTAAATCAAGTCAACAAGGCCTGCAGTAGGCTATGCACTGGACAAATGTGCATGACATTATTTCAATAAACTAAAAACACAGGAAATATTAGAGGGAATAATAGCCATGGATACACGACGGTCGTCTGTCTCGACCGTCATAGATGAACTGGTGCAACCTGGTGTTTGCACTTTCTCCATTTCAAATATAAAGTGCTTATCCCATTGCCACGGATGTTACATTTATGTACGGGCTCTCAGAAGTACCCGTATCATCCGTATTGTTCAATAAAAAGCATTTTATTCTGATCGGTGGCCATTTTCTCCATATGCTTTCAACTGCGTGACCCTATCGGTTGGTAGGTGTATTGCACTCTGATACATTATAACTCTATGAGAAAATGGCCACCGATCGGATTAAAATGCTTTTCATTGAACAATACAGAATATACGGATACTTTTGAGAGTCCCGTGCATAATTGTAACATCCGTGGCCATAGGGTAAGCACTTTATATTTGAAATCTGAACGTTTATATAGATGTACGGACCGTAAATGGAGAAAGTGCAAACACCAGGTTGAAGTTAATTGATGAGTTTAACAGGTTTTTTCATGTACCGCAGGGTAAGACTACAGTAGCAGTTAATAAATAGACGAACAAATGAATTAATATGCTTTAACGTGCAGAATCCGAAACAGGCAGCGCTGTGATTCGTAATTTTGTTACGATTACGGCGATTATTGTTATTGACACCACCTGGGCGAGTGAGTCGTGTAACTTTCTCCACGTTAAGCTGTGTATGTGTACAACAACACAGCCATGCAGCCTTGCAGTTTAAGCGCAGATTTCAGCTTGGGAAAAGAACCCTCCCAACAATTTTGGGTACGTGGAATCTGTTGCTGGTTCATAGTCACCATTGCGTTATCGTGGTATTCCTATTCTTGCTATTATGTTGCAAATGATTGTGTGTGTGAGGGTGAAATAACATTGACAGCTACGGCAGGTGACGAAAGCTTGCCAGACCTATGCCAGGCTAACAACGGTTGCTAAGCTGGCATTGGACAATCGCTTTTGGGGTGGGGTTTAGCGAAGGGTCCATTCTCTAAGTAATCCTGGGCACTACACTCCCTCTGCCATCCTAGGGACAGCCCAGAGCCGGTAGGACGTAGCGCGTGGAAGGAACGCGTTATTCCAACCAGTTCCTTTCCCCTCCATCAGGCGCCCCGGCTGACCAGGGTGGAGGCAGTATAGAGACCAGCATGTTTTTTGTGAGGGTACCTACACTAGGGGACACGGGGAGAACATGCAAACTCCACACAGATCTGCAATTTTTTCACTAGTTTTCAAATTTCTCTTTTGGGTCTCGAGCAAGAAAGTTTGGGAACCAGTGCATTACATTTCCTAAAAAGTGATGGTTTTGGACATATATGAGGTTTCCACCCCACAGCAACGATGATGACTGAACCTCCCATCTCTATTTATGTATTTAATCAACTAGCTGAGGCACCATGGTCACCTACTGTATGTGTCTTTATGTTGCATGGGGTCTGTGTACTGTGGTCCTCATCTGGCCAAAAGATCATCATCATAGCTGTTTCACCAGCGGCCCCGCCCCCTCCCTTCCTATTTGTTGTTCTGACAGGAAGTGTGAAGACACACAAGAGGTGCAGGGTTTCAGCGATGCATGCTGGTCTAAACACCAGGAGGGCGGAGGAACGCCTTGTAACTGTAGCGATGCCGCCACATTCCTCCCTCACAGTATAGAATCAGTCCTTCTTTTAGCCACTGAACCCATTAAGACCTGAGGCGATTCTTAAAAATGTTTTCTAAATCCTAACAGTTTTTTGAAAAAAATAAAAAATATAATGTTTTCAAGATTTTTCAAAAATAGCAGATCTACAAGCTCATAGTGCGGCACTCGGTGCCGCACTATGAGCTTGTATATCTGCTATTTTTGAATAGCCAAAGAAATCTAAAATGACACAGATGCGTTCCAGGTGTGTCGAGTGTCGAGCGACGCATTGCACGACGACCGTTTCGTCAAAACAACCAAATATTTGTCGCGGAGGTCCTCCACGACACATTGGAAAAAAGAAAAGGTTGCAGATTTGTAAAATGTCGTTTAATCCGCTTGGTTGACGAAGTAAGCTTCCGGAGATGCAGGGGACTATATCCACGACCTTGTTTACATATTGTGGCGACACTGTTCGGCGAGTCGGTGCTCAAAACTCGTGTCTCATGTCGTGAGACACATAGTGAATGATAAATGGTGCATTTGTATAGCGCTTTTATCCAAAGCGCTTTACATAGACTGTGCATTACATTCACCCATTCACACACACAGTCATACACCGATGGCGGAGGACACCATGCAAGGCACCACCAACCTGCTCATCGGGAGCAATTAGGGGTTCAGAGTCTCGCTCAAGGACACTTCGACGCTAACTCTCATAGTGTGACATGCTGTTCACAAATTGACCTTTACTCCCCTTCTCTCTCTCTCTCTCTCTCTCTCTCTCTCTCTCTCTCTCTCTCTCACTGTTGGACTGATGCATCTCTCACTCTGCCACCTGGTAACAATCATCTCGACCCCCCATTTTATGAGGCAGTGAAACTCCGCTCTCTAAATTCTTGTCTTTATTGGGTGTCCTTGCACACATGTTCGCCGCTCAAGACGGGTAGCTTACGTTACCTCTCGGGTCTCGATTCGGGGCGTGTACTGTATGCCAGGGGTTACATTCATGCAGGTAAACCGAGAATCACGTCGGATCGGTATCTGTGTTATCTGGCGGTGTGGATCTGACGGCTTCGAGAGGAAACCCTCTACTGCCATGTGTTGTTTTGGTTATATTCTATACTCTGACCACAGGATTTTTTTTAGATAAGAGGGCTTTTTGTCCACTTTGGTGAATAATTTAGGAACGTCGATTCGAATGGAAAACAGGTGTCGGGAGGGGGGGGGGTTGGCGGCACGAGGGTCAAGCTGTTGCAAGTGGACTATCTACAGTGGTGGAAGAAGTACTCAGATATTTTACTTAAGCAGAAGTAGCAATACCACAATATAAAAATACTCTGTTAGGGCACGGTCACACCGCACTTTTATTTGACCTATATGGGGCGGAATCTGCCAATGCTTTGTCAATGCTTTGCGCATCTTTCACTCAAATTACTTTTATTAATTAATTCGAGTGAGCTTTTAATTAACTCGAATTACTTAATTCGAGTTTAAAAATTCTGTTCAAAACGTTACTTGAGTAAAAGTACGTATTGGTATCAAAATATACTTAAAGTACCACAAGTAAAAGTACTAAAATGTTTGAAAATAGCCGATCTACAAGCTCACAACGCGTCGCGATGCGACGCGTTGTGAGCTTGTAGATCGGCTATTTTCAAATCGCTTAGGTATAAAATAGGGCTAAAGTGGTTAATGTTTTATGATATAAACATGTGTATCTAAAAAGTAACTAGTAAATAAAGTTTTCAAATAAATGTAGTGGAGTAACAGTACAACATTTTCCGCAGAGATGTAGCGGAGTAAAAGTAAAAGTATTGGAAATTTAAAATACTCCAGTAAAGTAAAGGTACCTCAAAATTGTACTTAAGTATAGTACTTGAGTAAAATGTACTAGTAGTTAATTTACACCACTGACCTATCTAAAGAGAATGAAAATCATGGCAGGGCATGACACAGCAACTGTTTTCAGCCTGATGTCCCTAGTATTTCGGGCATGTCAAAGATTTCCAGAAAGTTGTTCTTCAGATTTTCTGAACGTTTTTCTTAAGATTTTCAGATTTTTTCAACAATATTTCTAACATTTTCAATCATTAATCTAAGTATCAGATACTAATTAAATTAATGACACGTATGCCTAGACTGAAAGTCACGTACACAGACAAGGCAGAGTTTGCTACATTAATTATGGTTATGGGAATCCTTGAGAGAGAGAAATTAATCGTTTGGTACATTCCTATTGGTCTTCCTGTTCTACAAAATATTGACCCCGACTTGGTATTGGCCTTTAAAAAATCCATATGGGACGACCTCTACCTCGAAGGACTGATAATGAACTACTCTGCGATTCAGGGTGAAAGAGAGATAACATATAGGTGAGAGAGAGCGAGAGAGAAGAATAAAGATAGAGAGACAGGCCAAGCAAGCACAGGCCAGGGATTGTTTTCATCTTTATGGTCCATGCAGTTTGTGTGTACAGTGTTTTTTTACTAGAGGTTACGCTTTACGCCATTGGTTCTCAAAGTGGGGTCCAGGGACCCCCAGGGGTCCTTGGGGGTGTTTCAAGGGGTCCCCAGCAAAATGTGTTATTATAGCATCACAATAATTTGAACCTTTTATACTTTGGCTATTAAAAAATAGCAGATACACAAGTTCATAGCGCGGCACCGAGTGATCTTAAATTTTTGAAGATCTGCAATTTTTGAAAAATCGTGAAAATCTGAGCACATTTTTTAACACATTCCCTGCACGAGTTTATTTTATTTTATTCCCACCCAGTGTCAGCATTTTTTAAGATTTTCTAACCTTTTTTAACCATTTTTTAAGTAGTCACAAAATATTTTCTGTGATCACCGTCCTCACGGTGATCCCCTCATTACACACACAGGAGCCGAGATACAGGATTTTTAAGTAATAAGCCAGGGAGTGAATGGAGCAGTAAATCTTTGGATAGCGATATCTCTGGTTCTGTGTGGAAAAAAAGACTTTTATTTTGAAAAGACGGGCATGTCCGTCTTTGGCGGTAAACGGGTGTATTTTAAACGACGGACATGTCCGTTTTTGGCAGGTAATGTAATCATATTTTTAAAGCGAACATTTGTAACTCAAATCTGTGCTTCTGGGGGTCCCTGGAGCAACATATTTGAGATGGGGGTCCGCGGCCAAATACATATCATTTTGGGGGAGAGAGAGAGAGAGAGAGAGAGAGAGAGAGAGACACACAGAAATAGAGAGAGCAGGAGAGAGGAAGAAATTGGAAAGGAGAATCATGCAGAAATGTATTTTGTGAAATACAATTCCGGCTAAGCACCATGTCCCAATGCTCCTTTCTCCCTACTTTCTCCCTACTCTCTCTCTCTCTCTCTCTCTCTCTCTCTCTCTCTCTCTCTCTCTCTCTCTCTCTCTCTCTTTCTCTCTCTCCCCCCCCCCATACCCTCTGCGTTTCTCTGAATCAGTCTTGTCAACGTCGTTACAGCTCCCCCTGCCTTTTCATCCCCAATTACCGGTAACCAACGGAGGGCCCTACTATATGAAAACCGGTCGGGCCAGCCGCAGCAGTACGATTTTTTTTTTTGGGGGGGGGGGGGGGGGGCGGCACAAAGAAGCTCTTATTCAAAGCTTGATCTGCTCTGTCAACTCTATGTATCGGGCGATTGGGCAGGGCCTCTCTCTCTCCGTGGGGCTGGCAGCCTGGGCAAAGATGTGAGGGCCATTCTCTGACCAGAGAGGGCTTCTTCCAGGGAAGTCCAGTCCCTGTTGGGACCTGGTTAGGACTTTATTGTTTGGTTTTTCATCACACACGGGGGCTGACTAGTGGTGTAAAGTAACTAAGTACATTACTTACTAGTTACTAGTTTCCAATTGTCAATACTTTTACTTCTACTCCACTACATCTCAGAGGCAAATATTGTACTTTTACTCCACTACAATTATTTGAAAACTTTAGTTGCTGGTTACTTTGCAGATATAAATTATTACATTATAAAACATGTATTAACAGCTTTAGCCCTATTTTATACCTAGGCTATTTGAAAATAGCCGATCTACAAGCTCACAACGCGTCGCGATGCGACGCGTTGTGAGCTTGTAGATCTGCTATTTTCAAACCTTTTAGTACTTTTACTTTTGGTACTTTTAAGTACATTTGGATACCAATGCCTTTGTTCTTTTACTCAAGTATATTTTGAATTCCGGACTTTTACTTGTAACAGGATACTTTTACATTGCAGTATTGATACGTTCACTTAAGTAAAACATTTGAGTACTTTTTCCACCACGGGGGATGACGTGCTTGTATTTAGGCCCCCGGTCTCTATTTTTTTTTTTTAACAGAAAGGATGTTGGCTGGCTGAGAGAGGCTGAGGGATGGTGGGATGTAGCCAGAGAGCCCCCTGCGGTGCACAGAGCCAGCCAGATGTTTGAGGAGGATGTTTTTTTAAATGTGCATGCAGATGAGAATGCTGCTTTTATGAGAACAAGAAACGAGAGGAGCATAACGTCGTAAAGTGTGAAGTGTATTTGTGTGTATGTGTGACAGTATGTGTGAGTGTGTGTGGGATGGGGGGGGCGTGCGCGTGCGTGCGTGTGTGTGTGTGTGTGTGTGTGTGTGTGTGTGTGTGTGTGTGTGTGTGTGTGCGTGTGCGTGTGCGTGTCTGTGTGTGTGGATCAGCATCCATTAGGGCTGTGAATCGTCTGCTATCTGATCCGATTCCGATTATTGGGGTCACGATTCCGATTTTTTTCTCGATTCTCGATTCAAAAAGTTTTTTTTTTCTTCGATTCAAAATCATTTATTTTCAGATTCAAAACGATTCTCGATTCAAAAACTTTTTTTCCGATTCAAAATGTATTTTTCTCAAAAAATGTATTATACAAAATACAGGGAAAAAAAAAGAAAAAAATAGGAAAATGAGAATTGATTCTGAATCGTCCAACATGAGAACCGCGATTCGTATGCAAATACATTTTTTCCCCACTCCCCCTAGCATATCTAGCTAGCTACAGTATCTCGATTGTACTGTACAATATGCACAGTGGAATTCCCTGATGATCTAACACATTTTCTCTCTCTTTCTCTCTCTCTCTCTCTGCAGTGTTCCAGCAGCAGGCTGTCCACAGCCCTCTGGAACAGCAGCCGAAGCAGAAGGGAGGCCCCATCCCCTGTCAGAACTGCGGGAAGCCGTGTAAGGGAGAGGTGCTGCGCGTCCAAAACAAACACTTCCACATCAAGTGCTTCGTCTGCAAAGGTATGACGACTCACACGACCCCCCCCCCCCCCTCCCCTCCCCTCACGACCTCCCACCACGACCCCTGTGACCCCTAAGACCCCCCCCCCCCCCACCCCCCCGCCACCCCCAGAACTGTCACGCTGCCAGATACCACTTGACACTTTGTGGCTGTGAAAGGTCACAGGGAACATAGCTATATGCCTGCTAAATGAATGCTCATGACCTTGAATGTGAGACCACTTTCAACCTTGCGCCCCTATGTTGGGCGTGTCATTATAGGCAAAAGAGATTATTATGTATATAAATATAAATAGGCTACTTTCGCTCTTGTACAGTAGTGGTGTCAAAAATAATCGATTAATCGCAATGCGGACATGGACAATTATGAATCGATTCACAAATGTCAATAATCGATTAATCGAATAATCGATTTTGAAAAAGAAAATATGTTTTTTTATTTAATTTTCTTAATATATATATATATATATTTTTGTTTTTAATCATATTGCTAATTGCACAGAGAAGCAGGCAGATTTATATGTCGTTCAGTATATCTGACTGCTTGTATTGACTGATGAAAAAGTTTCCATGTTGTACAATAATATAGAAAAGTGTGATGCATCGCGATGCATCGTCGAATCGAATCGAATCGAATTATGACAAGGTTAATTGTAATCGAATCGAATCGTTACCTGGTGAATCGTAATCGAATTGAATCGTGAGGGCAGTGCCAATGCACACCTCTATTGTACAGTATATTGGCTGTTTTGGGCATTTGTCGTATGACCACGTATATACAGGGCTTAACCACACAAAGCCTATATCATGTAATGTCATTGACCCCCAAGGGTATGTACTTGCTCATACGCCCCCCCCCCCCCCTCCCCCCGCCCCGCCTATTTTCGCTCAATGTTTACCTATTATGACAAGCCATCAATTAGTGACGCTAGGGTTCCTGTGGTTAAGTGTTTATTTTTACATTGAGGTGAAAGGTAAACTGTTGATGAAAGGGACATAATACAGTAGGTACTCCCTCTCGTAAAAAAAATAGACTGACGTACCTTTCTGGGAGCGCTAGCCCTGACATGCTAATTGCGCTTTTGCAGTGGATCAACCTTGAGTAAAGTACTTTCAAACTTGTTTGAATGTTTCGCCCTCATAAAAATGATTTAACTCTTTAAGACCGGGAACGCATCTGTGTGCCATTTTTAGATTTCTTTGGCTATTAGAAAATAGCAGATATACAAGCTCATAGCGTGGCACCGAGTGCCGCACTATGAGCTTGTAGATCTGCTATTTTTGAAAAATCACGAAAAATATTTGAATTGTTTTCTTTTTTTTTGTGCGGACATTTATAACTCAAATCTTTGCTTCTGGGGGTTCCTAGAACTTAATATTTTACAAATGTTCGTTTAAAAAAATATCTAATGCAAGATTTTGCCATGAATTTTCACGATTTTTCAAAAATAGCAGATCTACAAGCTCATAGTGCGGCACTCGGTGCCGCGCTATGAGCTTGTATATCTGCTATTTTTGAGTAGCCAAGGAAATCTAAAAATGACACACAGATGCGTTCCCGGTCTTAATGGGTTAAATGTCTTTGCGGCTTCCTTTTACTCGTCAAATTGTTTGTACTGTGAGTGTATCCTGGTGACTCACGCCTCGCGTCTCTTGAGCGCAGGCAAAGCTTGGACCTCTCTCCATGCAGTGCATTCATGAAGAGGCCCATTTCATTTAGCCCGCTATTCAACAACACATGGCTGCTCAGTCGCTGCACTTTGAAGTATGACTGCACTTTGTAGCTCTTCCAAAATCAACTTCAATTTCAACATTATCAGTCGTGTAAAGTAACTAAGTACATGTACTCAAGTACTGTACTTAGGTACAATATTTGTACTTTCTTCAGTATTTACACTCCACTACATATCAGAGGAAAATATTGTACTTTTACTCCACTACAATTGTATGACAACTTTAGTTACTAGTTACTTTGTTGATTTTGATTATTATTACAAAACACACTAACCACTTGAGCAGTATATTTCAGCCATTTGAAAAAAAAGCCGATCTAGAAGCTCACAATGCATTGTGAGCTTGTAGATCAAATACTTGAAAACTTGTGAAATGGGACATTCTGCATATTGAGTACTTTTACTTTTGGTCCTTTAAGTATATTTTGATGCCAATACTTTTGTACTTTTACTCAAGTACATTTTGAATACCAGACTTGTAACCGAGTATTTCTACATTGCAGTATTGATACTTTTACTTAAGTAAATAATTTGAGTACTTTTCCCCACCACTGCAAGTTTACAGACCAAAAGAGTGGGTGAAATTCCTTTTTTGTAGCATCAGCAGAGACAACAATGGCAGCACATATAAACATTAGCAGCATGTTTAGAATCAGTCTCTTGTGCTGTGAGAGACATCACTTAGACAGCAGATATCAGACATGTGTATACATAAGTGATAGTGATAGTGCCAGAGCAGCAGCAGTAATCACAGTCATATGATTCCCCAGCCAGCAATGAACAAACAGGCACCATGCAGTAGGCCGTCATGCTAGCACACTGCTTTTAAAGCCTATAGCGGCACGGCTATGTAATAGCTGTACGCTATTGGCTTTAAAGCAGCGTGCTAATGCAGTAGTTCTCAACCTTTTCAGGCCCGCGACCCCCCAAAATAATCATATTTGAACTGGGGACCCCCCCCAAAATAATCATATTTGAACTGGGGACCCCCCAAAATAATCATATTTGAACTGGGGACCCCCCAAAATAATCATATTTGAACTGGGGACCCCCCCCAAAATAATCATATTTGAACTGGGGACCCCCCCCAAAATAATCATATTTGAACTGGGGACCCCCCCCAACATTATCATATTTGAACTGGGGACCCCCCCCAAAATAATCATATTTGAACTGGGGACCCCCCCAAAGTAATCATATTTGAACTGGGGACCCCCCCCCCCTCCCCAAAATAATCATATTTGAACTGGGGACCCCCCACCTTGACAAGCACTTAGAATTGTAGGAGTGGAGGCATTACATTTAGTTTGACTCGGTTAGACGATCTACAAGCTCGCCATGTCTCGCAACGTGAGGCACTGTGAGCTTGTTGATCAGCTATTTCCAAAAATGTTGCCTCTTTCTTATATTATTTGACAATTTGGCCAATGTTTGACCAGTTTCTATAGTATAGTTTGTTGATAACTTTTTGATGCAGTAATGGTTCCGACCCACAGGTTGAGAACCACTGTGCTAGTGGTGCAGCATGGCAGGCAGAGAGAGAGAGAGGTATAGATGGGTTTCCGCGCGACGTCATCACAGAGCAGAGTGCGCAATCTGCGCATGCGCGGGGGAGAACGAACCGGAAGCGCCATTCACTCTATTGTTATTTTCGGGATTTAGATAGGCATAATGCTGCTATTATAGGCATAATAGGCATAATGCTGCTATTATATACAAACAGATCCAACTTCCGACAAATCATTTTTATTGAGTAAAGAAGATATTACAAACTGCATCATTTAATCTACTTTCATTAAACCTGGTGAAGACCATTTATTTTATGAGTGTACAATGGCCAGAGCTGCTGCGGGTAATAGCGCCCTCTACAGGCTCATCCCGCCACTGCGCGCGCATCATCCTCTCATGTTTACAAACAGGAAACCCATCTATTGGGTAGAGTTTAAAGGCAAGAGGTCAGGTCAGGAGCAATTCCACAGCAAGGTGAGGCTTAAGGCCCCTGGGTGTGTGTGTGGGTGTAGGGTGACCCTGTAGCAGCGACTGTGCTGTGCTGTGAGTGCATCTGTGCGTCTGTATATCCTCGCTGTCGGGTGGAAACCTTGTATGTCCAATACCCTAACCTTTCAGGAAATATGGAAAAAAATCACACCCAGTGTGAAGTGAGTGGTGCCTTCACTCCTGTTTGTGTTTAATTAGTGTTTAATTAGTGTTTAATTAGTGTAACTGGTTGCATCTTTGTGTTGCAATCAGCTGCAGCTGTCGAGGCCATGCTCAAACATGCGGACACCCGGACGGACGGACGAACGGACAGGCACACACACAAAGTCAGTCCTTGTGAGTGGTTGGCACCACTCAAAAAAGTGTTCCAGTGGATCCAATATAGTCGCTATTCATTGGTTCAATATTTATAAAAAGAAAAACAATAAACCCGCACACTCATCTACTCCAATGTGAATTTATTGACAACGTTTCGAGCCAAGGCTCTTCATCGGGTCAAACAGTTTTCATAATATTTATAAAACCCACACAGATAGACTTTCACTTTTACTTTGACTTAAAACAAAATTCAAAAATAGCAAAACAAATCTGCTGCTGCTTTTGTGGTGACACAATATGTGTGACGTGATATGACGAAGTGTGGGCATTCATTTATGAAAAAACAGACAGTAGCATGTACATCTTTTACATTATAACTAAACTATTAAAGATGTGGTGAAATAAACAATACAGCCTTTGCAACAGAACTTTAAAAAAGAACTTACAAACGACTATTCGAATATTCGAATAGTCGGACTCATCCCTATAGTACAGTATGTGTGTGAGTGGGTGTGTGTTCGTGTGTAGAATATGTTATGGAGTGGGACGCAGTCATAGTTTTTTTTGTATGAGATTAATGAGTATTAGAAGTGGTTCAAACTAGCAATAGAATAGTCTTGGATATTTCATATGGGTAAAACCTCAACGGGTTCTCCTTCCTTTCCCGCTGTTTAACAAATCACAGATATTTTTTTGTGTGCACGTGACACACACACACACACACACACACACACACACACACACACACACACACACACACACACACACACACACACACACACACACACACACACACACACACACACAC